>NC_051192.1:57539368-57844725 GCF_015220075.1 Falco rusticolus
AGTCAACTTTGTTTTGCATTTACACAGATGAATTAAAATCTTGTAAGCCTGCAGAACAGCATATATCAAGGGTTACTTAAATGATGCAGTTGAACTTAGTTTGTTGATCTATGTCATCCAATATCATGAAATGCTCTACAGTTGTCAGGGTTAGAGGAAAACCCAGCAAGTCAGTAACAGTTTACAGTATTTATTAAAGAAACAAACAAACAATTCTTAAAATATTTGCTATCACACAATAGCATATGTTATTAGCCTTTTGGCACTGTGTGACTTGATCTAAATTTCCTCCTGCTTTGGACTGCTTTTTACACTTGCTCAGATTTCTTAAAAAGTATTTTCAACTGCTTAAAGCAGGATTTGGGCAATTCTGCTCTCAAAAGAGGGAACCTCAATCGGATTCTCTTTCCTTCCTTTGTAATTAATCCATTCTTTTGCCTTTCTCTATATCTATGTCTTTTACAGCTATTTGAACAGTTGACAATACATTTATGATGCTTCTAGTGCTACCTCAGTGAGGAATTTCAACAGCTTCTGCAATATCTCTAAGATGTTTGCCTCAAGACATGCAAACAAGGTTCTATTTTAACAAAATCCCTTGCATGGCATAAGAGAGAAACAAACTGGATGGAATTCTGGCCTTATTCTTGTCAGTAGTAATTTTGCCATTGCTTTCAAAAGGTTTATTCATCACTTGATCTATATTCCACCCAGTTTTGGGCTGAGATGCTACCTGCACTTGTATGAGTCTAAATTTGACAGGCAATCCATTTTTAGGCAATTGTAAGCAATTCCTTAATGCTTTTGCTGTATGTCCAAGCTAGAACCAAATACACTAAATCAATTCCTCTTAACACATACATAATTGTTTTCTATTTCTCCCAGGTAGATTATTTCTGGGATTGACAATTTCCTTCACTATCAATTTATTAGTAAAAGCTAGGCATCTTTATCCAGTGGTCCCAGCCAACTGCAAGTGGAGCCTGAGATATCTAAATAAGACATCACTGTTTTTACTGACATCTCAGCCAGCATCTCCTCTTGCTCAGCCTTCTCCTGCCAGCTGCAAGAGGCCAAAAAATCCAAATGCAAGTTCCCACCCCTAGGCTTAGCATGAACTGGTATTTTCTAGATTACTCAGAAGCCAAAGTTAGTTATCGAAGAATGGTCTTATATATTGTGTTCTCTAGCTATACAATCAATCTGTACAAACACAGCTCCGATGCAGTTTTTTTCTTGGCTCCAATTTCTGTCAGTGATAAAGAAAAGTTTCACAGTTAAATACACTTGCCATCTGCACTGTGCAGCAAATTGGAGATCCCATTGTTAAAAATGTCTCCCGCAAAGATCCCTTTAAATACCTTTGATGTCATATTTTTAAAGCCTTGACTTCTTTTGGTATGTCCAGATCCCTTCTCTAATGGCATTTCCAAATATCCCCACTGGTTATCTCTTTCTTATAGATCTAACAAAGAAATAATGTTGGACATTAACTGGGCTCGAGAGATGTTTTAAAATTTAGCATCCCTTTCCCTAAAAGACAATGCATGAGGATTCCTACTACTTCATCCATCTTTCTCTTCCCCCCGGGTGGCTGGGAAGGACCATCCCATCTTGGCTCTGACCCTCCACTCCTGCTACTGTTGTTGATATTGCTGCTGACTCTCTGTTGTCATGATTGATGTCTTGCTGACAAGCACATAAATCATGTCTGTTCATAATGGTTAGTGTTGGTATTTGCATGTATTAGGCATGTTTTTGCTCTAAAACACTTAGCACCATGTGTGCCGCATTCATTCTGCTACATCAGGGTTTTAGAGGGAGGGGAAGGAGTTTGCTGTTTATAGATATTTTTGTTTGGGCAGTGGGGAGAGCAGAGACCATTGTTAAAAACCCATCCAGATGAAAAGGGATGAACTTTGCAGCTGCAGCACAATTCACTCAGACTACAAGACCCTACAGGATATATTGTCTGGCCGACAGCATATCGGCAGCTGCAAACAAAGATGTATCTGCAGTGTCACTGGATTTTGAACCATGTGCTGGGGTATGAGTGCAAAAGAAACATGTTCCTTAAATCCAAAGGCTTTTAATGTTTTACACAGCTTTTCATGGACACCTGAGCTTTTACAGATGATTTTTGAAGAAGGTGTAATTCATATTTCATACATTTTACCAGTATAATCTTCCCTCCCCACCTCCCCCCCATTGGCCTGAAACAACCAAGAAACTGTTCTTATTTCATAATACAATTATCAATCATAGATCCTATGTTTCTGTCCTCTCCAAAAGTTCTCTGAAGGGAACAATTTCTCCCAGAATTTGGCAGCCTGGACAGCCTGCAGTTTATATGAATCCTCCTGATGGGAATGAAGTTTTGGCAGCTGATGGAATCACAGAGGTATGTGAACGTCAAGACTGAAGAAAATCCAGGCTCAAACCTCCAAATCTGCAGAGAGATTGTCCCTTTGGGGATCTCCAGTTCTTCGATAGCCCAGGTCATGGAGGCAGCCTGTGACTCTCCCCACACAGTTGTAGAAAAGAAAGTTAAAGACATGAATCATTTTATCCTTTGTCGACAAGGCTGTTTGCTTTACAAAACTAAAACTGGAGAGCAGATGTCCTACCTGGCATTATCCATTTGTGATGATAATCATTAATTTTACTTTTTACTATTAAATTGTTAGCACAGTCCCTGGCATAGTTTTGGCCCAGGGCAACTTTGTTCCAAATGATACTCTGTATAGCCTCTAGTCTACCACAGGTCAGATATAACTTTTACATGATCACTTTGCATGATGTTTTTAACAGCCCTTTAGACAACATTAAGGAATCTGTATATGCTTTTGTTCTTCCAGCAGCCACCTTAGTATTAGAAGAAAAAAATATTGCAATGCAGTTAACACGTTGCAGAATGGATGCCAGTGTGGCCTAAGCGAGCATCTTTCAACCAACCTTTCCAGCAGAAGCTGTGATACAAGTCCAGAAGAGGCACATGCATTTAAAAAAAAGGAAAATAGCATTATGTAAATTCACATTCTGTAGAGAGATATTTTTTTCAGAGGGTTGCATTTCTCTAAGCCATTTTGTAAACATACTTGTCACTATAGTAATTTTCCATTAAGTAATGGGTTGCATTAGAGAAAAAGTAGTTAACAAGAGTCCTAATGATTAAATAGGTCCATATTTTCTACCCCTGGGAACTGAACCCAAGCCCTTTGGCAAAGCAGATAGAAGTGATTCTTGTAAGTGTCAGTGCTGATTAATTAAGGGCTTTACCCAATTGAAGCAAAGCTGTCATTTGTTTCAGAGGGGATTTTGCTTGATCAAAATGAAATGCTCAAATATTATGTAGTTAAAACTAGCACTGAATTTAGAAAATACTAGCTTCTGAAACAATGAAGGGCCATTCTTCAGATAAGTCTTTCCCAGAGCAAAATGGCAAATGAACCATACTCCAGATGCCAAGACTACGGATTTTTGGTCATGCTCATTTAAACTAAATACATTGCTATTTCCCAGAAGTTCTTCAGGTGTGAGACACCAACCCAAAGAATGAGGTCTAAGACCTTTTGGTTGACAAAAGCAACATATTTAGCTGCAAAAAGGAGTGTATTATCTCATGGCCTTCTCTGGTTCGTTTTCAGGACTTCTGCTAGACTATCAAGAGGGTTTTGCTAGGGAGCATGACAGATTTCATATGAAGTGACAGCTAAGGAACAGGAGAGAATCTTGGGCAGGTAAGATGAAGAAGTGAGGAACTTGCAGTGTGAATTTTTAGACAACAAAGACATTATTGGAGGAAACCCCAAGGTTGTTTAAAAATAAGAGAGATAGGAAAGGGAGTAGGAAAATGAAGAAATATTATGAAATTGTCAGTTAAATATGCATGTAATTGTATGCATCTTAAAAATTATGCAGTTGTTTTGATTGCAATAGTAAAAGGTGAGCCAAGGAGGTGGCGCTTGCCTTTTTTTTTCCACACAAATTCTGACATTTTCTTGTCTTACAAGTTTTATAAATATCCCAAGGACTAGGTTTTCTTTGTATACTCCTCTGATCATCTGTGACATGTTAAAGTTGACACACTGGTCCTCCATCAGGATGAGACTTCCTGGCACATCTTTTCCTTAAATCTGGGGATATATAAAAAAAATAAATTTAATTTATTATTATTTCAAATTGATTACTATCTCCCTGAAAGCATTTGAATACTTGTCGTTACATAAAACATTCCTGCAGAGGTGTGGAATATTTTAAGACACCTCAGAAGCATTCTTCCTTGCATTTGCCAGTAGTGTAAGGATTCAGCAGATGGCAGGATGTGGCCACTTCAAGACAGCCAAGAATCTGGGCCTCCACCCTCCTTTCTGAGCATGTGTAACCAAGCTGTCTGTCTGTCAGACAGTGGGAGAGAGACCAGTGTGGGAACTGCATGTACTATTGGAAAGCTTTTTAATGAGTATCACTGTCATAATTAAGAAATTATCTTTATGCATTTAAACAGAGGCCCCACTAAAGTTCTGTATGAAATTCTTACTTTGCATCTCTGGAAATCATAGAATATTTCTTTGCATTGGCTTGGAACCCACAACTTAGCACATGCATTATGGTAAGTATGAAAGGATTTTTTTAATGATCCATTAAGATTAAGAAGTGCATGCACCCATTGCCAACAAGCACACCATCTAATCAATCTTGCATTCCATTATTCTGTTTCATACTATTTTTGATGGGAAAATTCTGCCGGGTGGGCCGTCATCCCTTTTATAAATTAAGGAATAAAATAAACAAACAAATAGTCCGCTTGCAACCCAGATTCATTCTTAGGCTCAGAAGGTTCTCATATATTAAATGACTGCATCCCAAAGTAACATGTATTTTGTATTTGAGTTCAAGTGATTTCAATGAAAATTAATGACAGTTGTGCACATTTGGGAAAGGAAGGATAGAGCCCGAAATACAACACTACTGCCTGTTTGTGATGGATTTGGAAGGCTTGCAACCCTGCTTCCTATCAAGGGAGAAATCAGTGATACAGAATATCTTAGAATCATTTATTTATTCTGTGTGCTATAGTCACTGTACATAGGTGGTCATAGACTACATGCAGGCAAAACCTTATTTAGAAGTCTTAACCCAAAAGCCACTTTCCAGTTCTCAGGAAATAATTCTCACCAAGAACTGAATCTAATCAAAAAGCATAAGATAGGTTGAACTCACTGGTTGTTTACAAAAGCTCCCCCGTAAACCTGAATCACCAAAAACTAACAGTACAGCATTCCTTGAAAGTGCATGTATTCCTCATAGACTAAGAAAAGGAATGTGTAAGATTATATTTAACATGACCACCTGGTGACTCTTACCATAACAAAAGAAAGTTAATATTTTAAAAGGTGCTTAAGACTCTCTGACTTCAGTGGAAGTAAATTTTATATTCCACAATGGATTAAACACCCAAGTCCATACACAAATAGGATTCCAAAAGTGGCTAGAATGTAACCCCTAGGTGCAGTGCTGTTGGCATGAATATTCTCTAGGCACAGAGGTGGGGTTCATCTGACCAAATCCAGTCATCGGTATGGCAGGTATCTGTGCCTAAGCTCACTGCCAACACTCCCTTTTTTGCCCATGGAGAGAAATAGTTACTTCTAAGGCGACAGTCATTTCATCCGGAATTAAAGGTCTGAACTAGATCTGATAAGGCTTTACTGGCAATAAAAAGTTCTGGTGAAGCAGACGGGCTGAGGTGTTTTCTACATTGCAGAGGTCCACATTTGCGTGAGATGAATCCCACTGCTTGTGTTTTGGTGGTTTTCACATGAAGAACCCAGTTTTGACAGTAATGAGTGGCTCATCACCTAGTTTGTGCTTGGACTCAAGTAAGGTCTAAAAGCAAGGTGTCACTGTTAAATCCTTTGGGAGGTACAATGCTGAAGGTCTCAGACAGCACCAACATGCTCCAGCAAGTGAAGGATCTTGACAAAATGTTGCTATGGCTTCTTTCTTTCAAAACCCCAGGCAAGGGCTCCCACTGTGTATGCAACCATGACTGTGTCCCGCTAGCAGAGGGAGGGCTGGGTTCCCCTTCACCCTGTGGGATTCTGGAATAGCATCTCCCACCTTCTTCAGGAGATTCATCACCCTGTTCACAGGAGAAGGGGGAGAACAGGCTGTCTCTTTTGCTGGACATGCTTTGTCAGGACAAAAGAATAAAATATTTATTGAGCCAGAGAGAGCAGGTGGGACTCTGATATTTGATTGCTAGTTATTAAGGACTTTAGGGCATAGAAGGGAGAACTGGGTGAATTGGGTTACAGGCAGCTCTCTGAGAACTCTTTTACTGCCTGGCATGCGATACATCTTGGATAAAATGTATGAAATGCAAAAACAAGAAAAGATATGTCTCATAGGAGGAAAAGTATTTCACTTGAGTAAAGGAAATAAGAGGTAATACTGTAGTTTCCCAGCCCATGTCATTTTAAATATAATCTATGGGTGACTTGCTTTTTGTGTAGCATAATGCTCAGAAAGCAGTCAACTCTGAAAGTGTAAAAGTGCAGTGAATCAATAACAAATAATCCAAAAGTAGTTTATAACTGACTTTACATTTATACATCAAGGACAAGATTGCTGTGAACACAGGCTACATAGCTGTGAATTCTCTGCGTGTGTCCTTTGAATTTAAAGATCAGAAAGTAGGAGTCAAGCTTATTAAAGTTGATAAGGGAGGTGGAAGATTTTGCAGGAGTGTGCTTGAGCTTGCTGACCTCTCCCAGACTTCCTTCAGTTAACTTTCCTGTGCATTTCCAAATCCCAGAAGATCTGGAGCTCAATTCTTAGACTGTAGAAAAGTATTTAAGCAAATACTTTAATAGCTTTTCAACTCTTGTTCAAACACATGCATTGCTCAGCAGTAGTTTAAGGGTTAATAAAAACACACAAACATAATTTACTCTAAGTTTATCCTTAATGTGTAGAATAAAGACATTTTCACTAGCACTTGAGCCATATTGCAGCTCATGTAATGTAAAAAGGAGCAGTTTAGGTGGCATATGAATTAGGAAAACATTGGATTTCTCTGCTGCTTTACACTGGAGGATCTCAGTTCACTTTCTGTCAGAAAGAACAACATTATTAGAAGTGTCCTTTCATGTTAAAGCTTATTTTACTCCTCACCTGGAAACTGCAAAGCTCTGATTTTCACAGCAAAGGAGACTTTTGTTTTCCCCCTGGACATTTAGCTCTTTCTCTGGAAAAGAGAATCCTATCCATCTCAAAATTTGGCATCCATAAATGATAGCATTCAAAATCTATGGTAAATTCATATTCCTATTATGTTAGTTGGTAATCAAATCAGAAAAACCCTCATGGCTTACATCAGTGTCAGCAAGCACTGAAATGCTACAGATCAGTTTCTGGGAAGAATTTAAAAAGTATGTTATATGGGAATGCAACTGCTTGGGGAATAAGGCACAGTGTTATGGCTCAAGTTTGGATTTGTTCTAGACAAAATGGTGAGTATTACAAAATTCACTTTGGGGAATTTAATGACTTTATCCCATTTACATTCATGATACTAGTCACTTCATTAAGATCCTAGTGCACATGGTTAGTGAAGTAAATGGAAGGAATCTACAAATGTGGGAGAAGGAGTTGTACCTTAATATCTTGAGGGCTCATGTGAGTTATTTAAATACCTTTGCTCTCTACTTGGGTGTTGGCATTTCATAAAAGTTTTCTTAAAGATATCAGATTGGATAGAAGGAGATGTATAAACAGCTACTCTTGTAATATCTTAGAAATCCTACTTTCAGCTTCTTTTCTCCTAATTCTGGAACTTCAGGAAAGGTTATGGTTTGAATTTAAGGCTCTAGATAAATTTCAGAAGTGTCATTTCATCCAGTTTGGCTTGATCAGCTCTGCCTGTTAAATAGGTGTTTATTGCTTCATTTTGTATGGGCTGGTGGCATTGGTAGTAATTAAACATTGCTATTTGTTAGTTCTTTGATGGACATATTCCCAAACTAAAAGGCAGATACAATTCTAATGTAGCTTAGAATTGTACAGCTCTCATTTTGTTGCCTCAATAGATTAAACCCAGAACTTTAGATTAAAATAATTTTCAAACTTAAGATAAGTGTGGACAGAAGTTCAAACACAGTTTTATTCACTGTTAAATTATTGATTTAATTTTTAAGTTACAACTTAAAAAATCCAGTGGTTTGTTATTTCATGTGAATAAAAGCTGCTGTGTTATAATGGCTTAAGTACATGTCATACCTTAGTCAGATGTATCCCCTAAATTGTTTATATATACTCTGTAAAGTTTATCCCATACAGATGGTTTATATTCACCTCTGTCAATGACAGAAAGTTTACCAATAAACCAAGGACTTGTACTCTAAAATAGTTTAAACCAGGCATTTTTAAAGGAAATTTCAATTTATAATTCCTCTACCTTTGTACTGGAACAAGATGGCTAAACTTAGACAAGTAAAAATCATGTGATATTTCTGTTTCATTTCCTTGATATCAGATATGAAAATTCTAGACAAAAATGATGTTGTATGACATCTGAACCAACAGTCTGGCTAAGTAGAGTCTTTTCCTTCACCTCTGGCTGTCTGGATCAATTATTTGATGAACTCACTAACAAAGAACAAGATTGATTGAATCTCCACTATACTAATTTCACATGAGTGTAATTGTACTAGCTTTGGTTATGCTACTTCTGATTTACACCAGTGCAAGATTACTGAGGAGCTGAGGATCTCAGTCCTTGTTGGTGTAAACAGATGCAGCTTTAATGAGAGGATCATGGTCATGTACCTGTAAACAAAAAGAGAAATAAAATCTTATTCTTATCACTTCTGATCTCAGAGTTAAGTGTTTACACTGTCTATTTGCATAAGTACATTTATGTATAATTCCATAAATAATAAACATACATTCCAGGTGCTTTGCCAGGAGGAGTATACTTAGCAAAATGAAGGAACGTTCAAGTCCACCTGTAAAATTATTTGTCCTTGTAAGCAACAACAGGCATATGTTCTACATCATATTTGGGCACAGTCTCTGTGGCCCAGAACCAAAGTAAACACATTTTTCTGATGTAATTGTTGATTCTAGTTGAATTAGTGCAATGCAGTCATAGCTGTGAGAAACATTTCATTTGGACCAGCTCTCAACCAGAGCTCAGAGAGGTTGCCTACCTGGCAAACCAGCAACAGTAGCTTGTTTTCACAAAGTTCTCCAAGTTTTGTACTCAGAGGAGCATATAAAAACATTTTAAAGCATGGGTTGTGGTCCTTCTCCAACTGACACTTGAGTAAATCAGAAGTACAACGAACTCAAATGCAGCCCTCCTGGTATATATGAGATGGGCTTTATGTTCCACTCCCTTGCTGTTTTCCACTCTGACGTACTTAGCACTCAGAGGGATGTACTTGTACTGCTTGGGGACACACCAGAGTTTTTTCCCTCCTCCCTTCATTTCCCTAGTGCAAGTGCTGGCTACCAGATGAATGTGTAGCAGCAATTATTAATGGTAACTGGAGCTCACTACCTGAGTGCTTCACTGAAAATGCTTGCATTGCACTGATTGCTCCTTTGAAATTATAACACTACTTTCACTAACTGTCCTGATCCACACACCTGAAAAGGGAGAGAAAGCAAGAAAGGAGTGTAACGCTTCACTCAGCACAAGAATAGCAAATCCTTTATACAGGATACATTTTTGAGGAAAAAAAGTTTAAAGTTACAATAGCAAGATTTTTCTTCAAAATTTTAAAAATTCAGCATCAGCTTCTAGACATACTACAATCAGCAAAGCTAACTGGTTTGACTTTGGGAGGTTCAGGGTTTCACTGAGTTTTAGGAGGGATAAACCCCCACATGTCTCTATAGATTAATGTACTAAGTAATAAATAAGCCACAGGTAAGCAACTAAGGTTGGGATACATGGGATTAAACACATAAAAATGGGTCTGACTAAAACTATTTGAAAAATTGAGGTGTTATTTTGTACGTGTTTTCAGGTATGAAAAAGATTGCACATTTGATTTATTTCAGATTTTTGTGGATTTTAAATACAGAAATTCCAACTTTTTATTCTTAGATTGTATCTTAAAAAAACCGCAGAACATTTTTCAGGGACAATCAAAAGTCAAATAAAAGTTTTCCAAATCAGCTTTTTTACCAGATTCCTGAAGAAGTTTCATTTTGTGTTATTCAATGGCTTGTCAGCTTACTTACACATCTCAAGTAATCATTAGAAGATTCAAGTTTTTTCTCGCCACCAATGGAAGGGAAGAACAGGACAAAAAAATAAACAGAAGGTAGGGAAGGAAGGGACAGAGAATAAGGGAGCAGCTGTAACTCTAGGCAGTAGCAATGTGCTTTTGCTATACTTTAACAATGACCAAGCAAAGTGCGAGAGCAAGAGCATTTAGTCACAGGAGTTTTCAGTGGTAGGAACAGTGTAATTGCCTGAAGACTAAAGTTAACATTTTGTCACAGAACAACTAATTGAACACTCTTTGACACTGTGTGTGCACACAGAAAGGAATTGATGTATCATATCTATATTCAGTATTTCCAAGTGATTCATAGAAAATCATCCAGTTGCCTAAAAGATAAACAGTATTTCTTCTTTTCCTTTTTTATTTTTTCTACACCCCCCCCGCCCCCCCCCCAAATAACTAATACTGAAAGCTATCTTTCTTCTGTTTCCTGTAGTGTCGCACAGGTGGTTCATTCATTGAAAACACCTTCTGCTATTCCAGATAGATTATTGTACAAACAAACAATGGAAACCTCTGCCCTGGCAAATGAAAAGAAAGATCCCAGCCATTGAACTTGTAAGGTTTCTCCAGCTTTACTCACTCTCTTCAATCAAATCCTTCTGTGAATCAAAAAGAATTAGCCATAAGCCATTTTAAACAAAAGATGTACATCTGGAAAGAGGTTACCTAAGCACAAATGTACAAGAGAAATCTGGGAGTCACAAAATGATAATCTCCGCATTCCTAAATGTCTTAAGCCAAAATGTTTTGCTTGTATTGTAATTTTCCTTTTTGGGCCTCTTCCATCTATATTCTTTCATGAAATGAACTCATTTAACATCTGAAAGGAAATCTGGTTCTAGATGTTTAGCTGGATTGAGCAGCCTGTTAGTTCTCATACTGTGAGCCATGCTGATGTTCTCTAGTGTAGATGTAGCATTAGCCAGTATGAAATAAGTCTTTGCATTTCTAATTTCTCTTTTAAAAACATCCTTCATTTCTTGTTAGCTTTTTAGTTAGTTGATAAAGGCTACCTATGTGTGGAGCATAAGGTTTTCAGTATTGTTGTAACCTGGTTTCCTTAGAGATTAGTGGCAGAATCCAGTGTATTTAATTCCTGCCTAAGACTCTGCCACGTAAAAGTAGTAGACACCTCTCTTCTTAGCTGAAGATGTCCTGTAGAAACTTTGCAAATTTTACTGCTCATGCAATGCCAGAAATGTCTGCTGCTGGGACACAATGCTTAACCCTTCCCCACACAGTAATCCAAGCCAGTGCAGTCTAAATCCTGCCTGACTTCTGAGAAACTGAAGTTAGTGTGCTCAGAACTAGAACTGACTGAATTCAGTGGAGGCAGGAAGGGGAAAGAATTTTATAAGTAAGTGCATTAAATAGTAAGGAAAAATACAAACATAAGGAAAAGCCAAAATCTTGAGTTCCTTGTTGGGTCAGGAAAGTGAGATAGGAAAGTAACAAGTTTACACAGGTTGGCTCTCCCTTGTAAGTCCTGGGGTCTCCTACCTTTCTCCAGGGACTGCCTAGGCAACTTAGGCAACTCCTTTAGGGTTGCCTAAATGATGGACTAACTGCCTGGGTGCGTAGCTGATCATGCCCTCTTAATAACTTTTGATTTTACTGACTGGTTCCAACCACATTTTATATATCCTTCAGACATGGAGTTCCAGCATGGACTGTGAAAAGAGATATCTGGGTAAAGGTGAGAGGCCTTATTAATGGTGCTGAAGGAAAAAATGTGGTGCAAACTCAACTTTTACTAAATACCAGAGAAAAAACTAATTTGAGATGTCCTCATAATTAGTCACTGCAGAATGCAGAATTCTCTCCCTTGAGGACTATGTGATATCTAACAATTTTTTTTCTGCTCACTTTGGAATATTCACAGAATCTCCCATGTAGATTCTCTAATGTCCCTAAAGAGTAAACTCATGCTGCAACATTGGTACCTTTCATCCAAAAATGTCAGCCAGCCATGAAACACAAACCTGTCAGAAACAGGCTTAATTTTTTTGATACTCATGAATTGACCTCTCAAGTAATTAAATCACAGTTATTATTAAGAAGAAAAAAAGGAAAAAAAAGCATTTTTTTTCAGTAGAAAATAATTCAGAATAGTTTAAAATTAAAAAAAAAAAATAATTGTAGAAGGAGAATGTGTCTAAATGGAGTGATTGTCTTCTGGGAAGGCAATAAAAAGGAAGCTATAACACATTGGAACTGTACTACTGGGACTGACATACTCAGCAGTGGTAACAACCGTTTTCCTAGCCAAAATCAGAATATTTCACTCTCTTTTATGCTGAGCGATAAGGTGGACTTTACTCATGTGAAGGGGATTGTGCTGAATGTCCCACACAAGCTACAGGTTGTAGTCATACAGAAATATAGAAGGAATTGGAAGGGCTGTGGTTTTTTTACGCACCTCAAACATCCCAGGGATTTTCTTCCATGATTATAACTCCTCCAGCTCAACTGGTTGAATGATGAGAAGCCACCTGGGAAAAGACACATATTTGTTTTTAAACAGAATAAACCAACAAATAGCCTAGGGGGAGACACAAGATCAGTGCTAAGGTTTGTGAAAAGCCTTTGGAATAAATACTAAGAATAAAAATATGTTCGCAAATGTTATACATTTATTGTGATGGGCTCTTGCAAAAATGGGCAAGACAAAAGAATCTAATTTTCTTTGCATTTTATTGAGAAGAGCAGCCAGAAGTACTTTTACATGCTCTAGAAAATAGATAAAAGCAAGGGTTGGAGTAGCACCAATGTCAGCTCTTAGGCTGGGAATCAGTTGAAGTCTTTGATTTTCCACAGGCCAATGGTACAAATTTTACAGGAGTGCAAAATGAGCTTCATTCCAGTAGGACTGACTCAGTCAAGGCCAAAAGAATGAAATTAAGACTTTGCCTCTATCACCTCGTTCTTCCTCGAGGTCTCAAAAGATCTTTAAAGAGTTAGAAGGTGTTCACAAGGGAGTGTGCAGTAGCACCTACCACCACACATGATTTGTAGTCCATGTAACTGTGCTTAAGTTGCCGCAGGATCAGCAAGGTGGTGTGTTTGCATAAGGAGGGAAAAGCAAACAAACCACTACTTGTGCAATAAAATAGCATTTTACCTCTTTGGGGACATTCTGCCATGGTTTTCTTAACTGTCAGCTAGTCTGCTCCCACATTTGAGATAGCCAGGCATCCTAATGGAAGTGCCTTGGTGGCATTTGAGTACCTCTAGAGGGAGGCTCTGTCTGTGTGACTTATGTACACATAGAAGAAATAAGAGTTTAACCTAGGAACTCTAGTTTACTGGAGTCCAGAACATTTAGATGGAAGTTCAGGACTTATTTTAGGTGAACTGGATGAGCTTACACATTCATCAAGACCTATACTTTGCACCTCTCTTCACATATTTTGTCAGAGTTGCTTGGCTTTGTTATAGTCAGAGCACTGAAATGTTCAAAGACTTAACCGGATTTATTTAGGCAATGCATCAAATAATCCAATGATTGTTTTTTCTTTTGGTGTTTGTTTCTTTAATAAAATCTCATGGATAAATATGATTACTGTTATGGCTTCTTGGATTAATTAAAGGGGATGAGTTTTTTTCCCCACAATATTTCTTGATTTTGTAGCAAGTAGCAAGGCTTGGTATCTTGGACTCACCTCTCTTCCTTTATGTATCTGAGACATGTTATAATGCATCTGGATGCACCTACAGATGGCTTTCACTCTGCATTCACTCCACTGAACTTGAATTTTATTATGTGTATACCAGGTGGGTAAGTGCTTTTAAGAAACTGCTCTTGCAGTTGTGTTTTTGTGATTGTTTTCCTCCCAGATTTATATTCCACATACCAATCTTTATTAATGGAGAGAGAAAAATGCAAAGATGTAAAGATCCTGCCCTTTTCTTAGTGCTCATTTTGGAGCTGTATCAGGGGTACACTGAACAGCCTTGTTTCTAGCCATGAACTTATGAACTGATGATTTTATGAAACCCAACTCTTACTGTTATTATAATATAATCCTCATTCCTTTCATCACCTAATTTTTCTGCAAAGTCAGAACTTACTTTATTTTCCTGTAGGGTGACATGGATGTACATGCCCACTTGCATCTGTCGTACGTCGTGGCAAACATCAAGTGTTCAGATAGGCAGTTACTGAATACAAGTAGCTCCTGCTGACGTCAGTGGCTGGATGCTTTTCCTTGGCAGTGGGTGCACAATCCAGTCCCAGGACAACAATATGTTTGGTCTTCTCATCTGCTTCCTGACAGTTGACTGTAAATCTAGTTTTGGGCTCCTTTTCTCTCCATGTTAAAGTATGAACTGAGCAGCCATTTTCAGTTCTTTTGCTGAATCCAAAGTTAAGCTGCTATTTATCAGTGTTGTCTGAGAAATTAATGCATTTCCATCAGCTATTCCTTTTGTTAGTTTAGAGGTAAACCACCATTTTCCTGCAGAAAAAGATTGCAAGAAATGGTACAACAATCATAGCAGAGGCAGATCCAGCAGACAACCAGCTTCATTTGCTTAGGTCCACTATAGAAATAGAACTTACTGTAATTAAACCTGTTCCCAGTTCTGTCATGTTGATGGAGAAAGCCTAGAAACCATCAGGGCAGTTAGGCAGGGAGGAGAGAGGTGGTAGGTATCACCAGATGGCGCCGGTAGATACAGCGTGCAAGAGCTGCTCAAGCTGTGAACATTGCTCTACTCTCTTCCATGCGGACAAAGGCTGTTGTTTGAAAAGCTGTCAGGAGAAACATCAAAGTTGCCTCCTTGCTGCAATTTATCCTGAAGAGCTCTTCTGAGAGGTATTGTTTCCTGGGCAGTTGAGTTTGGGTGGAGGTTTCAGGTAGCGTGTTTTGCTTGGGTGTTTAGCATAGTGCTAATGGTGAAGGCCTGGGGTAGGAAACTTACCACGCTCATCTGCCAGCAAAAGCACCCAATGGGTCAGTACTGAGCAGCAAACCGTGGGGTCTGAGCCTTGGACCTGCCTGCTTGAACCTGCCTGTCTTGCTTGTCTTGCTGGTCCACTTATCTAGGAATTAAATATAAACCGGTTTAAAAATAATTGCCTTTCTTGTGGCTGAATAAATTCTGATTAACCTTATGTCTGAATTGTGTTGTATGATATTGTATTGTGTTGTATTATATTGTATAACTATGTGGTGCTGTGCATTAGTGTTTTTCAGTTGGTGGTATCCCCAAACACCTTGCAACCTGGTAGTTTTAGGGGAGACTTCTACTTCTGTGCATTGAAATTGCACAATTTCAGAATTTTAAAAAAAAGGCAAAACAAACAAAACCCCCAAATACTATCAGTAATTGAAAAGAGCTCCACAGAATTGTGTACAGTCTTTGGGGCCAAAAGGTAAGAATACTCTTATTTCTTTGAAACAATTTGGAAATTTAAGGACTATCATTAGAGCTGAGATTACTTTCCCTCTTGTATATGAATAAATAAGGACATTTTTCATGTTCATCTTTCAATTAAAAATGTAGGTTTTATTTTTTCCCTACATTTAAAAATGTAGAAACATCATAATTTGGGGAAAGGTCAATGAGAAATTTGAAGGCAACCACTTCTAATTGAGAAAATGGACAGCATTCATTTATTTTTAACCTTTGGTAGCAAATCTAGTCTTTTTGGCTAGCTGTATAGCAGTTAATTATGACAGAATCCTGCCAGGACTTTAAAGTATAACATATTTTGCTTCTTTCTTTCCTGTTCCCTAAGAGTCTATGGGTTCTTTTCTGATCACAGTTAACTGGGGAATCTGATCTGTGGTTCAATATTAGTGCACCGAGAACAGGTGCCACCCCTTGCATTATTAAAATCCCTCCATGCAGCCTCTGGGGATCCTTATATGTCTCTGATTCTTATATGACCCAGCTTGATCCTGTTTAACATGTAAAATTTAATAGGATCACAGTTCAAAGGGCTGTGGTTGCTGTACTGTCTGATTTTAACTCCTTGATAACCTCAGAGATGTTCCTGTGTATACAGACATGCACATACCCATCTGGGGCTGTATCCGGCAAGGTGCAGAGCAATATGGCTCTGCTCCAGCAAAGCACTTAACCAACTGCTCAGCATGGAGCCACTGGGCTCAAGCCAAGAGGGAGTTAGTGTGACATGACCGGCATTGTGAATTGCATTCAGATTTATGGCTAAAGTTGGTCTGAAAATGAGGATAGGTAATCCAAATATAGTGTTTATTTTACATGGAATTTACATTGATTTTATAAAAGAATCACCCCCAAAGACCCCCTGGGGAAGCCCACCTTGCTCCTCTCCCTGTAGAGCGTGTGTCTAGAGAGATTGATCTTGTGGCAGTGAAGTGAAGCTTTATGAAAACTTTCCAAACTGTCATGCACATCATATTTTTCTGACCTGCTGCAGTTCTTGGACCCTGGATAATGTTTCTGAAAGGTTCTAAAGCATTCCAGCATTTCAGAAAGTGTCACCTTTTTGCCTCATCCTCAGGTGAATGATGTAGTATCTGGAACTGTGTTTAGAGCTGAACCTTGCTTTCAATGCTGGTGTTAAAGTTAGCTTTATCCTTACAAGTTTTCAGTTGTTCCTCCAGTTTGCTGACTGAGCTGTGTCACTGACATGTCTGTGCATTATATGATGTTGATTCTATGGGTGATAGCTCCAGCAAAAGTAATAGTTTTCCAAGTTGTTAAAGTAGCTTTCTGACTTTCAGCAGATTTTACCTCAGCCAAATAGAGTGACAATGTTTGTGTTGAACAAGTGAAGACTAAGATATTAACATGGGTAGTGAGTGTACAGAAAATGTGTGATCTGGATGATGAAACAGGTTAAAATGATGATACATGACCCTAGGATATTTTGTAGTATAAATCCATGCAAAAGTGTGTCAGAGCATCTCCTTTTAGTTTCTTTTTGCATTCTTGATTTTAAGGCTATTTTCTTCAAAAATGTGCTTAACTTTGTTTTGTGTGCAAAAATAAACCGGGGGTTAATCCTTTGTGGCACTGGTACTTATAATCCTAACTATTGAAGAGGAGGAGAGAGCAACATCTCAGTGGATAGGACTGAAGATGATTGGCAGCAACTTCCTCTATAGCAGTTTAGATATGATACATGTGGTAAATGAAGGATTTCATTTCAAACAAGATAAGTTTAGGGGTTTGTAAGCACCTCTGAGTTCTGTGCATGGATTTTGATCACTTGTTGTGGTTGTGGATCGTTCTTTTCAAGACAGCTTTCCAGTGCTCTGTCTGCTCAGTTCCTTCAGCATATAATGTATATTCCTTCCATCGATGATAACTCTGGCACCTGGGCTCTGCTGCAAATAAATAATAATTTTATTTGGCAATCCTTGTCCCTCACAGTATGATTATCCAGTAGTCTTTGGCCCATCTGATTTATTCCTATGTTACCAGGTTCAGACAATAGCTTTAAATGTGCTTCCTCATGCCTGAGCCCAATTCTAAGCAAAGGAAAAAACCTGCAGGTAACAAAAATACTAATTTTCATTTTCTGTGTGAGATATAAAACTACTGCTTTTTGCCTGTATATATATATACACAGGCAATATACTTATTTTGGTCTTGATCTTACAACCAGTACACAATTTTTAAAAAGTCAAACAAAATACAAGCAAAGAAACCAACCTACCACTGACAACAAACTGATTGGTTTTTTCTATATATTTTCTCTCCAATGCATGATAATAGCATCTAATTTTCTGTCAGAAAAGACAGAGCCTAGAGAAGCATCTATGCTATTTGAACTGCACAGCTGTGGAGGTTACTCTCTACCCAGAGGGAATGTTTTGACAGACCATCACAGAAAGGGAACTGTTTTCTAGGGGAAAAAAGTAATCCATTGGTATAAAGTTCATGTCCTCCAGTACATCTGCTGATTCACACATACAAAAAAAAAAAATATCTGGGAACAAAATTCCTTGAAACCCTTTTTGTGAATGATCATTTCACATGGTGTTGTTGAGGATAGATGAAGAAGGATGAGGTTCATTCTCCAGCTCAAACCTGTCATTGTCTTCTCAAGTACAGCATCAGGATGGAGTAGGAGACTCCTGTTTTGATCCGTAACAAATACCTGAATTTAACCCTCCAAAGGTAGAAAAATGTTTCTGTTTAAAAAAAGGCAAAGCTGAAAACACGTGCTGAAACTGTACAGATTCTGAGCTGGAGTAACTCCTGAAGGATGCTATGCCCAGTGGGAATTAAAAAGTCAGACCAGCTTCCCAGCTTCAAGCTTCCTCTCCCAGGCACGCAGCAAATGTGTTATTCACTCCCTGGCCCTTTGCACAGTGTGCTGACCTTCCCCTCAAATAAGTCAGCCCAGCATGAGAGCAACATATGGAGCCTTTTGGGCCTTCCTCTGTCCAAAAAGTTGTGTCATTTTTAGGCAGTATAGGATCCCCAGTGGGACTGACCTTCCCCCTGTTGAAATAAGTATCAAGACTCTCATTGACTTCTGTGGAAAGGGGACTGGGCATTGAGATTGCCTCTGGGAAAACAGAAAATAAAGAAGGCAAGTTATATGGATCCCTGAGAGTCCATAATATAGGCATTACTCATGCAAATGCAGTATTTAGATTATTTTAAATACTTATGAGTTGGAACACACACATATTTTACAGTTTCTCTGCAAATAGAGCTTCTGTATGTGCAAAGTAGTTGGTGATGTTGCAGTGAATAGGAATCTCTATAGTGGGAGAACAGCAGAGGGTACAGTAGGGCTGACACACAGCACTTTGCACCAAGTCTTTTGTTTTGAAGACAACCCTGGTATTGCAGATTGTGATATTCAGCTTTCACTTTGGGCCTCTTAAAATTTACATCATGACCATTTATGAGTATTTTAGCTGTACTGTCTTGGGAGTTTACTGTATGTTTTTTGTGGAAGGCAAAATACAAATATTTTGAATGTATAGGAAAAAATGGTATGCGTTTTCTAACTTCTGCAGTACTGCTTTAAGCTTAATGCACTTCAGATTGATTTCAAAGACTTCAGTTCTTCTCTCAGCATTGCTTGTGGACAAATACAGATTTTGATGACACCTCACCCCACTCTCCCAAAAAAGACATGAGAATCTGGACTCTTTTGTAAAACAAAAGAAAAAAATTATGCAAAATGCTACATAAACTTCCAAGAAGATCTTAAGCAATAAACAGGCAATGCTAGAATCAGGTACACGGTGATGTGTAGAGGAAGATGTGTACATTTGTAGAGCTAAAACTGCGTACATGCTTCTCTGTATAATGTACATTGAGGGAAGGGGTTTAGTCCTTCTTCTTGTAAAACCGTACCTCACCACCCTTATGTATTAGTCATGTGTGAACTGTAGAAATAGATTTGTCAGGTAATCAGCCCAAGTATCTTCCTCTTACTAGAAGCTACACAGGAGTCTGTGCAAAACTATAACACTGACAGGAGTTGCTAAAGCAAACAAATCTCCTTTGTTTTGATCATTCCAAAATACTGTTCATGCTAAGGTTATTAGGCAAAACCAAAGTTAAGGCAAAACAGATTCATTCCCATGTTTATATACCACTATACGTACTCTCTACAAATCAGGCTGTGTAATGATGGGACTGACCTCTAAGTGTGGGAGTGCAAATAGGTGTAACAGATCACCATCTTTCTGTGAGAGAAACCTTCTCATGGAAACAGACAAGCCAGACAGTGTGCAGTGTGCATTTTAATTAAAATCACATCCTGGGCATTTAAGTTTTCAAAAATTGTTAGTATGACAGAAGTTACATTTTCTTGTGACTACTATTATTACTGTCAGACTGCCTGCTTCAAGTGGGGGGCTGAAGGTTACATATGGGATGGGGGAACGTAAAGTTAGTTGGAAGGGGTTAGTACATGGGGCCGTAGCCTTGGAATGCTCTTTGTTGGCTAACGGTCTTTTGCTGTCTTGTCTACAGCTGTGCAAAAGACCCCTTAGGACATTATGTATAGCCCTAAGCAGTGACTGCAGTGCTATAAACTGCAGGTGACTCTGGTCAAATCCAATTTCTCTTCCTGAACGGAGCACAAGCTATCACTGTGGCATATTCCTTGCCAAGGGAAACAGGGACAACAACTTTATGGATTATTATAGAGAATGTCTTTCAAATTTACGCTCGGTATTGTATTTCTTTAAATAATTTTACACTGTTTGCATTCTTGCATTTGTAATTGAAGCTAAGGGAGCATGACGGAGTAAGATGACGTTGTGGTGCGTATCTTACAGTCTGTAAGTGCAGTCTTACAGATGAAAAGATGAGCTGGTTATCTTAGTAAAAGACCCCACTTGTCTTTCATGTATCAGACTTGGGACTCACAAAGAGGCTTTCTAGGAACATCTTAATTTTTTTTACTGTTCTTACTGACATTCATATGATTCATTGATGTGCATTTTACAAATAAAGCCATGCCACAAAAAAGATGAAATGACCTACCCAAGGCTGTAGAAAAAATTGTCGTGCAGTCAGCAGTTGACTCACTCCTAAATTTCTGTTCTATTGTATTATTCTTTGGCACTTAACTAATACTTGTGCCTTGAAAAGTCTTCCCTTCTGGAAATGAGTTTTGCTTCAGCTCCAAGGAGCACAACCACTTTAAAAATAGAGGAGTAAAAACCACATCTTTGGGGAAAAGTTTAAAAAAGGCACAAGAAAAACAAATTATTTCACAGTTTAAAATTCCACTTTGAAGTGCATTTTGGTGATTATCTGATAAATCCCTAAGAACAGAATTGGAATGACACTATATATGTGCTTGAAGCAGTTGTCTCTTTAATGGATCTTTTGGAACTTGCCTAAGTTGCCATGAGAAGCCCATTTTTATCATGCTGTACTGTAATATTTAGTACTGAAATTGGCTTTTAATAAAATTAACTACAAGTTCAAAATGTTTAATGGACTTCATGGCAGTAAAATTAAGAAGAATGTCATTTTGTCTCTTTAATGTGCCCCCAAACATTCTTGCAATGAATTAGAACGCTGATTGTTATTTTTCAGCTCAGGACTTGGCAGGTGTGTAACACGACTCCTGATAGCAGGACAGCAGATTACATTCTCCTATAAAACCATTTCTAAGGGACTTGGCACAAAAACTGTTATTGCATGTCTGCAGGTGTTTAGTAATTGGATTAATGCAGAGCAGAAGGAATGTCTAACGCCCCAGCACTGAGAAACGCTGAGGAAAGACACATTCATTTCTGAGTGTAACCTGGAATGCATGATGACAGCCTGTTCACACACATAGAGCCAGATCTAAGCCTGCAAGTTTAAAATTAACTGCTGTGAGCAATCACCTTCCAGAGAAAAGTTTATCCAAACCTAAATACAATAACAGGAGCTCTGTAAGTAAGGAGGTAGGGAGCTTTGGGATATGTTTTGATCCCATTCCAAAAGCAACTTGCATAACCTTAGCAAAAGTCCTTATATCATGCATATCACAGATCCCTAAAATCCTAGGTGTCTAATAAAAATGTCCTTGATAAACATATAGACCCTCAAAATTCTGTAAAGGTACAAAGCATATAATATAATCTCAGATCAAGGGCTTTCAGGATAAATTGATGTTCTTTTAAATATCTTGATCATGAATTAGAAAGGCTTTTGTAATGGCCAGGGACCAAAGACATAAATCTTTCTATACTGATGGCAATGTTAAACTAAGAAGTCCATTTGAACTAGTAAACACTAGAAACAAATTTCTAAAAGGGTCTCAGCTCAGGCTCTGTCACTGCTCAGAAAAACACTTTTACGTAACCTTTAGGTTCACTGAGTTTTAATGTACAGCTGACAGGTTGTTCTTAAAAAATCACTTGAGCACAGGTACTGCTTGAGAAAGCATCTTTTTGCACATATGCCTTATAGATTAAATTTAACAGCAGAGGGATTTAAGGATAAAACAATTCTTTATGTTATCCTGTGCTGGGAAAACAGGACCCCTGAGAAACAGTTCTCTGCTGCTAGGACTCCTTGGAGGACAAAAGTGATGTGGGTCCAGTGAGGGCCCTTTAGGAACTCTTATCTTTTTTATCTGTCAGGATATTATTCTCCAGGTCTACACCATGAGGAAAAAAAACGGTACTGAGGTAACTGACCGGTGTGCTTTTTGGCTGTCTGTTTCCTCTGGAAGCAGTACTAGCTGCAGGTAGGAGAGACCAATGCCCTGTAAACTAGACTGTTGGCTAATGAGAAAAGCCACGAAGTTTGGATAATGTTCATACCTCAGGCTTGCTGGGGTTTCCACAGTGCTTCTTCTAGACCATGGAGATGTCTCAGGTGAGGATCTAAGTGCTTTTGACTTTTCCCCCATCTCTCTAACCTTTATGAATGAAGATGAGGAGTGGGTATGACTCCATGTAGTTTTCTAATGTTCGTTGGTTAGAACTACAAATTACTGAAATAAACAGTGGATTAGTTTCAAGGTGAAGTACAGTTTACTGTTCTTTACATTCTTGATAAGAACTTACTAGCAAATAAGAATCCTAAGAAAATATATTCTTAAGACTAAAACAGGTACAGAATATTTTTATTATACCACATTGCCTATGTAAAAGATAAGTTTTCCTTGGGGAATTTAATCAAAATACTCCTGCCTTTTGGGAATAATACTTGAATATTTTACCAGAATCTTGAAAGCTTTGTCCAATGCAATGAATGACATTTCACTGGGGATCAGGAGTTTAATGACCATGGAGCAAATGGCAGCCTCATGGAGGTCATTGAGAAATCTGTGCTGACTTCCAGATGCAACAGTCACAAGTCACTCCCACTGCAGTTAAAGCTGTTAAACAGCTTCCGTTATAGCTTTGTCTTTGACATGCACACAGCTTTCTCCAGGCTTGACCTCTATCAGAAGGCTTATTGTTGAGAACATGGACAGTAGAGGATTGACTGCATGTATAATAGAGCTCATGTTGCACAGATAAATACACATGCACAATCTACTGTTATAAAAATTTTTAGGGTGAAAGTTTCAGCTTCCCAGAAGGTCAGGGAATGTTGTATCACCATTCCCTTCACAGACGCTGTTCTGCCTCAGTTTAGATCCTTTCTGTGCATTGCATAAGTCAGACCCTAGCGTGGAGGGTCCATTTCATGTGGTGTGGGGAATGCTTCATTTGAATTTTTCCAGCTTTCAGATGTTTGACTTTGGAGCTTTAACACTCCTTGCTCATTAGCTTTTATGATTTTTTTTTTTTTTCTGAGCAAGAAAATTAAAAAAGGTCTGTGGTGAATCCACAAGCTTGAGCATTGCATTCCTGTGGCACAGAACTGCTGTGCTGAATGATGATGCTGACCATATAGGCTGATGGCAGGCTATTCTAACAGGGAAATTAATATTGCTTGAAACTCAGGGAATGATAAAAGCAACCAATTCCACACATAACCATCCCTTCTCCCAGAAAGGTGCCGGTGTTTCCGTCTAACCTTTTCCAGCTTTAATCTTCATAATTTTATTTGCTCCTCAAAAACAACTTTGAACAATTTCTGAGAAAGCCTGTGAAGCTCAGAGTTCCCTGCAGGTGAAGGAATGGCTGTGTACTAGCGAAGGATCCCAGCAGTGGGAACTAAAAGGAAATAAGGGGATAAGTTTGCAGGTGTTTGCCCTATTTATACACTCACTATGAATTTACTCACAGTCTATTGTTGAAAACAGGAAAACAAGTTATCTGGACCTTTGTTCAGACTGAATACACACTGTTATGTTCTTACATAAGTCCAAAAGTTACAGAATTCAGACAGAACCAGTTGCCTTGACTCCCTTTATTGTCAGTGGAGACAGACAGAATGATTTACGCCACTTTTCTTGAACACCTGGCTTAGGAGCTGCCTTCTAGAGGTACCTGTACTTCTCCACTGACTGCAAGGGGACTTTGCATGTCTTTTCTGCCTGAGACTAGAATCATACTTTCAGACTATTGCATTACTTACCTGAATCTCATTCCAGCCTGAAGTATCAGGAAAGATTCACTCTGCGTTGTTACAGTAGGGTGAATGATACTTTCTTCTCCAAACAAATGAAGCTCTCCATAAAAAAATTATACTATTGAAACAACCATTGTCAGAGTTATATTAGGCAAGGCTTCACATCTTTTTCAACAGCTACACAAAAAAATTATGCAGCCTCATGAGCAGACCTTGATGGTTTTACTCTTTGCGAATAGAAGCTTTGTCATCTGTATTCTGACTGATTACATGGAGCATCCTCTGGGAGAAGTCTGTGCTTAGTGTAGCAGGGCTGATTCACCTACTCTGTGTGTTTACTGAAGGGAATTACAGACAGCACTACTCAAGGAAAATGAGCATTCAACACTTACTGAAGAAGCTTGTTAGTTCTTTCACATTAAATACTTCACATTAGTATTAAAATAGAAATAAATCACTCCTAGTAACAGAGCAGGCAGCTTTAACCATTGTTCAATTCTAAGTCTAGATTGCTTTTTCATGTTGTTCTCAGAAAGGTTGATTGCAAATTATGAAGTTTTAAAAAGCAGTTTTTTCTGCAAGTGAAAGAAGAAATGCAGACCTCACTCCAAGGATAAATGGTTATGATTAATGCTTAACTGTACAAATGCTTTTTAGGAAGAAATGGATTGTCTGCTTGAAGTATTAAGTATTGTGCCTATATTTAAAGGATCATTAATTATGCTACAGAATATAATTTTGTGGGTTTTTTTTTTAAAGAAGTTTGAAATTCCTACTGTGTCATAGTTTGCTTTAGTCTCTTTCTCTTATTTTTGTATTTTTTAAAAAATGCAGAAAGTCAGGAGATGTGCCAACCAGAGGCAGAGACATGTTCAGACCTGTAACCTTACAGGTTCAGAATGACTTCAAAGTTGAAACTGGTAGGATCTGGTTACATTTCATGACAGAGGATAAATTTATGCCTGTAAGCTATAACCTTTGGTCAGTCCTCGTTCCTTCCTATTGGCCAAGAGTTATACGTGTGTTATTCATCTGTCATGCAGCCACACTGAATAAAATTCTCTTTGTTTTTTCTTTTGTTTTACTGGCTACTTACATCTTCCACAAAGATGGGAGCTATCCAAATTGACTGTGTGCCTTTCTACAGAAGAGAAATGAAACTTTTAAAGAATGATATCCACTGTGCTAATGCAAAGGATGGTGAATGCTGGGGCTGCTGTAAAAACTGAAAAGTAGAATAGCTGTTATTCACATAGCAATTGAATTGAGAAAACATTCAGTTATTATTAACACCATGTTTGTGTAGCCACAACACAGAATGCTGGGACTACATTTATACCAGTAAATAAAATGGCCCAGGGCTCTCCTCTGGCTCTGTGACCTATTGACACTAGTGAGCTCATGATCAGCCAGATGAACTCCTGTACTTTCCAAAACTGTGTGTCTGCATAAACAGGCTGTTGGTTTTTGGGTTAGCTAAGACCTGAAAACTGTGTCCAGGCATTATCTGGAAGAATGTTTGGATCAAGGTGTGCTAGTAATTTAACATCATGACCTGTCCCTTTTTACTATGCTAATATAGAAGTAATAAAAAATGCCAGATGTGCCAGTCAAACCTAGATATAAGCAGCAATATTGAGAGGACAGTTATATATAAACCTGGGTTGTGCAAATATATACGTAATTTTCCTTCTGCATTGCAGGATGGAATAAAAAGAAACTAAGTTTCTTCTAATATTTGGGAACAAGATGCATTCTCTTGCTGCTACTCTTAAAAGTCTGGGAGAAGGAATTTCTCTCATTAAAAAATGTTCCTTTTATCAAAGGAAGGCAGTATGTGAACAATATATTACAAGTTTGTAATGGAAATCCAGCTTCACAAAACCAAAACAATATGAAGCATTCTCTTCTCCCCAAACTATGAGGGTTTCAAATTTCATCCTGAATGAATAGTTCTGTTTCCCACTCAAACATATTTCTTGGGCAACTCCTGGAAACCTGATATCTGAACACTGATTTTTATGGGAGCTCTTCTGAGTTTTTGTACAAGTCTACACCTAAGGGTACACTGGAATACATGATTGTTCATAGCTGGAGCTATGACGGTACATATATGTGTCTTGTACACCTTCATTAAAGAGTGCATGCGGATATTACATTTAACTTCAGTTTTTAACACATAATCACTGTACTGAACTCTGGTAGTGTGTTCAGTGTGGACCACCTACTTTTATGGTGAAGGAACTAAAGCTCAAGTTCCCATTTCACCTGACTGGGCAACCTTGGGATCCCATCCTAATTTTTCAGTGAGGCTAAATCCCTCAAACAGACCAGGCTTTTCTGGGCACAATCAGATAATTGTGGGAAGACACCAGAGAAGAGTCAAGTGCCTCAATTTGTTGTGAAATCGTGAGTACCTTAGGTGGCTTTAGGATAAAGCGCCTCCATATTTTTCCTGTGAAGGAGTGCAGTCCAAGAAAGACCCAGTAACTTGGCTACAATTTTCTTTTATTGCTGGCTAAGCTAATCTAGCCACAGAGATGCTAGTGCTGATTATCTGAATCAATTCTACAACAAATACATCCTCTTCAGATTTTATTTCAGGAAGAAATTCTTGGCTTTGAGATGGAAAAAATGTGGGTGCTGGGCTTCTGAAGAAAAAAAAAAAAAAGTGCTGTACTTCTGAAGTTCCTTTAGTAAGACAGGGGATATTGCTACAGAAATTGTTGTCTCCAGTTCTCCCCTGCTTGGAGAAGTCTTACTGCTAGCTGATAATACTTATCCAAGGTGACATTAAAACTTCCTTGTATTCTTAAACATGTGGTGTGCCATCCTAAACAAAGGCAATCTGATATTAAAAGTATAGATGTACTGCAAGGACTACTTAAAGAAATGCGGGGTGTAGTGGGTGTTGAGTAAAGCTCTCCCACATTTCTGCATAACGCAGGCTGCAGCCCAAGATGAAGAAAACCTCAGCACAGGCAAGATATGCAAGGCTGTATAGCCAATGATAACAGGAAAGTTTAACACTAGATCAACACAAGTATAATTACCTGTTTCAAGTGGAGACATTATTCTTCATTTCCTGCCCTCAGATTGTTGCTCTGAACTGTTAAACAATAGCTGTGTTTTGTGCAAGAAGGGTTGAGTTTCAGAGGCTGGTGAAATGGTTCCCCTGTGGGACCAGAGCTAAAGGCAGATGGATTCACTGAGTGTCACTGGGCTGCTTTAGGTGGGTGAAGACAGCCTGAAAAACACAGAAATGGTGGGGAAAGGTAGCTTATTTCATGATCAAAAAGCCATTAGAATTATTACAACAGCATTTTCATCCAGCTGATTTCAGTTCTTTTGACTCATACACACTGTAAACCCAGTGTACTAACACATGATCAAGAGATGATCTTTTTTCTGATGAGCTCCAAATTTCTAATATTAGGAGAGATTTCAATTTTCTTTCCATATTAGTCTCTGTGCATAACTCTTCCTTTTTCTCCTTCATCCATTTCCCACCTTTCAGTCATACCCTTTCAATCATACTTTTTTTCTTTCGGAAGTGTCTCTGCTGCTTACTGGTAATGTCCAGAGGCACTAAGTTTTCTTTCCATGGATCCAGACTTCTTCAAGGCCCAGTAGGACTTGCCCTTGGAAAGATCACTATGAAGCAGTGATAAAATTATTTAAAAATAAGTTTATATAAAAAGAAAGTGATACATTTTAAAATAAAAAAACCACTGTCTTTTTGTTTTTCTCCCACAATTTACCTGGCTTAGCTGTTTATAATATAAGTAAACCTTTGCAAAGAACTCTGCAAATGAGCAGAATGGACCTTACACCTAACAAGTTTGTTGTGTCCTAAATAATACCAAGCTCATGCATTTAGATAGTATAAAGTAGCAATGAAACATTTTTCTACAAAGTGGTTTTGTTCTTAGTTATATAAAATAATTCATTCCTTTCTTTTCAAAATGTCCTCTTTTTCAAAAGTACACAAAAGGCAAAAAGGAAAGGTTGCATGGATGGTGTGAACTAGGATAGACAGGATAGAAAGATTGGGAAGAAGCTGTAGAAGATGCATAAATGGCTTGGAAATGTCTATGCATAAAGGCTTTCTCTGTAATCTCTAATCTTTAAGTAACATTAAACTGTCTGCATTAAGTCTTCTTCAGATGTATCTACACAACAGATGTCGATCCCGTGAATCTTTCAAGTGAAAACATTCCTTGATTCATAGCAAATTTATGATTAAAAGATGGTATAAAGATGAGAAACCACCCGCCATTATGAGCCATGATGAACATGTGTGCAAAGTTATTGCAAAAGACACCGTGCATTCTGCTCTAGAAAAGGCAAAAAATGTTCCCTTTGGTTGAATAAAATGTACAAATTAAGTAAAGATGGTTCTCTCCTACTGTTTGAGTCTTTCATATCAGTTTACAAGCAGGAAAATCATAAGAGCTCAGCAATAAGTACAACATTACTTCTATTCATCTGTCAATTTCAAGAAATCACAGTATATAATTTGTTGAGTAATCCTTTGAATTCCCATCTGAACATTAAAGAAGCAATGTGGTATCACTTCATGTACCTGTCTGTGACTTTTCAGACTGTAAACAACTCTGCATAGTTTGATTCAGCTGTCTGAAACCATGAGGCAGACATTTATATTAACAAAGGATTTCTTTAGAACTGCTGGCTTTATCTAATGAATACAACAATTCTTCTCCCACCTGAGGGCATATAGAAAAGGCAGTGGAGACAGTAGAATTTTAATGGTGTTGATATTTTCTTTACGTTCAGGGAGAAGAAAAAAATGCCATGTGAGTTAAGTAACTATATGAAAGTGAAGAAACGTGCAAAAATCCAAATATTCGTTTCATGGAACAAGAAAACTTAAGAAGATGTACCGAGAGTTAAGAAAACAGAGTTGACAACTGCAAATTCTATCTCAACCTGTGGCTGGCCTTCCATTCATAATTCCAGAAGCAGCATGGGCTGCCCATCTTCCTGGAGGTCCCTTGCACAACACAGCTGCATTTCTGAGCTGGGAGCAGTGCAGGTCAGCAGAGGAGGAAGAGGAGGTGAGCAAGGTCCCCCACCAGGGATATGACAGCAGCCAGGTCTGGAAGAGCCAATCTGGGCAGATAAGCAGGGCCTGGCACCCAGGGCCTGGAACCCAGGGCCTGTCCCACTGCACCAGCCAGGGAGCAGGGCTGGTGGGGGGCTGGCAGGGCAGCCCCAGGCCCAGAAGCTGGACACCACCCTAGAGATGGGGACAGGCTGAGGCCGGGTGGCACTCAAGAGGACCAGTTAATGGGCTCTCGGGAGGGGCGGCGCAGGCCGGGACCCGGGCTTTGGCCCTTCCTAGTGAGAGGCCAGAGGCTTTGTGTGGCCCTTCACAGGGCCAGCTCTCGGGACCGGGCGTGTTCAGGGCACTGTCGCCTCCCTCGGTTCGGCTCAGCTCGGGGAGGGTCACTTGCCCCCGTCGCCCCTGCATCACAAACGTTGTCGTAGCGGAGCGCTGGTGACATCACAGCTGGCGGAAGGGTGACACGTCACAAACGCGGGGCCAATAGGAACGTGGGCCTGAAGCAAGGCCAGGCGGCACTTTGCCTGCGAGCTGCCGGGCGAAGACAGAGGCTCTTGAGCTGGGAAGGGAGAGCAAGCGCACTGCGAGCTGGGTGCGGCTGCGCCTCCTCAAGCTCTCCTTGGCTCTCTCTGGCACGTGTTACAGGCATGCCCGTCACGCCCTGGGCAATGAGCTGGTTCCCCGGGCCAGCGGCCTTCGTCGCCTTCTCTGCTTTCCTGGGGCTGCTGCTGGTGCTGGTGGTGCTTGCCTACCGCCGCCTCACAGTGCCCACGGCCAAGGCCCAGGTAGGAGTCGGTGCTGGTGCAGAGCTGTGCCCTGGCCGGCAGGGTGGGAGGTCAGCAGGGGCCCGGGAGCAGCCCCAGGGGTGGGCTGGGGGGCCCTTGCCTGGCAGGGGAGGCCGTTTCCCAGCCATGCCCTGGCCGGGCTCTGGGGTTTTGCCGGTGCCCAGCAGGCGCAGGGAACGCTCCCCTCTAACGCACTGTTTGCCCTGCCTGGGTAGGAAAGGAGACCAAAGGAGCGCCCATGCAGAGGCAACAAGGAGGACGACAGAAGTAAGCGAGCCCTGGGCACGGACAGGTGTCCTGCAAAGACCCTCGCTGGCTCCATGTGCCTACTGACCCGTGTGAGGGGGCCCCATCAGCTCATTCCGTATCCTCTGCCTGCGGCCTTTGACCCCCTGCGGTCCCCACAGCCCTCAAGGACGTGGTAGGTGGAGCCGTCCCCGCTGGTACCCCTCCGGGATACCCCCACCAAGAAAGGTCCCACTAACGCTGCCCTCTGCCCCTCTGCAGCTCTCCCGTACACCTGGAGATGGATGGCACGTATGAAACAATCGTCCATGAGATACAGAGGAGCATGGAGGACCTAAAGAGAGATTTGGACATGTGAGGCCACCGAGGAGGGAATGGGGACAGCAATGGGGGGCATGGCTTGGGGCTGCTGGCTGGGGAGGGCAAGGGGAGATCTATGGGCCAAAAATGTAAGGGCAGATGCCCTTCTGGAGGCAACGATGTCCGTGACTCCCCTTTCTCCTGGGGCAGAGGGAACCGCTGTGCCCAGCAGGCACGGAGGGGGCCTCGGGCACATGCTGGGTGGGATCCCACGGCAGTGGGTGGTGACACAGCCTGCTGCCTCCTTGGGGGCTGGAAGGATGGCCCCAGGATGCTCCGGAGTGCTGGGCTTAAGCTTCCCCTCTTCTTCTGCCTCCTCCTCCTCCTCCTCTTCATACAGGTTCAGCCTGGAGACATCTGAGAACAGCGACACTGCCTGGACTTCCCTCATGGCCAGTGAAGATGGGCCCTCTTCAAGTGTCTCTTTGACACCTTCAAGTGACAACTCCTGGCCTTACACCAGGGCCAGTGACTTTGGCTGCTCTTCACGGGTGTCTCTGGCTTCTCTTGTGCATGGAGCAGACATGGCTCATGCCTCCAGCATCCACCCTGGCCTGGGCCACCCCAGGGCTGACCTGGAGGTTCGCTCTGGCCCAGCAACTCGCCCACCCTGCAGGGAGGAAGTGGACAGATGCCTTGAGGCTGGCACCGTGCACCAGCACCAGCAAGATCTTGCGATCCAGCTGGGTGCTCCCACTGCACCTCCAGAGGCACCTGATGTTTGCTCCAGGGAAACAGAGATGCCTACCAAAGACCACAGGGGCCAGTACGCCTTGGAGGGCCTCATCCCAGAAGCGCAACTGCTGAAGGAACTGGGCCCGCCAGACAATGTGGACGAGACTCCGCAGACTGTCCCAGCCTCAACTCCTCCACCACCTCAGCGAGCACAAGAGCACAACGGGGTGGTGGTTCCCATGGACAACGACCCACCCTTCCTGGACTATGAGGCTATGCAATGGACACCGGAGTATCGCATTGCAAACCTGAAGATCCAACAGAACTACCCACTGCCAACCAGGGTCCTGGAAGACAAGGAGAGCTCTGAAGACATCGCCCTGGGGCAAAATGTCGCTCAGCCTCCCCCTCTGCAGGGGTGCACTGAGCTGCCCGACCGCTCTCCCTTCTGGCGTGGGGACAGGCACGTCGAGACCACGAAGCCGGCAGAACAGCTCCCTGGTCCGCAGGATGAGCCTGCCGACCCTCTGGATCTGCACACGGCTGGCTCCAGCAGGCTCTGCCCCGAGCGCAGCGAAGCCCCACGCCACAGCCTGCCTGGCAGTGAAGGCTCCCAGACTTCAGCTCCATCTGCTGCAGCAGGCCTGGGAGCAGGAAGGGGAGGGATGGTGGAAGAAAGGCCTCCTCCCGAGAACAGGCCCAAGAGGCAGCAGAGCCAGAAGAGGGCTGCTGCCCAGAATTCTCTGCAGTTCCACGTGTGCGGGTCCACCCTACGGATCCCTCTCTATCGGCATGGGAGGCTTCTAGTGCGGTGGGACCACACCAGGCTCGTGCCCCGCTGAGAGCAGCCAGACCCAGGAGTCCTGGGGCAGAGACACCACCTCTGCCAGGCAGCAGCTGCTGTGTGCTCGCCCTCACCCTGCTTTGCTGTTAGGGCGCCCGTGCACCAAGCTCCTAGGCACAGACATGGCCCAATTTACCAGCAGCAGAAAGAAGAGTTGAGGAGCCCTCAAGTGAAAATGACAAAGGGGATGGGAAGCAAAGCCTGAGTGCCCAATAAGAGCCAGACTGAGGTCATCAAGTTGCGTCACCATGCTCTTCCCATTTCAGGTGTCCAGGGTCAGAGGGCCCAGCAGGGCATGGACCCAGTGAGCAGCAAATCCCTGCCAGGCCTTATGAGGCAGCAGGAGCTCTTCCAGTAAACATGTTTCTCTTTAAGTGAACTCATGGGAGTCTCTTCTTTCCTGGTGTATTGGATTTATGTGGCAAGATTTTGGTAGCTGGCAGGGCTGTACGTACGGTTTCTGTGAGAAGAGACCAGGAGCTCCCCCCCTGGGTTGGACAAAGCCAGTTCTATCCACCTCTGAAATGGAACCATGCATGGCCAAAGCTGAGCCCATCAGTGACAGTGGTGGTGCCTCTGTGATAAGAAAGGGTAAGAAGTGCTGCACCACAGCTGTTAGAGAAAGGAGTGAGAATAGTGTGAGAGAAACATTTTTGCAGATACCAAGGTGACTGAAAAAAGAGGGGGAGGAGGCGCTCCAGGTACCAGAGGAGAAATTCCCCTTCAGCCCTTGGAGACCATAGTGAAGTAGGTTGTCCCCCTGCAGCCCATGAAGGACCATGCCTGAGCAGACAACTACACCACACTGTGGAGGACACCACACTGCAGCAGATGGATATGCCCTGAAGGAGTTGTCAGCCAGTGGAGAGACCATGCTGGAACAGGCTTCTGGCAGGAACTGTGGCCCATGGAGCAGTCTGTTCTGGATGGACTGCACCCTGTGGAAGTGACCCACACTGGAGCAGCTCTTGAGGAACTGCGGTCCATGGGAAGGACCCATGTTAAAGCAGTTCATGAAGGATTGTACCCCATGGGAGGGACCCCATGCTGGAGCAGTGGAAGAGTGTGAGGAAGATTGAGTGGCAGAGATGAAGTGTTATGGACTAACCACAATCCCCATTCCCACTACCCCCTGTGCTGCTTGAGGGGAAAGAAATGAGAGTGGGAAGTGCAGCTCAGCCTGGGAAGAAGGGGCAGTAGGGGGCGGTATTTTTAGTTTTGTTTCTCACTATCCTACTTCCTTAATAATTGGCAAAAAACTACTCTTCCCCAAATCAAGTCTGTTTTGCCCTTGACAGTAAGTACTGAGTGATCTCCCTATCCTTATTTTCACCCAGGTTCTTTTTAATTTAATTTCTCCCCCTACGCTGTTGAGGAGGCAGGAGGTGAGAGAACAGCTTTATGGGCACCTGGCAGCCAGCAAATATTAACGCACCACACCTGGGGATGAGATGTGGCTCCTGCTCACTTCTTATTCCTCTTTCTATGGGCCAGTTGGGCAGCAGCTCTGTTGACAGTTTCTGTGGAGAGGATCATGATGGCTCTCCAGGTTATTAAGGAGGGCCACGTGGGACTGGTCTCACACTTCAGGCTTCCAGAGACAGCATGGGCTGCCCAACTGCACACTACAGCTGTGTTTCTGGGCTAGAAGTGGTGCAGGTCCTTTAAGGCAGCAAGCATTAGAAAGCCAATGAGGTTTGGTATCCACCATGGAACAGAGAAGTTGGAGGCCCCAGTGTCTGTTCTCCTGTCTGCACTGGGACAGGCAAGAGGAATAATAGAAAAATGCTTCTGCGGGCACCAGTAGGATAGAGTGGGCCCATGTTCTCCACAATCTCTGTCTCTCTCTTTAAAGGGATATCTGGAGAACAGCATAAAGGTGACCTGAAAGCCCTGTGAGAATGGCAAAATCACAGACCTGAGCTCTGGGGTTCACTAGCAGCTCTTTTTCCTTAAGGCAGATGATACTGTGCTGGAAACCCTGTGCCTTTCACTTTCCTGTGATCAGAGCAGATCCTGACATAATAAAAAGGCCGAGGAGGAGGAGGAGGAGGAGGAGGAGGAGGAGGAGGAGGTGGTGAGCAGGATCCCCTAGCAGGCAGAAAAGACTAATGAGGGATGGCAGAGGGGAGGGGGAGGGAAGAAGTCTTTTAAGTCCCGTTGAATCTCTGGGTGGCTGCTGATTTATTTATTTTCTGAAATAAATGGAAATGTCTTACTGCACCTAAAGTTAGCCATCTACAGCATATACATCTAATTTGAACTAGCCATCTTTTCAGTCAGTGCTGGAAGAAGGGCACATTCAAACTCAAAATAGCAAACTGTTTACAATGGGATAGTAACATTCATTTATTGTGTGTTGTAATAAGAAACAAAGGTGAAAACAGAGGAACTCTTTGCTCTTCAAAACCTTCTTGTGCTAAAACTGCTGTACCCATCTTGCTTGGAGTTCATACGTTTCATATTCTTATGAAGGATGTCCTGGACTTGATGGAACAAGGCCCTTCAGACTATGCATAATTTTTATTCTGTTTGGTATGATACTTTTTAAATGGCAGTTGGTGTTATGCCCTTGAATGAAAAGGCAGCAACCAAGCTACAGATTTTGCCTGGAACAGAGGTTAGGAATGCTAGAATGTTGCAAGACCTTGGCAGGGATCTACAGTAAAGGAAGAAAATTATCTCTGAGGAAAGGAATTATCATGATGTCCTCTTCTGTTCTGCTGATAAGCTTCTTCAGTGAAAGACTGGTCAAGGATATTTTTATTCTGTTTAATGACATCTTATAATATTTTTGCATGCTTTTTGAATACAGCTAAGATGTGAAAATATAGCTGTTAATCAGTTAAGGGAATGGATCTTTCATTTTTTATAGTTGGATACTCCAGAAGCATTTTCTCAGGTATCCTTGTCAGGCATTTTTGAGGCAGTCCAGAATTTGCTTGATCATGTTCCAACGTGGCTGTTAAAAGAATGCCTGCCTTTTCTCAGTCAGGCTATCCTGAGAGTTGTGAATTGTTGTCTTCAATCTGGGACGGTTCCAAAATAATTTAAACTGGGCTACAATCATTCTTTTGTTAGAGAAGATGTCTTCATCCACGGATGTTTTGTTTAATACCCAACCAGTTCATAATGTACACATTTCAGTTAACAAGTTGGAAAACGCAGTTTAAAGTTCAGTCCAGATTTTATATATGCTATAGTATACATCTGGCAGAGCTAGACATTATGATTGTCCCTCGGTTGCTAATAGTGTAACTTTTTTTGCATTGAGATCTGTTCTTCTTGGTAATTTACTTTTTGCCAGGATTTTGGCAAATAACTTCAATACCTCGTTACTGTTATGCACAGACCTTTTGTAATAGCTATTATTGTGCTTGCCCTGATATATAAAGCAAGATAATGTTAGTGTCTTAGTGGAAGGTTAGTAGTAATTCTGAATGCAAAATGAGTCTTAGCAATTCAGTTCCAATAAATTACCAACACGACTGGCAGGAAATGAGTAACTAAAATATATAGGTGAAACATTGCAACAGAAAACCCTAAGGTATCTAAAAAGTCTGATCCATTTTGCATGTAAATCAATGACACTGAAATTCACAAACATTTTCTAGGTTTTCTCAGTGGTACATAGGGAGAAAAAGGCACTTTCAGAGAGTTATTCACCAGTAGGTCTGTCATACTCTGGAAATGACTATTTTTTCCAGGGTTTCATGAAGGGGCAAAGTTCCCTAATGAAGAGTAGACTTTTGCTTTTAGATTTTGAAGTTCAGGCAGCTTAGTCTTGAAGGCCTTCTCTAGCAATGAACTCGAAATAAAATAACTGGAGGCTCTTTAGACTTACGAAGGCCAACCTGTTAAACACCAGTGTCAAAGTTAGGGCTTTATTTAGCATCTTTGCTTGATAAGGCATAGTGGTCTGTAAGCCTTTTATAGTTTCTTAGAGAATGGCACAGGATTGCTAACTCTCACTTTTTTATTTTTATTTTGTTTTAATGTGGGTATTGAGATCTTTAGTAGTTTGTCTCTTCCCCTGTTATTGAGTTATATAATATGAAAATATGCCAGAGTTAATTTGAAAAAAGTTTTTCTAGCCCTCAGGGCAGCATAAATGAAGCTATAAAATAAGAACCATGTATAAGTAGTAAAGTTGCGATATTTAATGTTTCTGAAGTATTGTGAGGCCTGAATTATTACAGCCTGATCACAGTCAGTATCATCTGAGAAATACTCCCACTCTTAAGATAAATACGTATTTTCATAATACAACCTCTCTTCTCCTAGTGAATTTTAATTACTGAACTATTTGTAAGGAAAAGTTTAGTTAAGTGTCAGAAAAAATCCTATTTTTGTAGATGAATCCAAGAAATTATCTTTCCAATATTCTTTGTACCAACAGTGAGGAGGGTTTCGCTGAGAATATAAAGCTTTGTGTGAACTTGCTGTTAGACTGTGAACTGCCTTCCAGCTCTTTCAGTATCAGTTGGAAATGAAAAATAAAACCATATGAAAAATTGAAACAGCATGTTGATGTCTTATTATTTCAGATATCATACTAGTCTTTCTATCGATGTGAGAAATAGAATTTTTCAGAACTTCCCAAAATCATAAAAATATTTTAAATGTCTTAAAATATTATAAATCAATTTTAAAAATTGCAAAAATGGTTTATACTGATTCACTGCTTTGAAGAAAATTAGTTTGGCAAGGATAAGGAAAAAGAAAGAAATAACAGCATGAACACAAAACACTTCATTTAAAAAGGTAGATTCCCCTAATGCAGATTATTTGCTTTTGTAAGCCTGACTAAAACCTTCATATAGTGAAATTGTGAACATATGGAATGTTCAAAATCTGTAGGAAATTAGTTTAAAACAGAGTGTGGGATTCATTTGCTCAAATTTAGTCATCTACAAAGTAGACATCTAAGTCTGAACTAGTTTTCCAGGCCCTAGGTAATCAATAAAGAGAAACAGCCTCTTGCAGAGAACAATTCATCCCCATTCTAAACCACATCTGAAATGGTCCAGATGAATTACTCCCAGAAAATATTTATTCTTCTTCATTGAACACAAATACAGACATGATTGACTACCTTGGACATAAACATCCGTAATATAGTCTACTGTTAGGCAAGACACCTTCATTATTTTCAGAACTGTAATAGATGTAAACTGTCTACTTCCAATTTGGGCACAGAAATCAGCTACGTGGTTGAATTTCCTTAGGTTTAGCTTGGTTACCTCAAAATCTGTGCATGCATATGCACACATACATGTACCTACTTACGTTCATATGCAGGATGTATAGTCTCTGTCAAGACTTAGATCAGAAATACTCATCTTGATAACTTGCCTCTGTAATGTCACATTCAGAAACCACTCATGTTACTCAGGGTTTTCAAATTAATATTATGGAGTTGAGCAAGAACATTAACAGCAACTGGGGTGGAAATTTCCATCACTTATTTTGTAAGCCTCACCTCCAAATGAATGCCACATCATCTCTCCTAACTCATTCATACATATGTTTGGAAATTAAAAGGAAATTAGTTCTGCACCAGAAGGTTTTTGAGAGTGACTCTACTACAAGCATCTCCTTAAAATACATAACACACAAGGTAAGCTGTAGAATTATTTAGCCAGATTAATCCACAGATCCTAAAATCTTAAGAATCATTCTATGAGAAATAGAGCTAAGGGGTTGCTTAGCTGTTAGGCAGTGCTTAACAAAAGGTGAAATTTTTGGAGTTGTAAAGGCTGTATGGAAATCCTTAAAAAGCAAGTACGCTTAATTTCCACTTTGCGTAGTCTGTTGTGAAGTGGGGAAGGCACTGATAAGTGTCTCAGTGCTCACATCACAAAGATAAAACTTTTGTTTTTTGTCTTATGGTATAGATGAAAAATAGTTCTGACAGTCATTTCTACCTAAGAACATCAGTTTACAAACCCATATATCAAGTGCTGAATCATTTCCTATAACAGGAGCTGATGTAATCCTTACCATCTCCTCCAGTTGGCTCTTTCAACATGCCAATCTTTTGTGACAGTATTCTCTTGAACTTCAGCCAGTAACCCTAATCTATTTTAAACATTTTTCCCCTCTTTCTGTTACAGTCAAAAAGACAAATGTCAAGCGGGTATCAAACTGCCTTCATGTCTCCTTCACAGCTTCATTACATACAGGACATGATTCAATTTAAGGTGCATTCAGATGTCAGGAATTAGGTGTCTACAAGCATGCTAGTAGCTGAGATCCCATTAGAGCCAATGGAGAGCTAAAGCTCAACTCATTTGCCTAAACCTAGGCCTCTAGTGGCATTTAGAATGCCCTTAATATCTTAAGACAACTGAACACAAGCCCTTTGGGGAAGTGAAATGTCTTGGTTTAGCATCTGGAGGCCTGTCAGGACACTAAGGCAAATCAGCAGGCATTAGAAGCCCATGGGCAGGCAACTGAACTTGAACCCTTGTGGTCTGGGTTGCCATTCACAAATCTAACATACGGGCTATGTTTATAATGGTGTTTGCCACCATTCACATGGTTCAGCTGGAGGCAGCAATGAAGGAATTGATCTAGCATGGAACTGTAGCCTAGGTGCTGAAATCAATTAACCAGGAGCTCTGGGTATGGCCCAAATGTTACAAAGGTTAAGAAAATTATTTTCCCTAACCATGCTACACTTTGAATCAGGCCATCTGAGCATGGAATAACTTCCAGGATCAGATCTATCATGACTTTATTATTCACTGCAGATTTAATGAAACTGCTTCAGCAATATAAACTTGGTAGTAAAATATAGATCAGCATTCTGTTCTTACAGTGTTTTATGCATATGATTCACTTATAAACTTTCATTAAGGAAGCTGGGTTAAAGTTGTGAGGCATAGTTTTTATAAGCTTTGTCTCCTTCAAATCTTATAAAAATAAATTTAAGTAGCTTACATATCCCTAAATAAGCTATAACAATAGTATAGCACAGTTCAGTTAATTTAGCATGTTAGAAAAAGTTTTCTTGCTGGTTTTCAAAATGTTAGAGTTTTGCCGGATATATCATTACCACCAAGTTGGTACTGACTTGTGGAGGCTATAAAACAAATAAAGTCATTAAAAATAATTTGAACAAAAGGAGTAACTTGATATCATAATGCCATCCACATTTGGTTAAAATGACTTATTTTAAAGCTCCCTTTCATCTTACTAAACAGATTTCCAAAGTTAAAAAAAATGTGATTAATAAATTATCCCCCATAAATCTTATGATAACTATGATAGTCTTTGGAGAATTATGAAGCCACATCTGGAAAAAGTATTTTACTGCCTGTAAAACAGCATGCCATGAATTTTACTAGTTCATATTAGTAAGTAAAATACGGTATATAGTTTTTGCATTCATCAGTGTGAGTGCAAAACACATAGTTTTCTTCTCCCCCAAACCCTTAGATTTATTTCACAAAGAAAGTTTCTTGTAAAGTTTATAAGGAGCTTGTTTTCCTTTATTCATACAGAGATATTTCTCCTTTATATTAGCTGTAATTTACAAGATGAACTGGAGAGTACCTAACATCAGAACAGAAGTAAGTAAACAGTAAGAGTAATAGGGTTCATTTGTTATTATTATTGCACCAAGGCTAAAATGAGCAAGCCTAAGCGACTGAATAAATGCCAAAGCACTAATCAAGACGGAAAGCAAAGAAGTTAATTTTCTGCTATGTAATCCAACAAAAGCTATTACGTTATTCTTTTGTATTAATGACATTTTGAAATATATAGATTAGAGTTGCAAGTCATTCAAGATGAGTGGCTGTAATATTTCTGGAATTAAAAACTTGATTAAACTTAAGTATTTCTTAAATAAAATGAGCAATGTTCTTGTAGAGCCAAGTATGTCCCAGGGAAATATAAACCCCTTTTTATTTCCAAGCAGATGTTTGCAATAAGAAATGGATGGTGAGTGAAAGGGAAGAACACCATTAAGCTAAGGTAACCCTTAAAGATTTTTATATAGTTCTGCAATCATAAGCTCCATCAGTGATAAATATCACAATAGTGCTTGTAATGTACCTGGTTTTATTTATGTGTAGATTCTTGAATATGCTTTTTCTCAAGTAGTATAATTTGCTTAATGACCACAGAAAGCTATATTTTAATGTAAATGAAAGTGACATATTTTTTGTAACCTGAAAAGGTTCTTTCTGTAAAGACAATAACAACTGTAAACATGTTTTGTTTTTTGAATAGAAATAAGTAAAAATCCCACAGATATGCTTACTAAGAAAATGTATCTGAATTAGATTCTGACAGTCTACTTCATTGCAAGCAATACTCTAACAATATCAACATTTTAGAATTATTTGTGTAACATGTTGCTCAGACTGATAACATGGATGACATTCTGTCCATAAAATTGCTATCGTAGTAAATCTAGGTCTCTTCTGTTTTAAAATGGCTGTTTATCTTGTAGTATTATTATGCTGGTTGTAGCTGATTTTTTAAATATTCAAAGCTGAAATGCACTTGTACCTATTGATGCTTGTTGCCTTTTCTGGAAACAAAGACTTTATTTTCTTCTAACTTGCCTCAAGCTTTCCTTTGCTACCCTCCTGTGATTTTGGCAGAGGTTTAAGAGGAAGGCCAGGGTCTTTGCATAACTAAGTGTTGCATATGCACTGCGTAGCAGCTTTGCTGCTGTGGGAAGGGTTGGGTAATATCAAAATCGCATGGCCCCAGACAGACTCCCGAGTGAGTGTCAGCCATTTAGTTAGGCAATGGACATTCAGATAGGCATTGGGTTTACCTGGCAAGGTTTTGGTGGCAGTGGGGCTGCAGGAAAGGCCTCTGCAGGGAGAGGCCAGGGTCTTCCCCGTGCTGGTCACAGCCAGTTCCAGCCACCTCTGCAACAGACCTACTGCCCAAAGCTCAGCCAGCATGGTGAGCTGGCAGTGTCCCTGGAGAGTTGGTGCTGCTGCTGAGAAAACACATGCAAGAAAAGGCAAATAACACAAGATGGAGATGGGTGGGGGTGGTTGGGGGTGGGTGGTTGGGGAAGAGAGTGAGAAATGAAAGAAGGAATACCAAGCTCAGGGAAAAAGGAGTAGAAGGCTGCAAGTGCTAGAACAGTCATTCTCTGCAGCACATGGAGAACCTGTGCTATACAGAGCACGCTTATCCTGAAGGACTGTAGCAAGTGAGAAGGACCCATGCTGGAGCAGAGGAAAAGTGTGACAAGAAAAGAGTGGCAGAGAGAAACTGTTATGCTTTGACCACAGCCCCCATCCTCCATCCTCCCTGTGCTGCTGGGGGCCACATAAAGGAGCCTGGATTGATGGAGTGAAGTTGAGCCTGGTAGAGGAGGAAGAAAGGTTTTGCTTTTGATGTTTGTGTTTTTGGTTCTCACCACCCAAATCTACTTGGCAAGATTCCACCCCCCACCCCCCTACGCCCCCATATTCAATCTGTTTTGCCTGTGATGGTGATTGATAAGCAATCTTCCTGTTTTCTTCTCAGCCCAGAAGCTTTCTCATCCAATTTCTTTCCCATTCCGTCCCAGTGAGCAGTGGTGGTAAGAGACATGAGTGAGCAGCTGGGTGGGTGTTTGGCTGTTAGCCAAGTCTAACCACAAAATGTAGCATAACAGTAGAACGTTAGAAGCTACATATATAAATAGACTGGTACAGTGCAAACCATATGTAACAAATCCTTACTTTTGTAGCATGGATGCATGTCTGTGTTAGCTTCATTCTCACGAAGTTATTCCAAAGTGAATGTAACCCATTTTGAAAGACAATTACAAAATTTGCATAAGTTCATCAAACAATTTTCTGTATGAATTCCAGAATATAAATTATCTTGAAAAAACATCAGTGTGAAATATTTCTCTGTATCAACAAGCCTCTCCCCTTATCATCAAGGTGCAGGAAATGCATGCTGTCACTCTGCAAACCCTGGGTTAGGTAAGAAAGAAAAATCAGCTACACAAACCAGCCAGAAAGCACCAGTGTGAAAAAGGCTCTAGGGGACTATAGGGAAGCACAAAACTTACCTGTTGGTCTTTGATGATGCTTCAAAAAAGACAAGTCTCATTTGGGAGTGTGATAACAGGACTGTTGCTTCTAAGGTAGAGGAGTTAATTATTCCATTCTACTCAACACCAGAAAAATCTCAAATGTAGTACTCTGCCCAGTTTCAACACCACATTTAAAGAAACAGGTAGATATATTGGAAAGAGTCCAAAGGTGAGCAAAAACCCAAGGCATTAAGAAAATATGACGTCTGTGGAAATGCAAAAAGAACTGCTTTTTTAAAAGGGGAGATTGCAGTTGAGTGGAGTGAGACATGAATTGGTGCTATGATAAGATATGTAAAAGACCTAGGGAGAGAAATATTATGAGTTTTTTCCCTTTCATAAGCAGGATAAAAATAAATTGACTATTTACAAAAGAGGAAATTATAGTTAGATAATAGAAAAACTTTCAAACTAAAATAATAGTTAAGCTTTAGTAAATGATTTACTAATAAAACTGTTGAAAATCCAGAAAATTTGCTAATTACCATTGCATGGGGATAAGGCTGGGAAAATGGTCTACATGATTCATGGCTCCACTCCAGCCATAACTTTTAGCGATCTCTAAATTTATCTCTTTGAAAGCTGGTGTCATGTACTGCAAGTATGAATTCTAGTACAGAATTTGACTAGGGATAAAAACTGGGCCATGGTCTTGCTATAGAATACCCTCTTCTTTAAATCTAGTGGACAATAGGTGGATTAATGAACTGAATGGGTTCTTCCTAGGAGCAGATTTGTCTTGCCAGTTGCTGTTTCATGATACACACTTAAATGCACACCTGAGGGACTTGAAGTAGTTTCCTTCCTGGTATAACTGAATTTGAAATCATTCCCAGAGACACTATGGAGAGTATCCACCTGTCATATAGATACCTGGTCCTTCAGTATTTATCTTTCCACATATGCATAGTGTGTGACTGGCACCAGCAGCTGGCATGAACTACATTACTGGTAAAGACATGGTATGGACACATCCTGCTATAGCCATAATGGGTAGCAGTGAAACAAACCCTTGTTCTTCTGTCTTTGTGTTGCACCAGTCAGGAATGTGGATGCATCCAATGTCCAGAACTTAATATGAAGTATTACATTTGTGAGGTTAATACATCAACTCACAAATAATTACAAGGACTTACTCAGGAATGGGTATAGAAGATGGCCTTTTGGGTAATCCTATCACGATTTCATTGTGAGGATGATTATTCTCTTCTATTTACCTAAATGTCTTTTGCAAATCCAATAAAAAAAAAGTCCATATTTACTTCTTTCCAAAACTGTTACGTAAGAAGTGACTGACTCTTGTAATTTTGTCAATTGAGTACAAAACCATTGAGTACAAAAACGAATGAATATGAGATATTTGAAAAATTCTTATGGTGTTGTTTACTTCTGGTTTTTCTAACTAGTGTTGAACTCTCTGTGATTGAATTAATTTTGAAATATTTTAAACCAGTATTCCTTTCTTACATATCCTGTTCTGCTAACAGGCTAACTCCAGTTGTGTGGTGCTTTTTCAAGCTGGAATAAACTCTTTTCCTGATGTGTCTGCATTTGAGTGAAACAGCAAATGATTCCATGCATATATACACTGTCCCACTTTATGCAGGCAGAGTCTTACAGCAAAGTAAAAGCACTCAAAATTAGTCTTGTGGAAGTGATGATTTCCTCACCACCAGAGCAATATGTCGGTTCTTGGCATAGAGCACAACATCTTTGAAACATGGAATAAATATATATAGAATATATGTTTGGTCAATTTATCTAATAATTTGCTTAATTACAGTAAGTATGCTAGTACATTAGACATAATTCAGTAACAGAATTTTATTTCAATAACAGCATTTTCTTTCATAATTTGAAAGGAAGTGCTAATTGTAATTTATAAATTCATTCCAGGTGGTACTGATAACGAGGGGCAATAGCTTAGAGTCACCTCCTAATGATAATTCCACTTCCAACCATTTAACTAAGTGCATAAGCACCACAGGTTACATTTGTCGTCAGTAAAGAAAGATGGGTGCTTCCAGAGGACAATCATATATCATATCTTTGGATGGGCTGAATGGCTTTCCAGAAGTGCTTAGAATCACAGAATCATAAAATGGTTTTGGTCAAAAGGCACCTTTAATTATCACTAATTTCACCCCCCTGCCATGGGCAGGGACACCTTCCACCAGACCAGGTTGCTCAAAGCCCCATCCAGCCTGGCCTTGAACACTGCCAGGGATGGGGCATCCACAGCTGCTCTGGGCAACCTGTTCCAGTGCCTCACCGCCCTCATAATGAAAAATTTCTTCCTTATGTCCAGTCTAAATCTACCCTCTTTCAGTTTAAAACCATTGCCCTTTGTTCTGTCACTACAGGCCTTGGTAAAAAGTCTCTGTCTTTCTTATAAGTCCCTTTTATATATTGAAAGGCTAGTAAGGTCTCCTCAGAGCCTTCTCTTCTCCAGGCTGAACAATCCCAACTCTCTCAGCCTGTTCTCTCTACACTGATTATGGACAATTAGCTACTAACTTAAGAGACTTAGTCAGCTGCTGAAGTCCACACTACATGATGGACAAGAAGATAGACCTAAACTGGTTCCTCTACAGGTTTCCGGGAATAATCGGTTCATACCACGCTTCAGTGCATTTTCTAACATCTCTAGCAGAGAGTACTTCAAATGCTCAAACAATAATTGATACTATGACAAGGAGAGGAATATCCAAGACATCACTTGTGTGGCAAATATCCCTGTTACTGTGATCACAAAGGTACCTTTCACAGGCCATAACCATGGGAACTTCACATGATTTGTGATTCTGTATTTGCTTTGGGAAAGCTGTTCTCAGAATGGGAGGACCATCAGGAAGGGGCTGTCACCTCACTGATTTCAAAAGGGAATGAAAATGGAAATATTTCTTCTGGTTCAAACAGTTCTGTGGAGAAACGAATGATCCGGGAACTCTCTGACCAAAGATACTCCTGAAAAGAATAAAGTGAATGAATGCCTGGTAACTGAAGATAACCCAGTGAAAAAAGAAGGATAAGAGAGCCACAGATAAGAAATGCAGAGCTAGCTGGGAAAAACCATCACGGCGTACACTAGTATCCACTTCCATCCACCTGCTTTTCTTCCCAGGTGCAATCATGCTGCCTGTGTAACTGGCTAGCAGTAAAACCAGTGTTACTGAACTGGAATTAGTAGCACACCTTTGTTTGTAAATTTCTGTCCCAGAGTCTATTCTCCAGCTTAAGGTCAACTGGCAAAATCTGACAATGTGCATGATATTAAACTCCTTTAGTCTCCAAAACTTGTCAGCTCCACTCATTATCCATTTGGTGTGGCCCTTGGCCTGTGTTAGCTGCACTGTGCTGAGAGTTGTTTGACAGAGGGAATATTGGTTGGTCTAAGTGAAAAGGTCATCACCAACCAGTCTAACATTTTTAATAGTACTGGCAGTTGAGTTCCAGGTCTTATCAGTGTTCTTTGGGATTGTTTAACTTCCTAATATAGATGATGCCAGCACATCCTGGGTTAATAAGGACTGGAAATCAAGACTGCAACTCTGTATCTTCAAAGCATCTGTAAAAATTCAGAGCACAATGTTCTGAGTGCCTGGAAGAAAAGGAGTTAGCTTATTTTTCCATCACCTGTCTTCCTGAAGAGCAGAATGAGCAACCTTTTTTTGTAAATCACAGGGCCTGGCTAACTGTGATTAAGAGGGAACCTGTTTATCTCAGGCTATCACACTGGTCTTATTTTCTCTGTACTTTTTGTTCTCCTGTGAATGGGGACAATAGCCTTCCACCTCAGACACTCTGATGGTATGTAACAACCATCACATAGTTTAGTGCTATTGTCAAGTTTTCCATCAAAACTAAAGTGGAGAGACTGTGAGATACCAGCACTTTAAATAAACAAGGATTCGTATAAATGTCTCTCGTTTGCAGAACCACTGTTAGTATGGACAGAACTTTTATGTCTAGGAAGATTTACAGGATTAAGGTCTTCATGTTTGTTTATTTATTTTAAGCAACATCATTTAACTTCTGCTTAGCCTGTCTCTTTTGGCTGAAATTAAGATATTACTGTGTTCCTAGTAAAAGATGCATTAAATGATTTTCCCCCATTTTACATCTACTTTAAAGTCACTCTGTTTTCCTAAGCGGCAAGGAATTCTGATCTAAATACATTAAATAAAATATTGTTTGGCTTCTGCTGTTGTTCAATGATAAAAAAGGGCTCGAAGAGGCAGGAAACATGACACTGAAAAATATTAATGATACTGATCCTCTGGTTATTCTAAAAAGTTTTCCTGTGTTTAACTTTCCCTCCTCTTTGCACAGAAAGTCATAACATATCTCTGGGCTTGTAAAGCTCCTGGAACTCAAGAGACAGTTAGTGCCATTGATTTGATGATGTGTGAGACTCAAAACCTGACATTTTTCTAGGATAGCAGGATGGATAATTTAGGGGTTTTGTTCTCGATTTCCACGTTCTTATAAACACAAAAATGATTTGTTTAAACAGTATTGTTACAGAATACATTGCAAGCTCTTTTAAAGTGTATTTTTTTGGAGGAGCCATGTGGTGCAATTGCTTTTGTCAAAAATACCTCTTTAATTTGGAATTTAAAGCACCAGGAACTATAAAGGTGATATGTGCCAATCAGAGGTGGAACTGATGGGCGAGTCACAGGTCAGCGCAGCTATGTGGAGTTCTACCACATTAATTTGGGCAGGAAAATGTGCTCACCTGTCACTTCCTCACCTGGAAGACCAGAGGTGAGTTTACCATTTTCTTGACTTACCATTAGTGCGATGAAAATATAAGAGAAACCAGTCATTGGTACTACTAAAGAAATAATTCCTCCAAAAGAATAGAGATACAAATGAAAGTCCATTATTCTAGACATTAATCTTGATACTGGAGTTCTTTTTCTACTCTTACTTCTATAAAGTGTTGCAAGATTTTTTTGTTTTGAGTTATCTACAAATCTGGGCTACAACACTGTGAATGTATGTGTATAGATACTTTGAGATTATTTCTTCTGTTTCTCTAGGAGACTCACTTCTATGTTAAGAACATATGAGTCTCAGATAAATCTTTCTTATTCCTTCAGTACACCGGAACACCACCGTTTTCCAAGGGAAAGAAATGGAAACCACACTGCATTTCATTTTCCTAGCAGTCATAATTATGAGATTTATTTTATGAATTATGATTAGAATATATATTTATATGTGAACCATTAAAACAGACAGTAGGTAGATTTGCTCAAAAATAGTGGGCAAATTTGCAAGAAACAACATGTATTTCCTTCTAAATGCCTTACATGATTTTTTTCTTTTGATGAAATGTTTCCAGCTGTTTTTTTCCTTCTTCACACAAGAAAAATAACTTTCTCTCATTTACACATTTATTTTTTTACTGTCAAGAAACTGGTGGTGAAAAGAAGCATATGAAGAAAAAGGGTGAGAATGCAGAAAAAAGGAAGAAAAGTCTTAAAAACTGAAGGTGAAAAATAACTCAAAGTAGTAAAAGTAATTGAGAATGTGCTAACTACCCAGCTCCAAAATGTGTTATGAACAAATGCCTTCTACATTGCCACAGTTCACACAAACCAGAACATGGAGATGGCATTAGTGACTCTGAAAGATGTCTCCTCACAGTTGTCTAGAGGAAGACCTCCATGCTTCGTGACCTGAACATATCCTGTTTTACTGCAGTGATCCTTGAGATTCCCATGTGACTCAGGAGGAGAAATGACTCCAGCTGCTTCTCCCTGACTCCTCAGAGCGCCAATTGTTTTCCCCACCTTTTTTTGAGACCTCAAAGGCAGAAGACTAATGGAGTCCATTCTGATTCTTCTTTTGATGAACAAATTAAACTGGTTAGGCTGGTTGGTATGTTGACTTAAATGTCATTCCCACTGGTGCTTCCACCAGCACATACATTGCCTCCGAATGAAGCAGCCCAGTTGAAAATGATAATAGCATTAGCTTTATTAACACTAAATGTAACTAATATTCTTGCTCCTTGGGAAGGTTCTGTCTCATGTCCTTCTAAGGCAGAGCAGCCAGAATGATTCATTGAAAAATTAATTTCTCCTCCAGCCTCTGAGGAAACTGCATCCCTTCCTCTGGAGGGGATAAGGAGGAAAGGTGTCAGTGATCTGTGTGTTTGCAATCTCATTAAAGGCCGCTTCTGAAATCGAGTGAGGCAAAATTTCCAGCTGGCACAGCATACAGCTGCCACCTTCCTGAGGTTAGAGATAGCATGAGTGCCTCAGATTAGTGTTACAAATCCTCCAGTGACAGTCAGTCAAATCCAGAGCTGGATTAGTGTTTGATTTTAATTTTTAATCACTTCTCAGCTACATAAAACAATTAAACTGCAGTCCATGAGCACACACTAATTAACAGCAGGGGTCTGGGGCAAAGCTGCTGTCACAGATCAGAACAAGGTATTTAAAGTCCCAAAGTCTTCCTCTTAAAAGAGTCTTTCCACCAAGGCAGCCTTGTGAGCACCCTTCTTCCTAAAGCCCATGTCACCCCTGGTTCTCAATCTCTGACCTCAAGCAGAGATTTAATGCTACAAAAAGAGAAGCGTCAGAGGCTTCATGAACTCCACTGTTAGGGATGGGCAACTTGCAAACACTGCGGCAATGAGTGACAAATTAAAACAGTAAGATAAACAGACAGACTTCTACAGCAAAAGCATTGGAAAACACCACTGTTTAATGCAGAAAGTCTAAATAAGTGTAACACTGCGGTAGGATTACAAGGTAATTCCTAATAAAATTCCTAAAGTTACCTGGCAGGTACTTAACTGTACAAATTGCATAGCACCATCAAAGTGCAAAATTTCCATTACATCAATAAGGAAATGGTGTAATGTATGTCTTGAAATAGGAAAAATACCATGACAGCCCTCTTGACAGCCAACAATTAAGGATTTGGACAGGAACCATCAGCACTGTCACCATGAGCTACTGAAGCTGGAAGAGACAAGTTCAATCTTTCTCCTTTTCTACAGTTATGAGAAGTGCATTTCCTTGTTGCATACAGAGATGGAGCTTCAAAGCTCACTCATGCCATTACCCTGAGACAACATGAGGAGAGGAGTGTTCTGCATTTAATTTCCCTGGAAGTCCATATAGTAAAGCTCACGTATTCACCTTGATTAAGCAAACTTGTCACAGGTGTAGCGTTTTGCCTGGTTTCAAGAACACTGCTTGTCTATAGTCAGGTATGTTGTGAAGGTGCTTCAGGCTCTATGAGGCTGACCACTTTTCCCACTATTCATCTCTCTGTGTTGCATCAGGTTTATTTTCCTCTCCTCTCTCCTTTCCTTTCTCTTCATCTCATATCTCATCTCATCTTGCTTAGTCTCATCTGTTTTTCAGATAGCAATCCTGTAAAAAAATATGAATTTAATTCTGTCTTTGGAACAGCTGATAAATCAGCACTTGTTTTTGTCCCCAGGGGAGAAAGGAATGTGTTTACCCTAATTTGTCTTTAAAAAACCCAAAACATAAAAACCCTTGACTGTTTTGACCAACATCACACTGCTAAAAGTGTGACCGCTTAGTTTCCTAACTTAGCTTTCAATTTGAATGTATACCGTGTTTTGGATCAGTTTAAATGTTGTTTGGAAATATGAATAACTGTCTGATGAGTCTGTGTGCAATCCTGTCACATGAAGAGAGAAATACGTATCTTAGTAACAAAATTATTTTATGGATGGAGAAATGCATTTGAAATTAGAACCAAACTTTATTTGAATAAAACACGAGCTGACTTTTCCTCTTATTAAAAACTTTTGTGTTTCTAGTTTTCCATTTTTGTATCTTTTTTCTTATTTTTTTTTCTTCTCTCTCTCCCTGCCCCCCACCTTTTTCTCCCCTGCATTTCGTGGTTTTGGCTTCAGAACAGAAATAGCAGAATATTAAAGGACAAGGCTGTTCTCAAGATTTCCAATCAACAGAAGCCAAACTAGGTTTCCATTTTGCATGATCTCACAAATGTTTGAACTTGATTTTCAGTTTAATTATGCATCTGAATAATTATTCCTTAATAACAGCAAGCACTCTTCATCCTCAGGTTGAATTTAGCATCCTTGTTTCAGAAATTGTCTAATCTCTGATTGGAGTCTTTAGGTAAAATTAAAGTTTATTTGTGTGAATAGGGCAATAAAGAATTATTTATTATTTTTTATTATTTTTTTTTGGTGATCGCATAGTATCAGCAGAGTGAGGTGTTAATCCAGCCACCAGAGGGCACCCCTATGGACCTGTGAAAGTAATATGATTCTGAAGTTGCAATAGAAGAATTAATAACAATTATTAAATGAGGTCAACAGATGTCAAACAAAGCACGTTCACTACTTCCTGCCAAATTCTACATGTGTGGAAGATTAAAACAATGCCTCGGTATTAAACAATCTTACAACAAATTCTGAATCCCATACTCAGGTTCTGCTTAGGAAATAATCTGCTGATTGCCAGATCCTGAGGTCCTTATACTTTTAACCACTACCAGTTCTAGAAAGCTTCTAGTGATATCTCCTGAGTAAAGACTGACATAATATTGATCACTTATTATAGCATTCAACTTGCAGAGACATTTTCATGTCTGTGACAAGAAGACAAATGGATTTTTAATTTCTGGCCCCAGGCAATGTGTGATGATGCTGATAGGACATTGAAAGCACTCTTTTTTAGAAAAAATACAGAATGTGGGGAAATTATTTCCCACATATCACGTAGCTGAAAATAATAGCTTTTTACACTATGTATTCCATAAATTATAGGTTTAACAGGCTAGGAAGGAATGAAAGGCCAATGGGCTTATGCCCAGAATGCTAGTTTTTCATAATAATTTTGAGAGAAACCTCAATTATCTCAATATCATGGAATCGGAAGGCATTTGAAGTCTGCTGATTTCTAAGGAGTTTCAGAAAGTAGCAGCATTTCAGGTTAGTTGGGTTTTCTACTTTTTGAAGAGTGTATCTCAGCAGGACCATGAGACCTCTAGACACTGTAGCTATATAGCCAAGGACTGTGTTACATGTCTTAGTAGGTGCAGTCTACAACTTATCCTGCTCCCAGACATATTAGTATTTTGTTACATTTGACAAGTGGTTTCATATTTGCATGGCTGCATTCTATACACTGAGGGTAAGACAGAACTCGTTAATGTCCTCTTGATTTTGGGGACAGTCACCATTGCTGTCAGTATTCTCAGAAAACAGTACCTAATGTGTGTTTGGACTATTTGTTGTCTTTTTATTCTATATAATCACTAGGTGATGAACTGTTAAGCTAAAAAACAACATTCAAACCCATTGTACATATATAGTTTATGACCTGTTTATATTCTCTTTATTTTGTAAATGAGTTCTAATCTTTGAGATATTTGTGCAGCTTCTTTTGGGAGTCAGTGTTTTCAAATCAGAATTGTGCTTTGAGGAAGGAGATTTAACTTCAAGGCAATAGTGCACCAGTGCCAGAAAGGAGACTTTGGGCTTTTCAAGAGTGCCAAATAGTCCTCACTAGTTAGACCAAAGGTAAGTAGCTTTGCAGAAGATTGCAAGCAAACTTGCAGTCAGAGATAAAGGATGAATAATTCTCTTCTGTATATGAAAAATTGTACATTGCAGAAATTCTTACTAGCAGCCAAGTCTGGTGATATGTCTTATAAGTAATTAGTTTAACTGATGTGGAATCACTATAACCCCAAGACTTCAATAATTGTTTAAAGATTTAAGTTTCACAGTCAGTTTCATAAGCCAGAATAGTCAGCAGCCAGGTTTGTGGCTGAGTTGTGAAAGTTAACAGAACACCATGTCAGAACTCACTTTTAAAAATATTAAGTTAAAGTCATGAGACTGGCAGTGAAGATTTTTAAGCAGGATGCAAAATTTTACCTGCCACAGTTTAACTAGTGAAGAAACCCAGAGGCTGTATAGGAAAGATAGCTAAACTAAGAGAAATTTATGTCTGAGTGTGTTGATACAGGCATTTTCCCAGTAAGATTAGAAATAAGAACAGATGCTATCAGTGATAAACCAAGAAAAACAAATATATACTAGAAAGAAAGCTTGAAATAAACCCAAATTTTTACATGACAACATATGTGCTTGAAGATACTGCAGCTATGAACTCAGGAGCTTTTCTGCAGGCTTTAAGCTGATAAAGTTGATTTTTTTTTTTAAAAAAAAGAAGTATGGCTCCATCCATTTAGGAAGACCCAGAATGTTCTCCTTTCTCAGATAGCAGCTCTAAGAGGTAATTAACCATGAATGAAACCAGAAATTATTTTGCGCGTCTCCTGTTGTAGTGAGAAAGCAGGTCCACTGTAATAAATACCTTCCTGTACCAACAGACAATATCCTGTTATTAACCAAGCTTGTATTAATTAACTGGCTTTATTTCTAGAGATTTTTTTTGACTGCACAGATTCAAAATTAAAGACTGAACTGTCCCAAGCTCCAAATGGTGGAATCTACTACTGCAAGCAGAGGAAGCTCTGTGTCAGTGCAGTGCAACTTCTTTCCTCCACCCAAACAGACCACACTTTAGGATTCAGACTGCCAAACTTTCTCTTTTGACTGGCTTATGGCTGAGTGGGATCTATCAATAGTCAGGAGAGGGAACATACATAGAATCATAGAACCTCTTAGGATGGAAAAGACCTCTGGGATCATCAAGTCCCACCATAAACACAGGACTGCCAAGTCCACCACTAAGCCATGTCCCTAACATGGTTAGCTTCAGCTAAATGTCTTTTTTAAACAGCTAAAGTTAGATGAGAGAAACCTTAGCCTTGTTTTACAGCCCAGACTTTTGCCTGTGTACTGTAAAAAAAAAAAAAAAAAGTTCCTTAGTCAAATTTTTCCTGGAGCCTGGATGTGAAATCTGTTTTTCAATCTAAAACAGTTTATATTTTTTAAAAAAATGTATTAAATGCTCTGTATTGACATTATATGAAGCTAGTTTGTATCTGAAACGAAATAAAACAAACACTGGAAGTTTCTTACAATGGTGTTCACACTCCCTGCTAAGTTCTACAGGCCCGAAAACAGATGGTGATGCCTTTCACAGTCAGATATGCCACACATCAAGATGACGAAAATGTTTTAATTTTCAACAGACAGAGCTGACGACAAAGAAATAAACTACTGTAACAGTTGCTTTATAGGTCTGATGTTCTGAAGAGGCACAGGAACTACTAGATCTAACAAATTTTTGAATTGTTTCACTGCTGGGACATTTAATCTGAGATAATGAAGAACTGGTTCAATAGAGACAAAAGGAATTGGGGGGAGGAGAAAAGAAAAGAGAAAGAAAAAAGAAAAAAAAGAGAAGAGAAGAGAAGAGAAGAGAAGAGAAGAGAAGAGAAGAGAAGAGAAAGGAAAGGAAAGGAAAGGAAAGGAAAGGAAAGGAAAGGAAAGGAAAGGAAAGGAAAGGAAAGGAAAGGAAAGGAAAGGAAAGGAAAGGAAAGGAAAGGAAAGGAAAGGAAAAGAAAGGAAAGGAAAGGAAAGGAAAGGAAAGGAAAGGAAAGGAAAGGAAAGGAAAGGAAAGGAAAGGAAAGGAAAGGAAAGGAAAGGAAAGGAAAGGAAAGGAAAGGAAAGGAAAGGAAAGGAAAAGGAAAAAGAAAAAAGAGAAAAAAGAGAAAAAAGAGAAGAAAAGAAAAATTTAAAAACCTTCTCCTCAATCTTTTCACACTTTCAGAACCAAACTGCAACCAAATATTTTTGAAGTCCTGGAACAAGTAAAGAGAGAGTTTTTATTTTGACAATTGTAATTGCCATCAAGGTCTGAAATTGTGACACCACAAAAATGATGTTTCTGGCCAGCACCTGAAAGGTAAATGCCAGAAATCTCACATGAAATGCTGGTTTTCAGGGGACTGCCAGTTCAAACTGGAGATTTGATAGGTTCAGATAATTTCAATAAACATTCAGACTTCTGGATGATTGTCTGAACCAAACTTGCACTCTGAACCTTTCCATTCAACTGTTTGAACAGAAAATCACATTAATAGTTTTGTAGATAATGGCATTATCTGGGGAGTATATTACTCAAGGAAGAATATTTAGTCAGCATCTTCTGAGATTTATCTACCAGTACATTACTTTTTCTACCACATACAACCTCAGTGTTTTGTAGAATGACAGGATTTGGGAAACATTTTTATATCTGAAATTTGTTTTCAGGAAGATGGAAGTAAAAACAAATACTTTGGTGAGCTGTGAAAAAAATTAATTTATTTGTTAACCATGCTGACAACACCACCACCTTGGGTTTTTTTTTCCTCTAACACATCACCTGCAGTCTGATATACAAAAACATCTGATTTTCCTTACAGATTTACTCCAATAGTACTTTCTTTTTCAGTCGATGGAAATCTCTGAAATGAACAGCTCAGGCAGTTTTCTGATGTGTAAAATAACCTAGGTTTTCTGGACACTCGGAGCTTATGTTAAGCTACCGACCTCCATTATATCACAACTTCAGATTTGTTTAAACAAGTTTCCACCTGCACAACAACCCCTTTTACTGCCAGTGAAACACACTCTTCCCCAAGGAGCCTGGTATTATAAATCACTGAAGTGCACATGCTGCTGCTGCCAGCATGAGAGGGGTCTGGCACGGTGAATCTGAGGAGTAATGAGGGACATGGAATAGCCCACACACATTAGGAAAGGAGAAACGAGAACACAGCCTTGGAGTATAGAAAGTAGTGTATTAGAAAGTTTTAAACACAGCATATTAGGTTCAAATATGTAACTTTAATCTGCTAGCTGTGACCATGAGGAAAGCAACCAATCCCAAAACAAGGACACACCACCAGATACCCGAGTATGTGTATGTACACACACCTGTGCATTATAAAACAAGAATGCACTGTGTGCATTTCATCATAACAAGATATGATCTTCAAATGACTGGATAAAAACTCTACTGAACTGAACAGAGTAGAATCAGACCCCATCCTGCCTGAGCTGTATGTTTTCACCAGTTTACTGATTTTTCTCAACTGATTTTTTTCTCAGTAAGGTCTCAGAAGCTAGTTCGAAGTACAAACAAAAAATTACACTCAGCTCCTCTCACTAACTGCAGTTCTCATTGGTAACGGTACATTGCTTTCTGTTGCAAGAGCCTGTAATGCCTGTAGTCTCCATTTACCCTAGCCTCCTTCCCGTTTCTGAAGGAAACCGGTGGTCTTACAGCATCCTGGGGGTGGTCTGCAGACCTCCTCTTAGCTGCAGTTGTTCTGGTTCCTGTCTATGCTCCAATCAATTCATACCCAGCTCAATGCCACCCACAGTGCACAGTTGCATGTGAATATCAGAAAGTACTCCAAAAGATGCCAGCTCTATCTTCCTTTGATGTACCATATTAGGTCCTAATGGGCCAAATTCTTCCCTTACACACATGCAGCTCCTGCCGACTTCAACTGAGGCTGCAGATTCACAGCACACAGCTTTATGTTAAGTACAGACTAACCACAGTTTCTGAAGTATCTTGGAACAGAGCTCCCTCCAGTACAAGAAGTCATGTTCTTCAGTGCCTCAGCTACGCCAGTCAGTGGAATCTGTTTGTCCCCAGGAGAGGTCCATATTCCTGTGTAAATACATTTTTATGGCTACACTATTGCAAAAGACTAATTGTGTTAAACAGTTCTCATGGCCTGAGGATTTTTCTATAGTGTGACTACAACTTATACGTGTAGACACAAGCCATTTCTAAGTAAACTAGCCTGGACACTACTAGAAATGTAGCTAGCAATGTAAGGAAGGATTCAGTGCTGGATGCAAAACCCACAAGGAGGCTGTATAAAGATTCATAGAATTTACCCATACTGTGTTCTGTACCAGGATAATCGCTCTCCTAGCAGTACCTAACAAGCCTGTTTAAAGATAAATCAGCTTCAACAACTGGTATGAATTGCAGTCATAGTACAGGCCTCGGTATAGCAGTGATCATTAGGCTTATACAGTTATTTGCAGGACTTAATTATACCATAGCTGTTCCACTCCTTCATCCACCATATGTGCAGATGGCAAAGCCAGGTTAACAGAACATGACATTCACATGTCTGTGGATTTTTGGTTCGTTGTTTAATAACTGGCATATATTTTGTGGTAGGATTACAGTGATGAGCTGGGTGCAGATCTGAAGGCAATCAGAAGCAGTTATTTGCATTTACTTTAGAAAAATGTACCATATGTTGAACCCAAGGCAGTTTATAAAGTACACAGGGTAGCAGGAATACTTAAGAACAATCCTGTCTATAACTGCTCAAGGTTTTTGAAAAATAAAAAAAATTGCAACTGTTAATACTGACCTTAAAGTTTCCCGCGTTGTGTGCACACATTCTGTATTTTTGCCAAGTATATTGGCACAAGATTATCCCAACAGCAAAGGCTATATTGAATTTTATATAGCAGAGACTCACAGAATTCGTACCCACATCACTCATTCTGTAACAGCCTGCAATTAATTTATTGCAGAAGGATAACAGATTATTCATCCATGAGTGGCAAATCTAATACAGGGTGGAAAATCTGGTGGAAAAATTAGGATTGAGCTATTCTCAGCTAGCTCAGACAGGAGAGTCTTGATAAGATAAAATAAGGCAAGGCAAAATAAGACAATATAGAACAAGATAAGGCAAGGCAAGACAAGTCAAGGTGCAAAGCTAGGTGGACTGGGGTGGTTTGCAGAATCCTTTATTGCATCCCTACTAGGGAAGTGAGGGATTATTGTGCTTGTGCTACCACCATTTCATTTCGGTTTGTATTGCTGTATTCAGGTTATCTGCTCAGATATCATCTGCTCAAATGAAATACAAGCAGTAGTAGTCCAATACAGATTAAATGGTGGGATTAATTGCTCTGTAGCTCCTTCCTTCCATGTCTTTTTTTCTCCTCTAACCTCATGAGTTTTCCCTTTTGCAGGGTCACGTAATGCTGCAGAACTTGCAAAGTCTGCAAGTTCCCCAGCATGCTGATTGCCTTGGCATTCATCCCTCAGAGTCATAAGGCCTAAAGCTGTGACAGTCCAACAGTCATTTTACTCTGCCATGTTTCCTGGCAACACTGTGGGAGAGGAGCTCTGCCAAAACCATCAGTGAAACAAACTGACTTCATAGAGCTGGTTATTTCAGATTTCATTGAAATTAAGGACAGAAGAGACAAGCAAAAACTGTTTCATCTGGACCTCCTGTTTATCCCCAAACATTAGATATTTGTATCTCCAATCCAAGCAGCTATTCCCCTAAGAATTGTTCCAGGTAATATTTAAATCCTGATTTCATCCTCTAGCCTCAAACAGGTACTGGGAGGCTCAACGTGGCACACAGGTGGGGCCACCCCAGTGCCAAAGGGAAGGGGACAGTGAGCTCCCCAGATCCCTTAACCACTTTCTTTCTGGCGCAGCCAAGCACATACTGTTAACAACGAGAGTACTCTGTGGGCTCATGCTCAGTCCGGTTCCCATCTTGCCACCAAGGCTACTGTTGAAACAGTTCCCAGCCCGTGCTAATACATGGACTTTTTCCATCACAGGTGAGGGACTTTGCACTTCTCTTCATTGTACTTCAGGAGTTTTCTGTTGACCCTGTCTTCAAGTTTATTGAGCTCCTCTGAACTGAATCTCTGCTGCTGAGTTTGTCACTGACTTCCCCTAATTTATTATAATCCTCAAATTCTCTGAAGGTACTTTCTGCCTCATTATCTTATTATGGAGTAGCAAACATTGTAGCTAAGTTTGTGGCACAAAAGGTAAGGGATGAACAGAGGACTTCAGATTCAGAGATACCCATGACAGAAAGATACAAACCACAATGTTCAGCCAGATCTTCCTGCTTTGCACACAGGCTGCAAGTCATCTCCTGTCTTTTCTTACAGATAGGCCAGTGTAAGTCATTCCAATATTCAACATCTTCACTGCTAGAAGATTTTATCTTGTTTAAGTCTGTTTAAGGAAATTCTTTCTGCCCTTTTCCAAGTGTTTCAGATTTCAGTCTAAAACCTTACTACAGTATTACATGAATTCGTATGGGGCACCAACCTCAGATATAGAATATTGACATTTTTTTCCTTCAAATTTTTGAAATTGTTATTTAACATCTTCTATTGCTCTGAAGATGGGAAAGGGATTTGTGAAGAAGTTGTACGTTTTCCCACTTTATTTGCAATTTTTGAGATTTTACATTCTAAAAAGAATTTTACACCCATTCCACTGTGGATCATTTAGACCATACCTAGACAGTAAGAAACTATTTTCCAAGTGTGTTTTATAGATCTATATGAATTTCAAACAGTGATAATTGTGCACAATGAAGTTGCCTGAGTCTGGTACACATGAGAGATGCTGGATCTGAAATCTTTGGATATTATTTCATTATCTATCATCAGTTAAGGGGTTCTCAGCCTACTCTAGGCTTCATTTATTGCTGCTCAGAAGGACTTGGTTTCAGAATTGCAGAGCATGGTGTGGTGTTAATAAAAACTAACTCAATATTGCTATCTCTTCCTATAAAGAAATTGGATTGTAACGAGTCTGAAAACCACAACAGTGGAGTTTTACTTGCATACTGACTTAAGAAACAGAAGTTACAACCTGTTTGGGTTACTGCTGTTAAATGCTAAGTTTTTCTTTTTTCCAGTATTTATTTTCCGTATATTTTCAGTGCATCTGGAATTGGTACTAATCTTTGATGAGAAAGTCAGAAAGGTGAGAAGGTAGAAACGATAAAACACTGCAATATAGATTTCCCATAGATGCTCCAGCTGCTCTGTACTTCTCTGGTGACACACAGCAGCTTTACGTTAGTTAATCTAGTTTTATGAGTGTCTTGTATCACGGGGGTAACATAAAGCCACTGAAGCATATTGGTAAATCTGGTGCTGTGAGTAAGCTTTTGGCCAGATTTGACTTTTATTCTTATCTGTATAATTCAGCAAAAATAATTCCTTTGACATCAGTAGAGTAGTACCTGGTATGCACATGAGGAAGCTGGAGCGTACTTCTGAGAAAGAAAATGCTTGTATTTGTAGCATTAGAAAAGGATCTGAGAGCTCTGCATGCAGTTCCTCATTACCATAACCTTTTTGTGGGATCTTCTGCAACACATCATTTTCAGGCTCATGACATGTAAAATGAGTGTGGAATTTTTTTCTTTCACCCTTTGTAAGTCTCATTTACTTGCATTAAATACTGAAATAGAGCAACTGTTTCCTGGCATGTATTTGAAAAGCACCCAGCACAACAGAGCCCTAATTTTTGATGAATTTATAAAAAAAAGTTAAACTTTCCTTAATTCATGCCTAATGATGCTTTAGATGAGACAAGAAAAGTTCACATGCGATCTGTCTTTTCCCTGGTTACAGTGTTAAACAGTTTGACTAGAGCTATTCATATTTCCTCCAATATGCTGGTAGCGTTTTCTATTCTACCCGCCAAAGAAATCGAACCTCTGATAGAATCTTGGAACTGCACAACACCTGGCTTTTTTGCCAAAATGTTTTCAAGGTGTTGCACAGTGGTGAAAAGTAAATTTTGAAAATTGTTTTTCCCACCACTGCTAAAATTCATCCATTCCCAACAAAAACATTGCTCATGTCTCAGGCACTCTCTGCCTTACAGGTTATTTTATGAAGAAAAAAAAGCGGGAGGGAACACTCTGCATAATTCCTCACAGTCCCCTGCCAGCATCTACCTCATCAGTGGGGTTAAGTCTGAGGGGTTTTGTTAAATCCTTATGCCATCCTTCTGAGACTTGTATCCACTTTTCTCTCCCTTTACATGTGCTTCCGGGTACACTGGGATTGCTTCATCACCAATTAAAAAAAAAAAAAAGAAAAAAGGCAAGAGGGAGGGGAAAAAGAATCTCCAAATCACCTTATTAATGTGGGAGGTCTTGGATCCCCCAGAAGGCCTGTGAGATGTTAGGCGTGTTCATCTGGACACAAATGTTGGCAGTGTACCATCATCAAAGGACAATGTGAGCTCCTCAGCTGTGTGCCACCTCTGCCACTCTGTAGGTGTTGGAGAAGCAATGGTTGTTAGAATAGGCAGTGAGTTCAGGTTTATGTGTACTGTGGAATAACAGGATGATTTGCTCTCCCTTGTCCTGTGGGTACGCCTGTGTTTGTGTGAAAAGGTGGAGAGCTGCCTCCGTCTCTCATCTGTTTAGAAATTGCTGCTTTTGCTAACAACAAAGCAGGCAGGTGGGCAGATATTTCTTTCCAAAATTTCCAGTTGTGCTGTATGCCTTCAGCCAGGTATGAGGCTAAGTTGTGTACATAACATTTCCATTCATTTGTCATCGCCCCACTCTGAAACTACTAATTTAGGAATCATATTTTTGATTGATTGCACAAGTTCTATTTGCCTAGTTCTCTTTTTTTTTTAAATGCTCCACCCCTTTCCGTTGTTTATTTCCAAGCCACCAATGAACTGACTCACCTGTTGTATGCTGAAAAGTCTGAGTTGATGATGAATACCAGTTCTGTAAAGCTGTTCAGAAAAGGCAAATTACATGGCCATTATAAGCCAGTTGCATGAAAATCCTTGGGTAAACATCGTGTAAGTCAATGAACAGAGCTCCAAGTTGGCACGTTTTCCTTTTAGGTAATGGATAACCCGGCATACAACTACTAGAGTGTTCCCTCTGAACTAATAATGAGAAGGAAGCAAAGATCATACTTGGATTTAGTACAGCCAAGTGTGAGGGCAAGAGTTTTATTAAAGAAGTTCAAACAAAAGGGCAGGCATGACCAAGATGTTATGCCTAAGGATTTAAATTTAGTTTCCTGTATAAGTATGCAACGTCTGCCAAGAGACAAATTGTTTCCAGGGTAACACTTGAAAAGAGTGATCGTATATCCCTTAGAGTCAGGCTGTTGAACATTTGTATAGCAGGACACCACCATGACTCTGTGCGTGCATCAAGTGTTATGCAGGATCTCTGCAAAGTGAGGTTGTACTGTCCTGCAAAGTGAGGTTGTACTGGAGGGAATGTCAGTCACAGTACTTCTCCCCCCCCACCCCCACCCCTCCCCCCCCCACCCCCCCCGCCATTTTCCAAGGAAAGGGCCACCAGCAAAAGATTTCCATCTAGAAGTGTATTGCTGTAGATACTGAAAATTGAAAGTGCAAATGACTGTATAAGAGCACTAAGGCTTGAATTTTCAGGGATGGCTGGTTAGGTACTTGGTTCACACCCGATGATATTAGAATTTGCATGCTTTCTGGCCAAGCTTTTATGGAAATCCCAGACTAACACAGTCCATAGCACTGTGAAATACCTGAAAGTGATCATTTGGTGGATCTGATGCCTAGTTGTTGAAGGTATGACTATGATAGAAGAAGTTCCTTAATGATTCCCTGTATGAGAACAAGTACAATCAACAAAGTATTGTTACATTAGTTTTGAAAAAGATGGGCATGTCAATCTGAAAGGGAGCTCAGAGCAGTCCTGATGGTGACTAGTTTCATTGCTATTTTCATTTAAAATATTGAAAATATTGTACTAACAGCTTCATGTTCATTTTCTGGAAATAGGAAAATAAATGCTAAAATAGTTTTTGCACTCAGGGTACATCCTCATCTTTATCGGAGGCCAGGTTTTAGGTAGTTGAGAGATTGCCTGATATTTTTCCATTTTTTTGATAGTTTTAAAAAAGTAAGAAATAAGTCACTTTGTGTTGACTTGATTAGAGCGATTTCTAGTTTTTCGGCGAACTGCAAAATTACAAATATTTAATTTAATTTAATTTAATTTAATTTAATGTTTTACTCATGGCTTTGTTCATTTTTTAGTGAAACTAAACCACTTATCAAAATTAAATAACATTTTGAATCAAAACCTTTTGTTCTGAAAATGTCAAAAAGTCTAAAAATATAAACAATCCATTTTCCAGAATCAATACCAATTTAAAAATATTTTGGTTTATCAAATTTGCATTTTCTTGGAAAAAAGAAAAAAACAGGTGGTATTCTATTTTATTCTATTTTGTTGACCCAGATCTAGTTAGAAAATAAGACTAGCTGAGTGAAAAAGCTAGAATATGACAAAAGAGAGTGCCAAGGCACTGTGATGCAGTTGTCCTGGTGTAAACGCACAGGCATCAGCTTCCAGGGTTGCATTTTCCTTCTGTTAATGCAGAATCATTTCTCTCTTGGGTGGTTGAGAGCAGTGTGCAGATTCTGAACGTCAGCTCATGCTTTTCTGCTCGGTGGAGCATACTTATTTCTGTCTTCTAAGGATGATTTAGACTTTATTGAGAGAAACTTTTGTTTCGAACCAAATCTAAGAAGTTTGGCTTCCTTCTACTGAAAGCTGAAATACCCAAGATTAGGCTTTCCTTTTGTAAATGCTGAGATAACTTCTGCTCTTCAGAGCAAAAAGGTTTAAAAGATGTAGGGCTTAAGAAATCTCTTTTCTCAGGCATTTACTTGAGAGAATGGGATGCGGGGGAAGGAGGTTTGATTGTTTGTAGTTTTACGTCAGGAAGTCTAGCAGAAGCCACTGCAACATCTCATAAAACATTGTGCAGCTGTGTGCAGACCTCAGGGTGCACAGATGCGCATGTATTATATTTCCTTGGAAGGGGCACAAGCTGAACTTTTCAATTTTGACACCCGACGGCATCCAGCAAAGGTGAGGTCTGCTACTTGTGCTTTAGGTTTTAAAATTAAAACCGTGTGTGTTATAGTGTTCACATGACATGTATAAATGTATAAATGAGGGCCATTAAGTGAGTGCGTTTACACATCATTTAAATGAAACAACACACCTAACCAGATGGATTCCTAAAATGAGTAATTGTGTACTGGTATTTCCATAACTATTGCCCTTCCTGGTATACCCTCACTTCTCTGGTATGTCCATCACTTTGATTTGAGCTTCCAGACTGGGGTCCAAGACCTCGCTTCTCTACGCTTTGTGTGAAGATCTTGATGTTATTATGTGCAACTGGGAGTGGGATTTTTCTCACCTAACTTTAGCCATCAAACACATAGGTGTCTAGTCTGAGCTTGCCTTTTTGGCATCCTCATTAGCAAATAGAAAGAAAAAAAGGTTTTTCAGAGGGCAGTTTAACCCATCCAAAGGGACATATATGACGGGTAGAACCACATAGTCCTTTTTACCACATCTTTGCATATAGCATTTTCTATAGCATTTTGTTCGACCTTCCATGAGAAAGTCTGACAACAGTGCTGCATCTTATTATGGTTTCCAGGATGGCTGCCCAATTTAAAACAGGAAAATCAGGTCTCAAATCTTGACATGCATGTACGAGGACTCCAGAAGCCAAAATCTAGCCACATGTCTGCAACAGCTGGATAAAACTACCAAACAAAAATAGAATGCTAACCAGTCTACAATCCCTCTTTTGATTCAAACCTTAAACATGCCAGTGGTGTGAAGTATAAACTCTTGTTTCTTAGATTTTGTTGTCTTTGTTCTTAAATATCGGCAAAGTATCCCACGTTAATATCACCCTCCACCCAGATAATTCTAGCCTATACGAAGTTGTCAAAACACATCTACTTCTTTGTTTCTATTGTATCAACTTTCATTCTTTTTCTCTCCACAGATGGTAAGAGAAAAATAATAATGCCAGCTTTTCTTGTTGCTCTTTTTTCCTTGGATTTCAAAGTGCTCTACAAAGGTCAATATCCTTATCCCCCATTTTTTGTATGTGGAAATTGAAGCATTTAGCTGTGAAGTGGTATCCAAATATAGAACCTGAATATTAGTTTCCAGTTAGGAACAGAGGTTGATAGTCTTCTCAGTAACATTTCCAGCAGCTGAAGTGGGTCTTAAGGAGTACCAGTGGGCTAGTAGTGGTGCATTTAGGAGTTCTGGCACAAAGTAAAAGAAATCTGCAAATGTCATTCATTATTGTGACCCAATTTGCTGTCATAGCACTTGCTCTCTGCCACTTGAGTATGCCAGACAGCTGCAGAGCAAAGTGTTGCAACTTCTGGACTGTTCATCAGTTGTTTTTTTATGGTGATAAAGTGAAAGCTGAATTTGTAATAATACAGGGTGTGTGTTCCTGTGCAAGTGCAATGTGGGTAACATAGGTGTGTATCTATGTGCTATGTGCAGTTGTTTGACTGTGGTCTGAGCTGCATCTGTTAGCAATGAAAAATCTGTGTTTTCACACAGACATAAAATTCTGGGCCACTTAAAGGTGAATATTTTCATCAGATTTCTCCCCATCCTGTAATTTATAATCAGTGGAACTAGTGTGCAGTGCTTTAAGACCATAAAACAGATAGAAAATAATAATGGAGAAGTTTGTAATATTTGCCAGATGATAATCCAGAAGGTCTACATGCTTGGAATTTAGATTGGTGACCCCTGTTACGTTCTTCAACAACACAAGAAGGAAAAAGATAATAAGATTACGTATTGGAGAGTAAGTACTCAGCAGCGTAATGCGGCATATTTCTATTAAAGTGTGTGGACAAGATTTTATAATTAACTACTAGCTTTATGCACATCCTACACATGTGCTGTGGGATACAGAAAGGGGAACTGGGTCAGGGGAGGGAAGGAAAGGGTTGAAAAGCGTGCCAGAGGACAGATGTGAAAAGCTAAGGGAAGGTAACAAAACAATACCACCCAGTCATCCATCTGTGAAAAGGGAAAAACTTTAAATGAAAGATCCTTTCTAAGTTTTTTAATATGCCGTATATAATATACTGTTTTGTACTTCCTGCTTATGTTTTGTCTATTTTATGAGCTCAGGAGAGCAAGTCAGTCAACATAAAAATGGAAATGCTTTGCTGCAAAATATTCTGCTCTTACCATGCGATATGAATCCTGAAATACTAATTTCTTCTGCTTCTTATTCCTGATAGGAATGCAGAGCATTTACAGCTCTTGGAGGCACTTCCCAAGACTCCTTGGCTATATCCATACGAGTAGGACCACTGACTGTTCTCTGGCTCTGAGGTCAGTGGCATAAAGAGATTCAGAGGCTTCAGACGACTGCAACCACTCCACCTTTGTGGAATCATTCCTGACTCAAGCATACATACTTCCAAACAGTGCCCAAGAACTGTTTATGAAAGGGCCAAAGGCAGTTTAATAATGTACCCTGTTTTGCTCTAAGGAACATCTATACTAGTCCTGTGGATATTCACACACACTGAGTCCTCCAAGTAGGAAGAAAAAGTAGTGAAAAAATGTCTACTATTTAGAGAAACTACTCATTTTTCTAATGCCAGTGAGATGATGTTGATGGTAACATGGTTATTCTGAAAATGAAGTCTCGCTTTATCTTGGCAATAGAATGCTGACTTAAAGGTCATGACCAGGTCTCACTCTAAGCATTACTTGTGTACCTTTAGGTAAAGATCTGGGGACTCAGGAGCTGTATACCCAGTTGACTCTCTGACTTGTTTCTCTTCATTTACAAATTTAGCAGATTTATTCAGATTTTTTCAGAAGTCATTGCAAAACTAATAATGAAGTTACAATGCTGAATTTTTAGAATCTGAACTTAATAAATCAAGATAAGATAAGCAAACTGAATGTTTTAATTAAATAATGATTACTAATTGCACAGTAATCGAAGTTTTTTTTGTCCTGGACCTATGTGATGAACACTTAAGCCAGTTTATTTTGAAATTGATGAGAGGTTTTCTACTGATTTCATTGCATCTTATATCAGCCTCTATTATGAGTCTTTCTGTATATAATAAGAGGTAAATTAGCACAGAGATAGTGACAGAGGGTCTGATGTCTAAAAATCCCAAATCCTCATGCACTTTATTGTCCACAGGCATACAAACAAGCTTCTGGTTGACTGACTGAGCCTGACCTGAGCTCTGAACTGAAGTGCACAAAGCTTGGAGGTTTCACATCCAAAGTGTCTGCTTTTATAGTGCATTCTGGAGCTCTTCCAGAAGTGTCCAGAACTTCTTTGTCCTAGGACATATTCCCTTCCTCTTCTGGCAGCAGCCCATGAAAATGTGCAGGTAGAAACAAAACAGAAAGTTTCTAGCCCACGGCATTTTACGTTAAGGGAATCTGTTGTATTGACATATGGGTAACTAGAGATGAATGAACTAATTCAGTCTAAATAACAACCAGCCCCAACCTTTGCCCACTCAAAATCTGACCCTAACCCAAAACTTTTTTCTATTTGGATTCATTCAGAGAGATCAGCTGTCGAGTCTGTCAGCTGGTAGCCAGACACTGGAGCAGACATAACTAATTAGGATATATTCCCTCATCTGGAGATTAAACATATTTTTTGTGCTCTTGCATGTTCCCACAGTTACAATTTGCATTAAAACCTCCTGATCTGAAAGCAGCATCTTCAGAACCAAAGCAAGTGAAAAAGTAGCTTTTTCCCTTAGAAACCTATGGGAGTTGAACTTGTCTTAAAATGATGTTTTCTCCCTCAGCAAAGTTCAGCCTGCAAAGTTACTGACATCTCATCCTCACAGAACACCTGACTCTGAGTTTCAGAACAATTTATTTCTCAGACTTAGCCCACCTATTACAAAAATTCATCCAGCCACCATATAATTTTGTCAGTCATGCCTTGAGAGAAAAGACTGCAAATCCAAAAGCTCTAAAAACATGCATAACTTGGGACTTAAGTGAGGTGCAGTGTATTCTGATGGCTAGAACTCCTGAGGTGTCCATGGAATAAGGACAACCTGTAAGGCTGAGAAAATTTAACCAAGCAGCTCAGCTTTGGGCCCCTACTTAAGATCTTGCTGACTGTAAGAGGTGGAGTATGAAGCTTCCCTACCTTTCTAAAAACAAACAATGGTGCTGATGTTATGTGTTCTTCTGCACTTGCTATAATTGGAGCTTTTGAGTGACTTTGCTCTACAATTTATTGTTTTCTGACCATATTTCAATCAAGTTACACAATGATCAGATAGTGTACTAATGTATTTGAGTCAGAGCATATTTACCATGTACTTTGATGCCAGTGGTATTCAGCATCTGGGGAAAAGTTAATATAATGAAGGTCAGGATCTCAGTAGGTTTCAGAACCAAGATTAAATATGCTTATGGCTAAGAAGACCATAGGGCAACTTTTTGACAGGGAAACTACAAACTCATCTTCCAATGTGTCAGTGAATGGTGGAAAAAAATAGGAAGAATATAGCATTTTACAGAAACTAAGCATCATGTGCTCAATTTCTATTCAATACAGATTATGCTCCTGAAAAACAGTTTTAATTACATATTATGTATGTATTGCTAGAATTTATTTAGTCATTCTGCCTTCAGCAGGCAGAGTAGGATGGTACTGTTAGTTGTCTGCACAAATATTTTTTTAAATGCCAAAATGTGGACTGATTATGTGTAAATGACAGTTTTATGTAACTGGAACAGGAAACATATTTCCATAATCCATGTGTCAAAGCTGTAAGACAACTGGAATGGCTTTCTAGAAATTCTGCTTTCTGACAGCCCTTGCCCATTTCTTAATTTTTGTGTAAATCCAGCTCAAACTTCCCCTTGCTGAGTCAGTCATTGTTTGTAACAGAAATGGACTGCTGTTGAGCCTCACCTCTTTAAATATTCAATGGCATAGTAGTGGGGATTTAACGGGCATAGTGGAACCCAAAAACATCTGTACCAGAAGGCACAGCAGCCACAAGAGCTGAATGGGTGCAATGTTCACTGAGTGTCATTTAAAACTTATACATTCTATACAACTAAAAATTCTTAGGAAAATCTCTAAACAGTTTCCCTCAACTTTGTAAATTAAAAGTTGGGACTGATTTCACCTGCTTCAGCCATGTACAAAGCCATGTACACACCAAAGCATGCATGCTTTTGTGGACACCTTACTTGCTGCCACGCAGATGCCAGTCTGGACTGATGAGGTCTCACATGATGTGGAAGCAGGTATGTCAGGTACCCTACAGCATTTCAAAAGTCACCAGAAACCTGTGTTTAGGCAGCCAAGTGTGTTCCTAGCCCACACTTAGCTGAATCACTCTCTGTGCTCCTTTGCATGTACTAAATTAGGGTGTCTAACTCTCTTGCTGAATTCTGCCCTTACTCTGTTTAATCATTTGGTCTCAAAGGGAAAAGGCAGACACTCCTACCCACCCCTTCAACCCACCCTAAGACCAAGGGGTGACTTAGGTCCCCTTTTGAAGTGCCAGTCTCCACTGACACGAGATCACAAGTCCTCATCCAGACATTTTTATCCCAAAGCTTTGATTAAAACCCTAAGGCTTGGAAGCATAAATATCTGCTATCCATCCATGTTTCCTACAGGCAGAAGAGGGGCTGAACCTGCAGCTCAGAAGTCAGAGGAGCTTTGCCTTGATGTCAGTGGAGGAGCTTAGGACCTTGTAGAGCTTGGAATCCTGCAAACCCAAAAAATCTCTTCCTGGTTCAAAAAAATGGGATATATTTGCAAAATTGTATACAGCTGATCTGAAGGGAGCCAGGAGATGTCACACTGCACAGGTATTTTCACATGCTCTATGTCTTTCATTAGACACAATATGAAAACATTGCAACCTGCCTGTAGAGTTATTTCACTCTTTCTGTGAACGCCGGGTATACATAACATCAGACTGAATGGTGAACTTTCTATATCTGACTTCTAATCCACGAGGTCAATGTAGCTTTCCTGAAGTTACTGGACATTTTTTTTCATGGAAGAAAAAGGCTGCATGTGTAAAACCAGAAATAAATATGGAACTGTTTTCTGTGTGCAACCTATCTTGTCTGTTTCTTTGATTATTTTTAACAATAGTAAAGGTTTGATATTTTCCAGGCATTGTGAATGCTATTAATCTGATAAATCTGAAAGCATTTTAGAAAGATTAAAATTAACCCTCACTTTATATGTATATGCTATGTAAGTTTTATTACAGACAGTTTACAATACTGTCATTTAGCACATACAGAGAATCAGTTAGATGGAAAGCTGAGGCAGAGTTCAGTTATCCAGTCTCCTAATCTTGTCAGTAGAAATTTCTGTTTAATATACAAGCAATTCTTGTGGATAGAGTTAAAGGTACCAGGATCTTCACTGAAAAGCTCAGTGCTTGTCAGCAGATACTACACTGTGGAACCATTAATGGAGACCACTAATAATATTATTGATTCTGTAAAAATATATAGGAGCATTGGAGTTGAACTGGATTGCTCATATTGCCAGATTGGTAAGACAACCCTTGTTGCCAGCCTGATTGATCCAATGCCCTTTTTAATATAAAGTTTTCTTTTAGTATGTCTTAAAACCATCACAAGCCCCTCTAAGCAAAGCTGTAATTTGATACATAATCATGCAGCATATGTTCAGCTAGGTTAAAGCCACTGTGATGCCTTCAAATTCCTCTATCCATCACCAAAACTGCACAAAGGAAGAACTTTCGAGATGGCACAACATTCCCTATGGCCAGTGAAAGAGGATTTGAATGTGTTTTATTCACATATTTTTAGGCAAGAAAACTGGCAATATAATGAAATAAAGGATAAGACAACCTTACCATAAACATATTACAGTCCAAAGGCTAAATTATATATTTTTTCTTCTGGCACAATGCCAATTGCCTTGGTTATAACTGTTGAATTATTAGCCTTGGACAGAGAAGTATAAAACTGAATGGGCAGGATGATATCCCCATTTAGCTCAGTACAATAGACTTATGGAGCAGGGTGGATGACTGAAGCAAAATAAGACATGGACCACTATGTTTAAATGATGCGAAGCACAGGTCATTTCAAAGTTAACAGGCTTGCAAGACCAGAGGTAGCACTGTAATCATCTAAGTCTTATTTTCTGAGTAACACAAGCCAGAGTTCTGCAGATTAATTCATGCTGTGAAGAGAATAATTCTCCCTTTTTTAAAGTCAGGATTACTGATCTCAAAAGCTGAGGTTGAACTAGACATGGAGGTGATGGGTTTGAGCTTATTTGTTCAATTATTTCCTGGAGAAGCTGCACAAGCAAAGGTACAGAAATCAATTTTATCTTTTCAAATCTTCTTCCTCAATAGTCTTATTATAGCTGTGTTTATGATCTGGCCTATATTTATTGCATTCTTCACTAGCATAGGCCTTGCATTCCTCACTTGATGTTTGCCATGTGTTGGGCATTACTTGAAATACGTAGTTCTGGTTTCTTTTCTCCACAGTCACCGGACAATTAACTGATATAATGTAGGCAGTTTTTGAAACTTCAATTCAAGCTATCAGTTATAAAGTTAACAAATTGCTACAGTATTGGTATCAAGAAGATGTCAGTGAAGAAAAGAAAGAGGCAATAAACAATCAAGCTGGCACTGAAATCCTGCAAGATTAGTCATAAGCTGTAACCTGCATTTCTCCTTTTTCTCTCCTTTTTTTTTTCTATGCTTACGTATATATACACACCTATAGGCATTCTTCTGTGTGTATGTGAATATTAATGGATTCTTGCATCTGATGTAAAACATAAAGGATTGGGTTTGCTGTTTCCTATATGTGAGATGAGCAGAGGCAAGTTTCAATGGTTTGACTTTGTGTGTCCAGATTTTTCCTGTGGCTATTATTACTCAGCACCTGCACTTCCACTGCTTCTTGTCTCCTGTAGGAAAGCAGGTCTGTTCAGTGTCGGATCAGGTAAAGTGAAGGCTGTGTCTGAAGCCACTGCTTTCTATTTGTACAAGCAATAGGTACAAAGTGGACATTAAACAGGCACCCTGCTGTGTACCTGATCAGTGTCTGTTTCATGTCCATGGTTTTGGTGTATTTATCTTATACCTGCTCCAGGAGTTGTTTCTTTCTCTTTCTTTCTCCCCTCCTTCCCCAAACACACACCTCTTTTTATTTTTTCTTAAGAAAAAGAGATGATGAATTAGGTTAAAAGTGGCATCTTTGGGAAGACTAGATGAAACAGTGTCTCTGGGACAGAAACACAAACCCCAGTCAGGTAGAGGGATGGCAAAGCTAATCCACTAGTGAAGATGGGTCTAGGAGAAGAATTTAATGCCAGTATTAAAGCAGGTGGGATTCAGTTTATGTTCTGCACTCAAAAATTCTGCATATAAATTCCCTCTTCTCATTGCCCAAGTTCTCAATGCATCAAGGTCAAGGGACTTCCAAACATAGGTGTTTCAGTTCTGTGAGCTCAGTTCACCTCTGAAAGCATCAAAGGCACCTACCTCTCCTCATTGACTTAAATGGTTGTCCTGGCTAGACAGCTCAATGCCAGTTCATGTTATTAGCTTGCCCCTAAAAAATGAACTGAGTTCTAATATACCAGGAGGAATACATCCTTGCATGTATTTTTTCTTGCAGCTTGTGACTGCTGAGACCATGTGACATGGTCTACATCTTTTCAACAACTATTGCTTTTCCAGTCTTTAAAACTAACATTGAGGTCAGACATCTAAGTGGTACACGGGAGATGTGGAAAGGCAACCCCTGATATCTCCAAGAGAAGAAATCATTGCTGTTGCTGGTGAGGAGCCAGGAATAACAATTACGTGCTGGCTTCTGCTCTTTCTAGGACCTCTCTCTACCCACTGTCTCTTTTACCTTGCCATCATTTAGATCTCTGACTTTAACACTAATGACTACATGTACAAGAAATTAATCCATTAATTATGGTTAACAAAAGACAGTACGGCATTCAGTGACTTCACAGGAATCAGATACACTCCAATTATCATATATATATTTTGCCACTACTCCTCTTTGCTTTGTATACTGTCTGAAATCTTAACTTGAAGGGTAAAAGCAGCACAGATACATTTTCATATATATGAAATGTGCACCCCTCCAGAGTGCACATTTCAGGCAACAAATGCATTTGATCCCAAAGTCTTTCCCTCTGAGACACTGTGACAGTAGCAGATTAGTCACTCCAAACAAAGCATGATTCATTTTGTTGCTCCGGGGATTATGGTCCCCATAGTAAAGCCCTGAAAGAGTAAAGGTCTAAGCACACATTTCCTTCTACCTAACCCTTGTTTCCCACTTCTGGCTGGAGGGATTAATTTTATCATCATGACTTCCTGGTCATTCTGCAAGTGCTGTAGTCTGGGAAGATGTAAAACAAGCTTGTATTTAAGTTCTAGTGAAATTTAGATATCATCCCATCAGATGTGTGAGCACCTCTAAAAACTGAAGAATGAGGTTGAGGTGATGGTGGCAGAGATGTTGCTTATCTACCTTTTGCACAAGAGGATCCTTATGGCTAGGATGTCTAGGGAAGAAGGAAGATTTTCTTCCATCTGTTTTTGTTCTGCCACTTGTTGAATGGTTTTCTATGACAAAATACAACTGTCCAGCTGTGGTGACTAGAATCAGTTTTTTCCATGCTGAATGAATGAATACTAAACTCGTGAAAGCACAGGGATCTGCTTGCCTTCCCTCTCCCTAGCCCCATGAATCTTTCATGCATTGTTACAAAGTGGACCGGGAAGTAAGGCATTTTCTTACTCAGAATACTTTACAGGTGCTGGTCAATGAACTCTGCTAGAGTGTGGGACTGGTGGGTTCCCACCACTTTTGTCTGACATGGGTGTAGATCCTGGATCCTCCCCTTTCCTTGGACTGGTCTGGACTGGGTAACACCCTTCCCTCACCCTTCCCTAGTGGGAGCTGGCTTTTGTCAATGTCCTGTCAAATACCTCCTGCCAGAGTTAGCAAACCAGCCTCTTCATGGGATGGAGTCAAGAGAGTCAGGCTTTCCAACATAAAGGGCTGAGCCAGTCCCATCCAGAGGACACAACAAACTTCCAGAACATCACCTAAGCATTTAAACAAGGGGATGAGGCTGCTTATCTGAATACTTATATCTAAAACTTCTTTTACAGATTAGACTCAGTTCCCCCAATTTAGGCACATGCTTTGCATTCAAGTTTAAGGTTCCTAATAAAACAGTTTGCATAAAATAAGTGATTGTTTTTCCAATGTAGTTAAGGAAGAGAGGCAAGTGTCTTTGAAGACTGACAGATGTCAATTTTATTTACCTAATTCTATTGATAGGTGCTGATGAGCATAGCAAGGAAAGAGCAGACTAGGGAAAGGGCAAGATTATTTGCTAGTATTTTTTATTTTGTAACTTGCGACTTCTCTGTTGTGAACACAAGAAAGTCCCCTGCATGCTCTGTGCTCTGTTGAGGTCTTCCCAGGCGTAAAACCAGTTCTAAATATTACTTTCTTTTTTAACTATATTGTCACCTTTGTACTGGATACTAGGCTCAATCAATCAAAATGTTCCATGTTTGCTTCCAAACTTAAATTTCAGTCGTTTACAGATCCGTACTGATTTAATCAGTGACCTAGGAACTTTACCAACAGGCTTCTCAGATATTCCAGCTAGATCTGGCTTTAGAGAGGTTTTATTAATACTAATTGAGGATACTATTTAAGTATCCAGATAGGATGTTAATTAAAAAGGCATTTTGCTGGCTGATCTTATGGTAATTTTTATGATTTCTGACTCAGATTCCATTCCGCAGATTGTCACTTAAAATAATTCAAGATGCATCTTCTGCAGTATGTCAGATCCATGTAATGATAATGAAGTTGTTCCAACTCATACAAGAAGTTGGGGGAAAAAATCCAACGGCATTCCAGTACTTCAGAAAGTTCCAGTTTTCAATTAAATTGAATATAGGCATAACTCTCCCAAAAGATCAGTTGAGCTTCAAGAAAGATTACTGCCATAAAATTAATTAGATTCTGAAAGAAGAATCTTTCTTTTTAATAAATGTGTGTGTATATATATATGGGTGTTTTATATATATATATATATATATATATATTAAAAATTGTATATGTATTTCAAAAAAAGAGTACAACTTCCATCATGTTTTTTATTATAAATTAAGCCTACCCTTTAGGGATGAAGAAAAGATCTTTCTGTTAGCATAATCAAATTTTTCTATCTATTTGGATAACAGTTTGCAATGTGCTCACAGACAATGCAGAGAACAAATATATTGATTTTCAAATTCCAGATTATCATAAAACAAACTTCAAAATCTATCTTTGAAAGGAAAACATAGGGAAAAATAATAATTAAAAAGTAACAGATTCTTTTATGTGGTGCTTCTGTGTAAACCTACTGACATCAGTAAGTATGTGCATGAAAAACTAGGGAAGAGTTTGGCCCAGGATGTGGAAATTATTTGATAGAAAATGCTGAATTAATTTAAATTGCCTTGGGTATGAGCACTATCTTGTGGAATGAAAAGTGGCTGAAGGACTATAAACAAAAGCAGAAGACAAAACATTAAAATATAGATTTGTGGGAAGGTCTTTTTCTAGTGAGGTACTTCAGGGATCTGTATTGAGTATGGTTTTATTTAACATTTTCACTAATGATACAGAAGAAATAAACCACTCATTAATGAAAGTCTTCTATAATGAATAAGAGGCTGGAATTGCAAAGGGTGATGAAAGACAGATAATGCAAAGGAACCTGGATGTGAATCCAAGGTTCCCATTGACTTCGATAAGTTTTGGAGAAGATCAGCAGAGATATTAGAATGATGTATCAGAAAACTGACAAAATAAGATTACTCTTGGAAATTATACAAAGGCATCAGGTGAAATATTATCCTTAACCTAATAATCAAAGAGAGACAGAAACGTGGAGAGCAGCATTAGAAGTGTGCAATGCATTAGAGCAAGGAAAATAATGTGAATACAATTTGAGGTTTATATGCTGCAAAAGGGAGGTACCATTTTCTTGTGCTAAAGTTAGATGTTGTGGAATATTACTAGGAAGAGTAACAAGGGACCCAAGGGCTAGTTTACAAAAGAAGAACAATGCGCATATGCAAGTAGCAACGATGCAGTCACCACTATATATACCAGATAGTGGGGAATAGATTATCTACTATAGCTATACGTAGCCCACAGTGAAGCAAAAACAGGTCCCCCATAATACCTTGAGAACTATTCTTATGATGAAGCTAGCTGCTCTCTGAGGTGGCACTGATGTCCTCAAATCCCTTCCAAATGAAAATATTCAATGATTCTAAATATTGGGCTAACTATAGCAGTCCTAACAGAAAGACAATTTTAAATAGTTATGCCATATCTCTTTCTTTTTTAAACGTTCCTGTGGCCAATCTCATGAAAATTTTGTAGAGGTTAATGACGTTAATGATACTAGGTCACAATTATGAATGAGTGAGTATTACTTAGTTATATTTATGAGTACCATAATTATTTTTAGCTCAGGAGGTGGAATCAGACATGTTGGGCCAGATTTTCAAAGTGTATGAATAATACTGGAAATATCTTTAAGGACGTTCAGCTTGCTAAGGAATTTTTATAAATCTTGTTATATGCCTGTGATAGTTGACTCTTAATGACTGCCTCAAGCTCACACAAGAAATTCATGGTAAGGAAACTGGGTAAATGAATACAACGGAAAAAAGTCTACAGCTTTTTAGGGTCTTTATAAATATCAGAGATCACTAAACAAGCTTTTACCAGGCAGCTGCAACCTTCTGTTGCCATTGACCAGCTTAGACCCACTGATTAAAAACTCAAAAATCTGACAGATCTTTTTGGCTACCTGCTCAGGTGGTATCTATTTACGCTAGGTTTCAGAAAAGCACTTAAGCACATGCTTAAGTTTAATGTTAAGCAAATGCTGGAGTGCTTTACCGAACTGGGATACAAAATTCATGATTTCCTATTAAGCAGACTCAACACTGCATATAACAATGTAAGCATTCTTTTAAAATGAGAAACGCTTGCTATTCCAGTTCAGTTCTGAGCATTGTTCTACATGTGCCGGAAACAAAATAAGTCTGGGGGAATAAAGTGTTTTGGAAACTTTTTATTCCCTCCAACATCAAGTGGAATTAGTTTTTAAAAAAACACAAACATTTCAAAAGGTACAAAGATGTGTGAGAGAGATTGGGAAGCACAGCTATAGCCTGATTCCTTTTGTTAATATACCCTTGTAAATCAGAAGCAGCTCCAATAAGATTTAACCATTAAGAAACCAAAAGATCAGAATCACAGAATTAGTTTCTTCTCTAAATGAATTTAGCATTTATCTGATGCTGGATTGAATTTGCTAAATAAAGATATTTTATATAACCCTGACACTGTGAAATCATTTTAAAGCTTGTCTAATTTATGTAGTCACACCCTTCTAAAATCCACCTTTGCACCAGGGTGGTGTCAAGCCATCAGAGGAGACATTTGTGTCCCGTGGAAGGACAACAGCAGGTCATACACCTTAGCTCTGTGCAAGCCAGCATGGGTTGGCAGGTAGCAGGTAATGCTGTCCAGGTGGCACTGTGCTGTGCCTGAACAAATGAGCTCTGCTTCCAGTCCCTGAATCATAGGGCCATCAGGGAAACTTTATTTCCCTTAAGCTGATGTTTCTTTGGGATTCTCTATACTGTACCGCACCATTTCATGAGGCTACATCTTCAGTGCCAAAAATACTAATCCAATAGAGTGCAAAAGACCAATAACAAACATAAACTGGCATACATTAGTAAAATAAGATGAAGTTATTCACTGATGTGGGAAAGCAGTTGCTCAGAGATGCTTTTATCAGTCTTTGAAATTAGCTCAGCTCGCTGCAATTGCTACCACGTGGGTGCAAGTAGCAGTTGAAACAGTAATTCACACTGATGCTGCGCAGAATCCCAGACATGCATGCAGTGCCTTCCCAGCATGGACTCATGAAGGAATGCCTCTCAGAACATAAATTCTATTTTTTTTTTGCCAGGACTTGTAGATTTCCTTTTTGACTAGGGGTGTATTAACCAGTCAACTCAATAAGAAATGGTACTGTGGTGGCACAGTCAAAAGTTACAAAGCATCAATGATGTAGGTTAACTGTAGCTGACTTCCTTTGTGTGCCAAATGAGGCAAAAATCTTCACCAAAAAAAGAAAGGTATTTACATAACTAAAGATTGTGCATAGTAATTAATAAAAATCTCTCCCTTACATGTGAAACAACGTAAGTGTCGGAGGTGGCGCTAGGTTCTTTATGATTTGTTTTGAAGGTAAATAAATAATTTAAAATGAGTATTTTTGAAATTATTTTCGTTTCTCTTTTTGCTCCAGGAATGTCAGTAAACAGATTTGTCTGTCCTTAAATTATTTTTTATGAAACTTTGATATGTAAATTCACATTCTCCTGCATTGCTAAGCTAGAATTGGCTGGAATAATCTCATCCGGTTTTATTCCTTGAATATATTTCTATTCAGAGATTCATTCACAATATTTTTAAAATTCAATTTCCATGAATGTTCACTTTCCTTGATCTCTGATGCTATGAAAATCTAATGATTTGCAAATAGACCTGAAATACATGATTTGATGACAAAATAAGAACAATTTTGTATTTAATTAATTTTAGCAAAAAGCCTACAAAGGCAGCAAAAACTACTGCCAGTGTTACAGTGATAAGGACATCACAGGTGCCTAGATTACCCAGGCAGAGCAGGATAAATTTATTCCATACCTCTGAGGTAAGAATAGGCTCTGTCATACAGTAAGCAATCCTTCACTCTATTTGAATGATCAGACATAGCAATCAATCAGAACTATAAATATGTGACTTCAGACTCAAACACAGATTTTTTTTTCTTCTCAAATCAAAAAACTTTGTGATGCTTGCCTTCTTTAAATTGACCAAAATGTTAGTCTGCAAAAAGTAAACAAAGCATCTTTCTTTCTGAAAGAAGAATTCCAACACCTGGTGAAAATTGGACAGCATTTTGTAGAAATGAAGTCCAGCTATCTTGCTGTTAAAGATCCAATAGTTTTTTTTGTACAGAGAAGGTTTTTTATCCTGATAGTTCTATTATTTTGGGAGATCACATTCACCTTGCCTCAAAGCAACTGAGAGTTTTTATCTGGTTTTCAGTATAGCTGCTTCTCTACTTTTTATCAAAGCTATTACATGTTTTTCCTGTTCACTGTTAAAAAGTCATTGCTATGCACCTCAAAGCGTGATGCTCTAGGTCAACAGATTAATAGCAAACCATCCTTCTAAGAATGAATGCTTTATTCTGACAGATCAATAGAGTTCAGTCTGTACAGCTGAACAGATATTATTCACATATGAAGTAGTTAATTATTTATTACATTATATTTAATTACTTCAGCTTAAACAGTGTAACTTCAATATATTGAATTTAATGAATAAAAAAATGCTATTCTCATGGCTTTAGGTTACCCAAATCCACACTATTTCCAGTACATGTATAATTACAACCCCTCTGTCTGCATCTCAGAGGACTGTCAGTGTATTCTGTCTCAGACTAAATTTTATTCTTAGCCTGTACAGATTCTTCACCTAACTGAATATTGCTCATAAAGACAACATAAAGTTTCTGACACACATTATGATCCCCTTCCCAGTCTCCTGAAAAAGGTTATATACCAGTATAATTCTTCAAAGCCCTAGAGGCTGATTTAAGTTTTCAGTTAAGAAATTGTTAGTAGTGCCAGAATTGTAGGGGTTTGGGATCTCAGAAATTTTTCTGATCTTCACTGTTCGTTATATATTCTGTATGATGACAAATGACTTTAGAAAATACCATAAATACTTAATACACTTGTGATATTAGTCTGTTTATAATAAATACTATGGGTGGAGTTATTTTGTAGATGATTTAGTGTAACCGCTTTGGCAGCCAAGACAACTGGAAAGAGATTTTTTACATACAGTTCTGTTAATACATAATATGGCTTACTACATGATTAATAACTTAGTGTTTCTCATCAGGATACATAAAATGTAGTAAAAATAAATAAAACCATAAAACAATTAAGGGGATTTGTACTCACTGATTCGTTCCTGTTTATGAATATACAGTGTTAGTATAAACAGAAAGGGGGTCCTCACTTTATCCTTTTATCATTTCCAAATGTTTTTATAAGATGGTAACCCCACTGAAAACAAACAAAACAGCATGTCATGTAAATGTAACTTCAATCTAACGTTGTGTTAGGTCAGCTCGGCTTTGAGAAATATGTGGCTTTTTCAACTGTTACTTTTGCTGGAAAGGTCTGTTTGTAAATGTCAATGATATCACTTAAAAGCAAAACAATAAAGCCTTATGTGGAAAAGTTGCAGAAATGGTATTCCCTAAAGGCAGGTTTCAGTTAAACTCTTCATAAGACTTTACATTTTATGTGTTTATCAGGATATTTCTTTAATGAAGAAAACCTGAATTCATAAAAAGATTCTCTGTCTATTCTCATGTAAACTCCCCAAACCACACCCTTTATATTAATAAAAATGTGTTCCCAGTAACGTTTTCATCTCAGTGGATGTTACACTAGTTTTAAGATGTAAGGTCGCACCCCAGTGGTGCTATATTCCTTTCTTCCCTTCCCAATTTATGCAAAACAAGAAGTATTTCCATGAACATGGCTGACAGTGTAGCTGCCAAGCATGAAGGAAGCAGAACCGCATGGGCAAACATAGCAGGGGCCAGGAGCCAGCCTGCAAGGAAGTGGCAAGATAACGAGCGGTGCCTCACTAGAGAAGGGAGTCCCATCTGATCTGTGTGGGTAGAAATCCTGTTACCCCACAGAGCTGCAGTATTATAAAAGGAAGGCTATGAAAGACTTTGTAAAACTTAATATTAATCTGAAACATAACGTATGGGAGTTTTCTACCAGAAATTAAAATGATGGCAAGTAAGCATGTATCCTGCTTTCCCATCATGAACTTGGCATAAAGGCCACCAAATAAACACTTTGCTTTGTAACGTATATTTGGGCCATGGAATTCATTGCTGCATATAAATAGTAGAGATAATAAAAAGTATAGAGGGGTTTAAAAACTATTTAAATATCATAGAAGGATTAGATTTGGAAAAGCAGCTACAGACCTTCCTCTCTGGAAGCCTCCAAGCTGTTCATTGCTGGAAAATGAAATTAAGATGTAACAAAAGAAACACTGCTGCAGGTTGGTCCTCTTACACTTCCCTTAGTTTCGCCTGCTAGCAATAGTCTTCACCCAGGGCTGAAGGCAGGATGCGGATTTGAGTGTCCCTTGACCTGCCCAGCATGAATGCCCACATGTTTTGGTAGGTGCTGGGCTGGGCCCAAACATTTCACGTAAAGAAAAGGGTTGCATAAGCATAGACATAAAGTAAGTCTGGAAGGCAAGAAACTGAGAACTCTAATTGTAGTTGCAGCGCTTACTTTGTGGGATTTAATCCAAAAAACTTTTAAATTAGTTTTTAATATTTTCTCCATTTCTTGATAATGGTCATGTGATCTGCTGAATTAATTTATAAATCTCAGGGACTGAAGAACATTTTTCCTTGCTATTTAAACAAGCACTTAGCAGTGCTTGCAAAATTCTTGTGTTCATCTTTTGATCTTCATTTTATTTTGTCAAACACAGTCAATAACCTGTACGATTCCAACATGAATAGCTTTTACTACTGATAACCTTTGATCACAAAAGATATGTATTGCTCTGTGCATTCAGCTCCTAAGATAATTAGTAAAATTGAGATGGCCACACTCACAGAACAACTTTACTGAATGAGGAAACACACTGTTCACCATAAGTGTCTCACAATCTGGCATTACTTTTTGAAGATGTTCTCAAAATAGTTTGTTTGGCGATTTTTAGGGAAAAGGGAAAAGCTAAAACAAAAGGAAATGTGTTTACAGTGTGAATACATTATGCTTTTTCAATCAGAATAGCCCCCCGAGAATTTGTGCCACAAGATGAGTGTGTGTGGCTCCATGTGTGTTTGCATGTATTGAAGGTGTTTTTCATTTCTACGATGTAATAAGGCTTGAACTGGTGCAAGAAGAGGACGTTTCGTTCTACAACTTTATACTACAGGAAGAGCTCAAGAACAACAAAAATAAATTCAAATACTCTCTGTTCTGTTCAATAATGGTCTTTTGCAGGACAGTCAAGTTTCCCACAGAGTAAATACAATCCATATTATGTAAATATGATCCTGTGTACATTCATTTAATTTAACATTACCATCAGAATAGCACATTTCACACGTGGGAATGCAAACCCCAGCAAGGGAGAAAATTAACTGCCCACAAATTGTTTGCTAACTATAAAGTTTTCCAAAAGAAATCTCTAAGGTATATCTTTACCAGGGGCACAGTATTAGAACTCTAATACCACATGTTTCCATTTGAACAGATGGCAGTGAAAGGTTTGGCTGCAATGTGTTATTAGTTAACAGAAAAAGACTTACTGATAGAGATCAAGGGTACTGTTTAAATTTACTTAGAGGAATGGTGGTTTGTAATCCATTCATACTTGCAAGTATAATTGCTTTATAACTACTTGTCAGTGGATAGAACCTCTAAAGTCCAATGTCTTTTCTGCTCCAGAGACTGTATCTTATCTGCTATTGTAACCGTCTCTTTAACGTGTTAAGAGATGCCTTAGTTCAGGTTCATCTGCTGTTGAACTGAGACAAGTTGTAACATCATTTCTGTAATTTAATTTCTAAAAATTTAGAGGAAGCAACACATTTTATGAGTGCTATGATTTTAAGAAACAAGAAATCATTGCTTATTAATGGCACAGTTTGCATTAAGTGTCTAAAAGCTAAAGCAAAACACATGCGTATGTTATTCTTGTTATTTATTATTCGTGCTTCAATACAGATTGCTGGGTGCTGGAATTCCTACACCCAGAACTGTGACCCCTGGTTGAGAGTTGGAGACTCAAATGGCATATCAAGAAACACAACCTTCCCCTACTTTCTGCTTGACCAGAGAGTGTTTAGTGCATAGCAGGTTCAGTTCTTGGTCCTCCCTGTCAGTTCCATAATGCCTCCCAGTGATGGGCAGGATTGAGTTAAGTGACTTCAGAGTGTCTGGAAGTCCTGTCTGAAGTTAGTGGGATCACTCATATGGACATAGTTAGCCATACATATCAGTGTCTGAAGGACAAGGTTGAGGGGTGCTGGGCTAAGCTTGCCATTTCACATTAAAATAGTTGTGGAAAGATGTATTGAGTCAAATTCTATTGTATTTATTCCACGTGAATAGATTAAGGTTAAATAAGAATAAAGAATGATATAGTATACATGTCAGAGAGAAAAGCCTGTAACAAACATGCCAGTAGAAATGTTGCTATATTTCAGTTCTGCACAATGGTCTAAATAACAAATGAACACACATAGAGTAGGTGAATGAGTCAGCTTTCATTCTGCAGGAAATCTTCCCTTTCTCCCTTTTTTCAGAAAAAAAATGAAATTTAAGAGTTAAATTTATATCTTAATTTTTTTCAGGATGAAAGTTATTGCAATCACCTGAATGTGTTCAAACAGAGGCAGGGTGTTTTCTAATTAATAGTACCATATAAAAATAACATATTCACATGCAAGGCTTCATAACTTTTATTAAAGCTAAAATCCTATTGGCTTCCAACATGAGATGTGCAAATATGTCTGGCACGGGGAAATTTTTTGCTAAATTACTTTCAGGAAAAAAAGTAAAATGTTTATTTGATATGTAGGACATTTCATTTAGAATAATTATAGTTGTAACGTGAAATATTTTTTCAGTCTTACTGAACTCTGTTACTGCTTCTACTTTTTTTTCTTGAAGATTATTTTCTTTTGATGAAAAACCAGAATGTGGTGAAAATATAACTCCAATTCAATGTACATGGTCTTGTACATGAGTCAACTGTGTACTAGTGCCAAATACTAATAAAAATTCTCAGCTGGCATTTTACTTCATCTTAAAATACTTTTATAGTCTCTTTTTGGCCATCTCCAGTAGGAGATGCTGGGAACATGATGTCATAGTCTTCTGAAAAAAAAGCAAGAATCATATATAAAGAGCACACATAAGATAATTTCAGTATAAGACTTGTAATCCTTTACTTAATGCTGTTAAGCCTTTTCTAAAGCTTTCCTGGGTTTTGGGAACCCACACATCAGGAAGAACATCTAGCCACTAGAGAGTGTCCAGCACAGAGATCAGAGGTCTAGAAAATATGACCTTTGAGGAGAGATTGAGAGGAGAAGGTTTGTTTAGTCTGGAGAAGAGAAGACTAAAGGGAGACATGATAACAGTGTTCAAATATGTATAATTGTGGTGCAAAGAATTGGGCAATAATTTGTTCTCCTTGTCCACTTAAGACAGGGCAAGAAATAGTGGTCTTGAAATGAAGCAAGATAGAAATAAGTGAGAAAAACTCTGTATTTGTTGGCAATGAAAGCTTTAGGTGCCACAAATATTTGTGTAAAAGTAAGCAAACAATAGTGATAGAACTTTTATCTTCCAAGTAAGAGTCTTAGATAATTTTCCTATTGAAATAAGTTGAGCTATCAAAAGAACAGAATGAGAAACCTAGCTGTAAAAAGAGGGACTCTCTTTCAGAACGTACTTACCAAAGAAGAACCTTTTGGTCATTACAGGTAGAGTCAAGCCCTTGTTCCGCCATGGGTGGGAAGCAAGTGCTGTCTTCAGACAGGACACACCTAATGCAAATGTGGCATATTATGCTAATTCTGCAGGTAGTATTTGAAAAGCTCTTAGTATTTCTTGGGCCTGGGTCAGTTCCCAAAAAAGTGGCACCCAAAGCCTTTTAAGCCACTAATGCCTGGCGTATCCATGGTGTCTGTACAGGAGTAGCAGCTGTAGCCCCAGATCCAAAGGAGACTTCTGGAATTGGAGCTAGAGCCAGGTGTGATAGGTAAAGTTTTTATAAGAATATTAGAAACAAGCAAATTAATCAAATTCCTAGTGCTTGCAGTTTAAAGGCTTGTCAGCAAACTGGAAAGAGTCTGTAAAAGTAAGGCCAGAAACATTCAAGGTTTGGAAAAAATGGTTTTTTAACAACACTGAAGAAGTTGAAACAAATAGAGAAAAGTAAGGGGCTCTGAGTGTGAAGTGTTTGGGAAGATCCTGATTTCTAATAAGGAACAACTTGTTAAATGTGTGCTTAACTTCAAGTTCACACTAGAAAGTCAATACACATTTTTGACAGTGAACTGGTACAATTTGCATAAAGATGTGATGGATTGTCTTGCTTTTTGTAATTTGTTAAATTAAGAATTGTCTGTTCAAAAGATGTACGGTGTCTAAAATAGAAATTATGAACTGGAAAAGAAAACTTAAATTTTGGGCCTGTGTTATACACAATGCTGAATGTAATTGCATCAGCAAGGTTTAAGTAGGTCCATAGTTCAAATATTTCTCTTTGGCTTTTAGTGAAAATTGAAATAAACCTATTTACCTTTGTAGGACTTTTTAGGTTTGCTGTAGCTGCACACATCATCAACAAAGATTAATCTGAAATCACTACAGTAGATGTTACTAGGTGTAAAATATATTCATTGTAAAATATATGGATTTATGACTTAATATCTGTTGCGTTCATTCAACCTCTTTTCCAACATGCTTACTACTTTTCTATTACAACACCAACTTCTGAGGAAAGTCAGTTTGTCTAAATTTTGTACATATATATATATATATATATATATGGATAGATTTGACTGTCCTTTCTCCTGCAGGCTAAAGTTTTAAAACTCCAGATGCTCATATGTTTAAGTATATGGACCCCATTGGGAGTAACAGGACTAGTTTCACAGGGCTCAAAATGTTATGCAGAGTAAGAATCAGTCTGAAACTAAGATGCCTTCATGTAAGAATCAACAGATGAGTTAGATGCTTATGGGCCTGTTGCTGCTTCGGGAGAGTGGGATTGCATTTTATGCCATCTGAGATGCCCTGTGACCAGCTGCAAGGCTGCCACTCCAGAAGGGTACAAATACTCTATAAGCTCTGCAACGTCTGTCAGCCTTGGCATATGTCACATATGTTGGGTATCTACAAAGAGCTTGGATATCTTGAGTGCTACTAGTTGCTTGTATTTTGGCAGCTGAATCACGCTCTTGCGTAAGTTAAAACACCCCATACATTTAAAGTAATGACAAACAAGAAGGAATTAAACTGAAATATGAATTTTTAAGCTTCTTGCTGTCAGCCAAGTTTCATGTTTCAGTCTTCCAATATTTTTACCCTCCTTGTGAGGCAGAGGAGGATTGTTATCCTCATTTACAGCAAAAAAACCCAACATACCACTAGCAAAATAATTCCTCTATGGGAAGTCTCTAGTAAAACAGAAAATCCAACCTTAACCTTCTACTTTCTGGCAGTGAAGAAATATTGCATACTTCAACTTTACGTAATGGTAAATTTATTGTAAAAGTAGTCTAATTTAAAGTTTTTGTGAAAAAGAAATCAAACTCTATTTACATAGCTAAAGAGATCTGTGTCTGTCACATGGAAAATATGTGACAGAGAAGTAAGCCTCCTGAGACCCAAATCTTTCACACCTTTCTGTATTCACAGTTCTTCTAGCTATTTGCCAGGTTTGTTTTGAGTATTCTGCATTTAAAATTTGATATTCAGTCTATGCAATCTAAAAAAAAAGGAGTATTAAGGGTGTGTTTACATAAAGTTGAAAACACACTAGTGCTGATCTACTGTCATATCAACAGCACCTCTCCAGACACCAATTTTCTCCTACTGTTATGTCACAAAACTTCAGTTATAGTTTTAGAAAGAGTGCAAGAATAAAGGATAGGATATGAATTTACAAAAAGTTGCTTTTCCTCCCTCTGTCTCATTTTCTTTGGCTGTACTACAAAGATTTTCATTATGCACTCCCTCAGCAAAGTTCTTTCTTTGATAACCCTTGAGGACCTCTGCTACATAAGATATTCTGTACTGGATAGTGACAGTGGATAATTTTTCAGAACTCTATAAAGTCTAGAGCAAGTAGGAACTTCAACCATATTTGAGTTTCTTTGAAAAAAAAGTCAGCTAAAATTGTGTAGAATATAATGGAATCTGTTAAGAAATTACTGAAAAAATAGCGAAATAAAAAAAAAATGCAAATCTTTTCGTAGGACACTAAAAAGTATCTTCTATGATATTCCTTATATAATTAAAACAAACAACAGCTACAGGAATATTTTGTCTTTAATTCCATGGTCTGCTTTCATTCAATCTTCCATTATGGCTTGATATCCTATGGCATTCAGCCTAGAGAAATGACAGCTTAAGATGCTGGTCCTGGATCTCTAATTAGCTTAATTAATCTTTAAAGCTAGGTGCCTTTATTATAAGTTTCTGGAGAAAAAGTGAAAACTTTGAGTTTGCACCACAATGATGGCGGATGCTGTACAGTTCCTTGGGCAGCTGAGGTAAAGCTTTCACCAGCAAAGGCTGAGATGATGGGCTGGAGGTGGTTGTGTCTGCAGGGCCAGTGCTGGAGCGAGTTTGGGAGAGGGGAGCAGATGGCTTGCTCTAAAGAGATGCCACAGCATAAAGCAGTGTCTAGGTGATGTGTACAATCTAAGACTGGGCACCAGATCAAATTCTCTGATGTTATAGCCATGGCCTGGAAGTTATAACCACGGGGACGAAATGGAGAATTTGGCACATGAGTATTCTTATTCTAGTGTTTCTTTTTGGTCATAATATTTGCTGATCTCGTCCTTCCCTTAGTGCACTATATAACACTATTCACCTGCCATGGCTTGCTGTACAATTGCCTGAATATTTGTGATAGCCTTCTGTTTCTAATAGCCACTTGCTGGTCCTTGGCAGATAGCCACAATAAGACTAGAACAGCATAGGCTAGGTGGAACAGAAGAAAATTGTCTTCTTTTAAAATACATGTTTTATAGCCTCAGGAAATTGCTATAAACCATTCCACCTTGGAAAAAGAATAGGGGTTTCTATTTAAAGCAGCCTTTACAAACAGCCCCTTGATTCACTGTGTAGCTTTTGCAATCAGATGGATGGGACTGGATGGAACTTATTATTTTTAGTAGAATCAGAGAAGACCTGCAAAGCTGGCAAACTAGGTGGGCTTTCCTGATGGCTTGCTGATCTCAGGGCGTGTGTGGATATCTCATAGCTTACACAGCTGTAACGTTCTTTCACACACTGTGGCTGGACTATCCCATATGTTGCCACAAAATGTTAAGACATCAAGACTCAAATGTTCTTTTGTTCCCTTTTCCTCTCTGTGTATGTTTTACTCAGTAGCTTTGTTTATTTTCTTAAAATATTTCCTTTTTGTTTGCATTTCTTGGCAAAGGCCTCCATGTGTTTTTATAACTGTAATCTTCTTTTGGTCCCTCTGCCAGCTATATTACCCAAGATTAGCCACAAGTGTGCTTCAAGGGCTTCAGTTGCTCAGAAGCACTCGTGGTGTTAACAGGATACCAAAAATAGCTTTCCATTTTCCTCTCAGCCTAATATGTTCAGTTCAGGTACAATGCTGAAGTACAGAAATATGTTTATAGTATTGATTTCCTTCTTTTCCATCTACTTTCAGTAAATAAAAAAAGATCATCTTATGTTGAAGAAGTGCTGCAAAAAGCAGATAATTGTCTTTGGTGTGGAATTATTTATACAGATTTTTATTTTTTTTTATGGTAGGGAAATGGCCATTGTAAAGCAGAATAAATTCCCTCAAATGCCGTTTCTGAATCAGAACTGCCTTAGCAGCTACTGGCATTTCAGTTTGAATGTAGCATTAGAAACCAGTTTTTGAAGCAGGTGAACAGGAGTATTATTCCTGTTCCAGCTAGGATTCTTGAGTGAGACAACTGTCAACTTCCAGGCGCCCCTGAAAGTGTTACAACATGGCTTTTGTAGAGAAAGATCAAATATTAATTTATAATCAGGTCAAATGAAATAGTTAAATGTACTTTATGATAAACATTTCCATGTAGTCAGTTTTGCTTATGATGAAGGAACAGAAGAAATCTCTTTTTACAGAAGTCAGAATTCCTAAATGGTTAATCCACAGATCTTTTGCAAAAAGCTACATTTCTAACCTTGTGCGATTTTTAAAATTTTATTTTACTAGCAAGCTGAAAGTTGTTGACTTGTCAGAAGGCTCCTTCAAAGAGCTAAATACCAGCACCTCCTGAACTAACAATAAGACATGTTTTACTAGTAGTGATGAAACATCTTCTATAAACACTCCCTACCTTACTGACCATCCTTTCCCAGTATTGATTCACCACTGAAATATTTGTGTCACTTGAGTTCAAGTACATGAAATCAAACCTTTCAGTGCTTAGAGTTGTATGAGTGCCACTAAAAGCATCATGCACTTCAGCAGTTAGTGAATTAAATAAGCAAAAGCATGCTAATGGTCTCTGTGAGACCAGTACTGCTGACCTTAGAGAGAGAATGATAATAAAATGAAGAATACAAACAAAAGATGGAACCGTGGGCCTTTTATGGGTCATATTAATAGAGCATGCAGGGATTCAGAGCTACGTGTTATCGTCAGACCATCAAAAGAAATGTATTTTCTGTTTCTTTAGAATCGTGCTGTCAGAAACTACTCTGAATAATTTCCCTGAAATATTTGCAGGATTCTATCCCTGTTATATTTATGCTCAATTTAGCAGTTGATAACAATTGTAAAAAACTTGGACTAATCTCTTAAAACCAGGAAATACTCCACAGTTAGGGGAAGTTTTACTCTTATTTCACAAAAGTCAAAATTTGGACAATAAAACATAGAATGCAAATAATTTATATGGAATTATTTTTATTGGCAGGATATCTCAAATTTAACTGGAATTTGACTCTTCTTCTACCTGGAATTATTTAATCTAGTGTTTAATTATAAGGGATAAGATGACTATCGAACAAAATGTACTATCTTCAGATAACATATTTGAAACCGAAGAATTCTGGATTCAGATTACAAGCCATCAATATTTAATTATGATTTCCCTTTAAAATATCCCTTATGTTTAGCAAGAGGGACATAATCAGAGTATGCATGAAAAACAGAATAACTAACGTGAGAAGTAATTTTTTTCTCCCAGCATCATATGCCTGCATAAACCAAGAGGCTTCCACATAAACCGCATTTCAGGTTTTTTCCTCTTATTTATTTGCACTATATTATGTATACTGTATCTCATGGCAAAGAGCGGGAATGTGAACAGCAGTTTAGATCCCCAAAATAGAGTAGGGTCAACTATATCCTTTTGGAAGTCTTTCGTTGGTTTGAATAGCATGTTTTTTCCTTTGCTGTAAATACATTGCAGGAGTTTGTGTAAAACTATTACCCACTTACTCAGGCTTTATAAATCAAAGAAAGACTTCGGACAAAGCTGGGAAAGAAAAACATTACCTCTTTCAAAATATGAAAGTATCCTGGGATGTTTTGTCTTGACATGGGCAGATGTTGGCAGTCAAGCTATTTGACCCTGGCACCATTTCACTGAGTATTTGTTTTCAATCACATGAGAGGAGGAATGAATCCTTGATGTTGCTGAATTCTTGATGTAGTATTTTTAAAATAATTTAATTTAGGGCAGTATAAACAAACACATGTAACAGTGAATAAGAGAACTGACTCATTAGGGAACACAAGAAAACAAAAAATAGGAGGGAAATAAGGTATTTTCTCTCCTTCCTCCTGGTCCACAAAACATTAAAATCATGTGTCCCAACTCTGTGAACATTTATCCAGAAAGACAATTTTACTTTCAATAAAAATTTCACATGAATGATTACAGCTTGTAATCTGTTTGCATGACAGTTGGTGTCACCCAGTAGAATGTATTTATGATAGCAGTGAGGATTTCATGGGTAGTATCATTATATTTCCATGCTCTTAATGCATTTACTTACAAAGCTACTCATGTCAAATGAACACCTGAAATGGTTGTAGATTATTTTTTTCTCCTATTTCTTACTCAGTAATGTAAATTTACTATGTTTATCTAAAGTACAAGTGCAAGTGAAACAGGTAAAGTCAGGAGGAAGCTTATAATAAGGAGGAAGCTTGGTGCTTGAGCTGGTTGGCCAGATGTTGGCTAAGTTAGAAGCAAAAACATGGTTCTTTGGAATATTGCCTGCATATGCTAGGTGACATAATCTTGGGGGAAAAACAGGAGAAAAGGAAAATAAAATGTAGGTCTTCCAAAGCTACTGGTAATTAAATGCAGAAAACTTGCACCTTTACTGACAGACAGTAACAACACATCTCTTTTTATCTATGGGCATTTTACCACCATCAAATTTCAAATAAGGCAATAAAGTTAGACTTCAGAAACTAGAAAAGTTAACTATGACTGTTGTTAGCCATTGCCAGTCATTACTCCAATCTAGCTTTCCATACACTCCGATCTGTTGATCTCTTCTGTAATTTTCTTTTACATAGATAATTCTTTCCACCTCTTCCTCCTTATTCCATGTTCTCAATTTTCCATTCTCCAGTCTATGTTCTTATGGGACAGGTGCACACCTTCAAAGTATTATGGAGCAAAAATACATTGTTTTTTTTTCTTTAACATATAGAATAACCCCAAGGAATTTCTTACTGCTGTGGGCACTAATGTGAAACATTCCCCTTCATGTATATGTTAAATAAAACCACAAGAAGCAGTGTGTTGCTCAGAATTTACTGGATGTATCTCATAATTTGTGTCTTCCCATATATATTCTTGTATGCATTATATATGCTGCTGATTTCATTACTGATATATTGCAGCATCACACTACTACAAAGCGACTGACCCAGGGCTATATAATGCTAAACCCAAGAATGACAGAGTTTAGATAGAAAACTCACTCACACTCACAGGTAATTTTTGTATTTCACAGCTTAGAGAGGAGGGCGGGTTGAGCCAACACTTACCAGTGATGCGTTCATTTACTTACACTTATTTATGACTCAGTCATATTTTAGCACAAACCTCGACATATAAACTTTACATACACCTCCTCTATCTAGCTTGCCTGTTTTTAGCAGACATTAACAGTATCTACATTTTTATTTTTGCACCTGCAATTAATTGCCTAAAGAAATCTCTGTAATGAAAGCACTGCTGTGGCTGAGAGACATGCCAGACATGTGCACACAAAATACACTAAAAATTTCACTTGTGTTTGCATTGGTTGCACATTAGCAACATTTTCACAATGCTTTGACTACTTGAGTTTTGAGAGGGCACACAAAAACACTAGGAAATGAGGGAAATTAAGGGCTCTGCAAATGAGGAATAAATCCAAGTGTATGCTGCTAATTGCTCTCCCTTTAAAAAACATGATTCAACAGTCCCTCCTACAATAACACACTTTTCTAAATAGAGTAACAGTAAGAAGAGCTGCTAGAGAAGCTGAATTTTCCTTTAACTACTGTTCTTTAAAAGTGATTCCATTCAACAACGTACAAGGTCGACAAGTCAACGCAAGACCACCCTGGTTGGGGATTTGCACTCAACACAGAGTTGTGTCAGATCCCTCAGCTGAGAAACGTCAACCAGCACCTTTCATATTTATGGTGACTCATAAACAGGAAATTCAGCCCTGTCCACGACACTGGAGCTTTTTCATATCTTAGATCCTTTTATGAAGGAAAAAGAAAAGGGTAAAAAAAAAAAAAAAAGGAAAAGAAAAAAGAAACCTCTCAAAACAAAACAAAGAACTTAGCAGGACATTTAAAGCAGCTGCCTTCTATTTTATGTGCCAAAATAAATATTGCCAAATTAGTAAGGCATACTGAACAAATTATAAGCTAAATGCAAATTTATCGACTGAAATACAATGGTAGAGTAGCCAAGGAGCTTGCAATGGTATAGTTCATCTTTGTAAGTAGGTGTTTTGGTTGGCCAGTTGCTGGAGAGTGACATGGGAACAGTAATATAAAAAGAGAGCATTTCTGTTACACCCAAGATGAACAGTTTGTTTTAGAAAGTTCAAGTAAACATTTTCTAACATACATTCACTAGTTTCAGAGTGTCTTTTGCTACCAAGAGAGAGATAAAAACTGGTTTTAAAAGTCTCTTATGAAAATACAACATTTCAGAAATGGTAATGTCAACATGATAAATTATCCAAAAAAAATTTTATTAGAGTTTCTCATTTCAGAGTAATAAGAAATTCTTCATTCTATTCCCCCATATTCTTATAAGGACACACATGGCCTTTTTATCTCAGATGTTATTTAACCTTAAATAACTAAAAAAAGTATCACAAGATATACTGTACACATATATTATAAATAAACATGAATACATATATGTGTGTGTGTGTGTGTGTGTGTGTACCCAATTTCCAGAGGGAAATAATCAGTCTAATACACTAAATCTAGTGGCTGGGTAGTTCATACACATGGTTTACATGAGAGCTCATGAGCCATTTTTATCAGCGTACTGTTCACTTTTCCATAAGTAAATTTCAATGTTACCGAAAAAAGAATTATTTTCCATTGAGAAAGCTGAAGCTCAAAATTTTGCTTCAGGTCAGTCCAACTGAGACTTCTTGCATTTTGGCATTACTAGTTTGTTGGCTTGACACAAAACATTCATATTTTAAATGAAATGTTTAAAGTCCTCCTTTGATAAAGCTGATAATACATTGCAGGAAACATGCTGTGGCCAAGAAGTCTGATCCATGTGGAAGAAAAAGAGACTTTTTAAAAGTAACGAAGGTTGCATAGATAAATAAGGTTCTGGGAGTGATAGTTAATGTGGAACTGATTTTGAATACCAGGCATACCACTCTGTTCAATAATTCAGACTGAAGCATTGAGATTCAGAGATATCAATGTATTTCTCAAAAATTATATCAAAACACAATACTGATCAATTAGTGACTCACAACTACTTAGATCCCTCTCCCTTGGAGAACAATTTCAATATCATAACTTTTAACCCCAAATTTAGGGTTAAAAACCTGAAAAAAGTATTAGAATGATACTTGGAACCAGACTTCGTCTTTTTTCTGTTGCAGTTTTCCCCTTTGACCCATTATATCTCAGAGTTCCCAGCTCATAATCCCACCTTCACAGTTTGAGCAAGCTATAATGAAATAATTTTACTTATAAAACCAGAAGCAAACCAGCAAGATCTCTCCCCAGCCTTCCCCGTTCCCACCAAACTAAAAAGAAAATGCCCAATTGCAGCCAAAAGGATTTCAACCATCTTTTTGAAGGAGATGGTAAACGCCTGCATTCCCACCCCGTCAGGGTGGTTCCCGCTGGCCTCATCCGTGTCATGTTGCCTCATCGCAGAGCCCAGCCATGCCAGGAATGGTGTTCGGGAGCAGGCTGTTGGAAATCATGCCGCACCTGCTTCTGATAGACAAAGGTTTCAGCTTCAGATTTACCCTTTTATGCACAATCACATGCTCTGGTTGAGCATCTACAGAACTGCAGCTGAAAGCCGGCTCCCAGCAGACTCCAAGGAGTGACTGCTGCTTTGATTATCAGCAAGAACATTTGGCAAAACGTGCAACACAATTAAGAGAAAACAAAGTTGTGAAGTTTACTGTTTGAGTCAGCCTAGTTCAAAACAAACAAACTTTTTCCAGCAAAATGTTATTGGTTTCCTTGGCTATAGAGCCCTTCTGGAAAAGAAAAACCCCCACAAAAATCCCAGTGCAATTTTAAATTCTGACGCACTTCAGGGGTTAGATTTTCCTCACAGAACACTGCAAACACGTTTTTTCACATTAATTTAAAATCAGAGTGGTTAATTTACAGAAAGCTGGCTTTCTGTGATCTGAAGAGGCCTACATGTTTCCTGATTTGTCATGAAGCTTTGGTCAGGGTGAAAGAGGGAATATTTCCATATGCTGAAAACTTATATGGGCCTTGATGAAGCTGAGACACAGAAAGGAGAGAAAATAAGAGCTGATCCAGCAGTTTTCTCATAACTGAAAAGGAGACAAAACCAACTCCCAGGCTGGACTGAGAGGGTGAGTTTGCACCATCATGATTTTACGTACCATGGTGGCATTTAGAATATAATATTTAGCCCCCGCCAGCACTGCGGCCGTTGGGGAAGATGGCTTTCTCCCCATCGCGGGAGGCCAGTCTTGCAAGACAAAATACCAAATTATTTTTCTTTCTTAGATTTATACATGTTTATCTTTTCTAGAATTCATCTGAAGTAAAATGGATCCATCTTTCTTCCAAATAATACAAAACAGATGGGAACAGGGTTGTGTAAGTCACAAACTGACAAGAACCAAAGCCCTTCAATGACTGTCTCAGACCCACATGATATTCTCCAATCTGACAGACCCGTTACATGAGCAAATACTTGCGGCCCACCAGCCAGCTTTGTAGCAACTTCCCAACACAGGCAGCTGCCAGGAGAGTTATTCTGCTTCACTGTTCCTCATGCTGATTTGTGTTACACCATTGCGGAGGGAGAAAATGGGTGAATGGCTTTGTGTGCCAAAAGGCTCTGTGACACAAGCTCCTCTTGCTCCTGGAAAGCTAATATCTGTATAGAATCTATATCAAACTTGCACGTATGAACAAGCCCTCCAAATTTCCTAAAATCAGTGTCCTCTAGTGCTGAATTGATTGATACATGTTATATCTCATATAGCCATTGCAGAGGTAACTGTTGCTTTGGTAAAAATGGAGAAAAAAGAGTTATTTTTAAAAATTTTTGCTACTATGGTGATTAGAATTTAGAAAGTTTAGAAACTAGAAAAATTAGAGAAATTCTTCATACTGACAGCCATTGTTTTCAGTCATACCTGCCTTCAGCTTACTGGTTTAAAGAAAGAAAGCCACTTTTTTTGGCTTACTTTTAGCTTGCTAGAATGGAGCACCCTTCATAGTCACCACTGAATTTGGCTACTGGAGATGCTGAAGATGTTTACTTCGCCATGGGCTTAGATGTACCTCCACCATGGTTTAACCCCAGCCAGCAGCTCCACCCTACACAGCTGCTCCCTCATTGCCCCAGAGTGGGATGAGGGAGAGAATCGAAAGGGTAAAGTGAGAAAATTCATGGGTTGAAAGGCAATTTAATAGGTAAAGCAAAAACTGCATGTGCAAGCAAAGCAAAGCAAAGCAAGGAATTCACTCACCACTTTCCACCGGCAGGCAGGGGTTCAGCCATCCCCAGCAAAGCAGGGCTCTGTCATGCATAACTGACTTGGGAAGACAAACACCACAACACTAAACTTCCCCCCCCCCCCCCCCCCCCCCCCCCGCCTTGTTCTTCCCCCAGCTTTGTGTGCTGAGCATGCCATATGTTATGGAATATACCTTGGGTCAGTTGGCGTCAGCTCTTCCAGCTGTGTCCCCTCCCAGCTTCTTGTGTACCCCCAGCCTCCTGGCTGGTGGGCTGGGGTGAGGAGCAGCAAAGGCCTTGGCTCTGTGTAGGCACTGCTCAACAGTAACGAATACATCTCTGTATTATCAGCACTGTTTTCACCACAAATCCAAAGCATAGCCCCATACTAGCTGCTATGAAGAAAATTATCTCTATCCCCAAACCAGTGGAGCCCCATACCAATTACATTCCACCGTGCCATCTTTTTAATGTGACGAGTATGTCCATGCTATGTCACCTGCTATTCTGTATCATGCGTCTATTGTACGGATGCATCATACAGGTGTCATGCAGCCCAGTTTTGACTGCCATGCAGTGAAGGTGGAGGCCAATTAATTTGAAAAGCTGCATTTAGGCAACACGATGGGTACCAACCATGGTGTTCAGATACCTGAAGAGCTGAAAGCTTTTGCCTGAAAGTGATCATCAGCACCTGACCTAGAGCACATGTACCTTCCAGGTTTCACAGAGCAGCTCAGATAGGCTGAATGTGCCTTGCCCTCCAAAAGCTGCAGGACAGTCTGTCCAGGGCACATACACCTGCTTTCCATGAGTAGTTCACCATCAGGAGAGCTGCAGCCCAGCCGGACTGTGGTTATGGAGTAGATAAATGTGCTGTGTGCACTGTACAGAGGATAGCTCACAAGCAGGAATCACAAGTGGGTGTGACAAAGCTGGAAGCAGTTAGACATGTCGCATTGTATAAGTAGCTCAAACTACGCAACAGCATAAGTTCTGCACGTGCCACAGGCAGAGCAGAACCAATTGTGTTTTATCAGTCTCAGACGCTGTATTGTCCCCTCCACTTTTTGACACTGATCTAGTGGAACGAGTACATATAAAGACACACTTTCATATTCTTTTTTCTCCCCTTTTTTTTTTAATAGTAAAAATATTTCAAAGAACCCCTTCCCATCAGTATTTCCATATGGTTCTATTTTACTTAATTGTTGTTCTACTTAAGAAGCCTGGAGATAAATGTTATTTTCAGCAAAGTCACAGCTGTATTGCCAGCTGCATTACTGGCAATAGAAGTTATTTTAACGTTATTTTTTTTTCTGTTTATATTTTTGATATATAGCTTAGATTTATATTGTCTGCATTCATTTGCATAAACTGCAATAATCTGATGCCAGCTATCTACATCAGAGTCACTAATGTAATGAAAATACATTTAACTGTACCAAGCTTTCTAGAAACATATGGGAAAATATCCCTGAATGTTTATACATGCAGTTTTGGGGAAGACAATCAAACATAATCTGAGGGCAAAATGTGGCCAAGTGGTCTTTTGAAAGAAAAGAAAAAAAGCTAGAACCACACCTATCCCTCCATCCCCTGTATTACCAGGAGCCAATTTTTAACAAAGTGTAGTTGTGTTAGGTGCAATCTGAAGAACACAATATATTCTTAAAAAGCTTAAGGATTAGTGTCTTCGGCTAGGAGGACAATCTTGCTATTGTGTCCAAAACTCGCAGTCTTGTTTTATCTTAGAGGAAGTTTATTTCTGGATAGTGATCTTCATAACACAGTCGAGAATAGAGACATTGACAGTTAGTGGGTATAGTTTATTGCTTTTTTATAAAAGCACTATTTAGTAACAGGAGTGAATATTTGAGTCAGCAAAGACTTGCATTTGCTCCTCTCAGCTAATCTGTCAGTTTTTGCTTATTTATAGATTTTAGGAGCTTCTTTCTAACATTCAGCCATAGCCAATACTTTGTCTGGCTGTAGGTTTCCACATGCTTTTTGGAGAGCACACAGTTTAAATTTTAACTTTTATAGTTATACAGGATGTATAAAATGCTTGCATAGTGTGGTTTGTGTGCTGAAAGTTGCACAGATCAGAGAGGATAACTGGCACCAAGAAATTCAAGACACATTCACAAATGTGTTCATGTGCCAGTTCATCCCTAAAGTTTTCAGAAGTCACTTTGTAGTGTTTTGTTGGCGGGCTCAGTGCTTTCTCTGCCTCTGAAAATCTCTCTCAGTTAGAATATCATCAAAACAGTTACAATTTCCAATTACACACTGAAACTCTTGTCATTATTTTGTTGTTTTCTATGAAACATCATTTACTCTTCTGTTTGTAGAAGAATTACTGTGGTTGTGATTTTTTAATTTTTTTTTTTAGTGACTTGCCAAATGGATGTTACCAGAAATAAACAAATATGATTACCAAAGTGTCTCTCTTTGTGGGATGACACTCTTCCCTCTCTCATGGCCACTGGGCAGAATACCTTGAGAACTGAAAGAAATGTACTAGTTTTGTTACCTATGTTAATTGTCAACATTTTAGGAAGCATTTGTGTTTGGAAGTAAATTAACTTAAAAAAAAATCAGTGACATTATCCCTATTATTGATTACTGTTCATTCTTTTATCAAGGTTGAAAAATTTACTTTATTAAATAAAACACACTTCAGGGAACTTTATGATTTTTAGTCAGTGTTAACTCCTCTGGCACCTGACATCAGTCTCAGAACCTTGCAGACTTGCAGAAGTTCACGTGTTTCTTTGTTACACAATATACTGCTCTGAAAACACCCAGCTCAAGCTGCGGTCAGGATGAGCACTATCACTGCCTGATGACATTAATATTAGTTAGCAGTAGGAGTTTCCTACTAGCAAGGATGAAACTTACGGAATAAGAGAGATCAGGTTTCTATGTGTCTCTGCCTCTAAACCAAAGCTTCTTACCACCCCTGAACTCCCACCACTCTTCCCTTCTCACCCCCCCAGTGTCCTTTCCTGCTCCAAAGCAACACATCTACCGTGGACCCCTCTGGCTCCCCATCAGACACCTCTGATTTGCTCCCAGACCCTTCCTTGCCCTTTCTGCCTAGGTCCCTGCCAGCTGAGACTTATCATTGTGACCCACATCCACCTCCTCCTTTCTGCTACAAGTGTTCTGAAAGCCTGTGTCTCCTGAGTGCTTCACACTCCAATGGGACACCAGCATCTAATTCTGCCAGCCACAAGCCCTTGACATTTGCTGACAGTTTTGAAAGAGCACAACTAGGCATGGGATGAACGTAAGTAAGACCAAGGTGGAGCCCTGTGGGGATACAATATGTCTGGGGGTAGGTTAGACCTGACAGAATTGCCTGCTAGTACTACAGTACTGCTGAACAGCAGATAAAAAGCGTCCCTGCTTCCTGCAGACATATTTTGAAGTGATGATTTTTTTTGCAGTTTCCCATATTTTTTTTAGAAATGACACTTCTCTAGTAAACTGCTGAAAATGTGCATCTGTCTTTAATAAAGAAAGGACTTAATTAGCACATCTTTTCCTCTGTGAATAAGAAAAAAAGTCAGAGAGGCAGGAGGAAGAGATTTATTTTGGTGCCATATGAATCATAGCTAGCCTAGCATGCAAAGCCTGAAATAATGCTAAAGCTGAAAGAGATGATGTATAAATGGAAAAGTCAGCCCCCATGTTTAACAGCAAACAGTAGATACAATACACCATGTTCTGGTGCAGAAGAGCAGCTTTCCAGTGGAATTATTCCAGATTTACACTATTGTGGTTGAAATGAGAAACTGTCCCACAGAGCATATGTAACTGTAGGAGTAACATGATAATCTTCCTTGGACGATCTTGTTCAAGCTCTGCTTGAACTGCTTCCCATGGCTGGCAGTTAGTAACATGGCCTGGTTGTTAAGTGCTGTACAAACATGTAACAAGAGATAGTCCCATACCTGAAGGGCTTGAAACTTGAGTATGGTATTAGAGGCTGTAAAGGAATATATCAAACACAGAGGGCAGTGAGTTGGTTATTGACAGAATGAAAATAATAATTCCAGCCATTATCATCAACATTATCGTGTTGTTTGAAGGTGTTATGGAAGAGAAAAAGTTTTAGGAGGATCCTGATATAGCTTGATGGATCTTCCTTCCACACAGGGGTAGCAAGAATAAATCCTCAAGCTCTTTTTGGTAAAATTGGTCTAACAGGTGGTATAGGTGGGGAATCATTTGTTACAGAAAGAGTGCTGTCTGGAGGACAGAGCACTATTGTCATCCTTGCTCTCACATCAGCTGATGTTGGAGTATGGGTCACAGTGGATGGGTAACCAGACTGGTTACAAGCTTTCAGCCCTCTCAGTTGATTGTCATGAAGGTGGAGGTAGCAGGTGACATTTGGCTGGTGTGCAAAGACAGAGAACTAAAGCAGGATCAGGACCTGAAAGACCATAACTTGAAGATTTAAAAGAGGAAGATGATGTGTCTAAAAGAACCAACTAAGAAAATTATGTTTGGAACACTGTTCTGAAAGTATTTTAAGTGAAACAGGATAAATTTATATCAAAATTACAGAAGAAGAGGGAGTAGAAACTAGCAATCTAATTTATATTGACAGTTGTCAAAGTTGTTTTGATTCTGCCTGATATAGATTGGTTATGGGAAAAAAACCTTACAGAACAGAATGAAATGCAGGTTAGAGTTATCTGAAATAACTGTAAATAAATTCATGACAGAAGCAGATTAAATGTAAGCTGAGAAGCAAGGTAAATTGGTACATTTAGAGTTATTTGTGTGCTACCAGAATCTACAGGCTTAAAAATATTCAACATGGACAAACGATGTGTTCAGAAAAAAATTCCAGCTCAGCTATGACTGCTGTTTCACAGTAAACAGATATTGCCAAGCTGATTTCTGTGTATAGAAACTAAAAATAAGCCAGGACTAGGCATGTTTTGTGGGTATTTCTGCTTTAGACATATCAAATTTAAGTTCACGCTGAGCTCTTTCTGGGTGCTTTGAAGAATGTTCTAAGATTTGAGTTCATGCAGATGGAAACAGGGCAAGGGAAGGATGTGTGGGTTACTAAGTGTATGAGGGCTAAAGCTGTGTCTTGGTTTATTTAAACAACCTTCCTTTCATTCCCATGTGTTCCAAGGATGCAGCATGGTTCTCAGAAGACAGGTTGATCCTGTGTCTCCATGCAAGTTGAGTAGTAGTGCTCATGGTTCTCTTTGTAACTTGTCGTAAAGCCAGTTTAACTGAGCAGGCATCTGAATTCAATGTTCAGTAAAAGGGGGAAAGAAATCTGGGTGCTTATTTTTTTAAAAAACATATTACCTCCTTTCAAATATCCTCCTGCATCTGCTGTCAGAGTATGTGCCATTTCACTTCATGAGTGACACTGTCTCCCTGTCCTGGGAATGTTATCCTTCACAGCTATCCCCTAGGCAACTACAGCATTCCAAGTCAAAGCCAACCAAAGGAATGAAAACTATTTTCATTTAATCGAAAACTTTGAGAAATTATTAGCACGTATATATTACCCCCATTTATGCCACTCAAGGACTGCCAATATTTTAGATCACTCTTCAGTGGCTTAATCAGTTGTCCATGTTAGAAATCAGATATAATTTTTCTTTTTATGAAGAAGCACTGAAAGAAAGCACAGCCTTGACTTGTAGACATGTTAATGCAATGCTTTCCAAAGTGTGCCCTTATTTGCTGGTTTATAGTAAATGTTGAAAAATGCTATACAATAACATCTGTTATTACACAATAGTTCTCTATTTGCTTCCAAGGAGCTTACACTAACCCAGCATTGCATAATTTTTTTTTCTTCACATAAAACAATGGGAGCGTATGCTGGCCTATAAAAGACTGTATGGCCTCAAGTAATAAATACCTCTCAAAGACACTCAGCACAAACCCTCATTGTTAGAGCAGTTTTGCTGGAGAAGTTGCATTGTCGCTCAGTCCAACGAAGAATTAGCTATCTTGATGCTGAAAGATGTAAATTGTCTCAGAAAGATTTTGAAAGAATTCACGTATCAGGCAAATGAGACAAAATAGGTATGGGCAGTTCATGTGATTTGAGTGACAGGTGCAGTGCTGGCTGCACAGTGTGAGCACGGAGCTGGGGCTGTGATTATATCCCTGACCTTGCTAACAACATCATACTGTCCTAAACAATGGCGATACCTCTTTGCTCCACCTACACAGCCTGCTTTTGGAGCTTGTGTGTCAATGCAATTGTCCTCTCTTTTCTCCTGAATAGTACATGACAGGGGAGTTCATTGCCAGAGCACTTGTAAATTTGTTTGCACCATTAAAAATGTGATAAATAGTGATATGTAAGTGAAAAAAAAAAAAAAAAAAAGAAACATTTTTATTTCTTCCAAAGTTTTCATTTATTAATGAAAACTCAGAGGAAAACCCCGTTTAACTTTCCAGGAACTCATACAGACTTGATTTTTTTTTCATGTGTAGAGACTTGTGCCCAGTGACAGCACACACCACTGTGTCCAAGCAAAAGCTTGTTGCTGCTATAGTCTCTGTGAAGAATTTGTTACTATTGTTAGTTGCTTAACATTTGAAATTAGATGCCTTCTGGACAATGCACATGAATAAAGACAGCCATATGGGTTCCATCTGGCCAAATATAGATGTTTACATCTAAATTGGTCTATATAAACTCCTACTGCAGTCATTGGCAAGAAAAGGACACTTTCAGGCTTTGATTTATCTCAGGTTAAACTAGATAACTAGAACTAGCCAGCTGAATAGCCATTCTCATAGCTTCTCTTTCTCTGACAGATTTCAAAGGGAGTTTAGGGAAATATCCACACTGCAGATACCGAAGTAGAAAGTTCAGGGAGGTGAGTCCTACCTCTCTTATCATCTTACCACAAAAAATGAAATGCCTTAATCAGTTACTAAGATCTTAGCAAAGATCTGTATATAACTCTTTAAAAATAATACATATAAAATGTAAAAGGAAGAAGAAGAGAGGTGGACATTTATATACTTAACTGGGTTACTTTAGGCAGTGTATAAAAACTAACACATCTAAGTTCATTATACCCTCAGGTAGCAACTGTAGGATTGTTGTTGATACAACCTTGTTGATATTCCAAAATGTGACAAGGAGTAAAAATCAGTACAGAAGCAGCCTTGACAATATCATAGTAAAGGATATGCTTTGTAATAGATGTTTTCCCTCCCACTGTCTCTGTTAATGATTATTGGTGTAGCGTGCTTTGTATGGGAAAAGCAGTTATTACTGGTGGTTCTTCCCTCCTCCAGGTTTTAATACTAGCTCATATAGATTGTTGTGGGCCAAGACCAGTAATTGTCTGTCAATGACTTTAATGAGGAGCAGGAAATAGGGAGATTTTTTTGGTCCTTTTTTTTTTTTTTGAATGAATGGCCCCAGAAGAATACGATGCAACATTACTCAATTCCAAAGCGAGTAATTCCAGTGGTTCCACAGGAGCATCCTAGTCCAACTTTCAGTGGATGGTATCTTCGCCAAATAAATGGTAACTGCTCAAAACAAAGCAGGCTTCCACTAAGCATTTGGAAGAGCTAGCCCATTAGAATATTTTTGTTATGTTTATTTACCTTTTGCAATATCAATGCATTCATTACTCAGCTGTAGCAGCATGCCTAGCTGAAGTCTGAAGCACGTTGCTGCAGTTCTTTGCTACTTTTTTTTTTTTTTTTTGCTTGTAAAACATGATGAACCACAATACGCATAGAAAAAGAAGAATGACTGTGTGGATTTGCTTGCATCTTCAGTTTTGAATTTATGAATGAAAAATGCACTATCACCCTGATTATGCAGTTCCTAGTGTACCACAAAGGCCATATTAACACAAAATAGACTTCTGAAAGGAAAGGATCATCAACAACTGACGATCCCCAAAAGAGTAGGTCACTCTGTAATGAAATAGAAGTACTCTAGCAGAATGCTAAAATAATAGAAAAAGACTTGTAAGCTGATATTTATAAATACACATGACCTTTAGTCAAAGAAAGATTTTAACCTAAAGAAAGTGAAGGTTGAACAGAGAGAAAAAGGACAACAAAAATGACATAAGGTTAGAGAGTTTTAGGCGTGGCAGAAAGTTGACATGGCAGTGTTTGTTCTTCTGCAGATTTGTAATTCTCTTGTGTTTCCTGTCAATAATGGGTGAGTTGAAGAAGTTTGTTTGCAAAATCTATGATCTTCTTGCTTTACCAGTCATGGTTCGTCCAGAGTTAATATGTAAAGTGACTTTAATGATGGAAGTCTGGAGAACTAGCGCATATGTTGCTGAGATATTCAGACAGTGGTAGGACATGTGGCAGCAAAAGGTAGAGGAAGAGCACTATGGCTTGTGGGGTGTGTGCTTTGTGCAAGATCTTTTTTCTTGTCCACAAACCCTGGCTGTGGTCCAGCTAATCATTTCTCTGTTGTCGGTCAGAAATTTTTCCTCATGAAGCTGTACTTCCCAAAAATGAAGGAAAGGCCAGAGTCTTGGTACTGTTGTAGCAGCATAGAGACATGAGAGGGCTGACCTGAAATTAAGTTGTCTTTGAGAAAGATAGGATTCAAGGACTGAGTTAAATTCAACAGTCTGATGATCATTCAATTATCAAATCTGTAAGATATTGTGGCACCAGAGATTATCTTGGGAGGACCAGCTACATAGTCCAGAGATGGGGGAACATCATGAAAAAGATGCAAGACACTGAACATAACCCTTTAGCTAGAGGAATGGCCAGCTGTCTGACCCGTAGCCTCCTCAGAATATCGTTTCCTTGAGGAAAGGCTCTGGGAGCTGGTGTAAGATGGGTGGAGGGGCAGTAGATTTCCTGCAAAATGGAGATACAAATGAATTATGTTTTGTCACAGAGCAAGTTTTGATAAAATTTTTCCTGTTTTTTTAAAAAAAACAACAAGTAGAATGTGAGTTGTTATTACTAATCTATTTTTTTGTTTAGCAAAAGATTGATTTCATATGATTTAAAGAAAGAGGATGATCACAGCTGTCTTGTTAGAGGGGTCAGAAACATTATTGGAAGAGCATGCAACAGAGGGAAGGCCCTGTGACAATAAGGGACACGCTGAAGTTCTTTTTGTACTTGAGAATCTCCACAACAGCCCATTCAAAACTGCTAATGGAGTGATCTTATGGGAAACCATTTTAGCTATTACCTGCCCAGAATTGCCTCATAAATGTTCTTAAGCATTTCAACATGTTTTATTTTGGATGGCCAGAAAACCTGGTTGATGTGGGAGGGTACAAAGAGCTCTCTCAGGTATCAAAAAAATATATAAATAGTGATCTTGATGCTGACAACTCACAGTTCCAGAGCAGCAACACAGAGAACAAGGAGAGGGATGAAAATAATGCCACAAACATAAAGGATTAAATTAATTATTTGTATCATTCCAGTGAAGTAATTCTTGACTCTCGCAGCAGAACAGCAAGCCAGATGAGCTGCTGGCAGTTTTTAACTTCCAAACAGAGTAAGGAGATGGAGCATAAAAGGCAAAAAGCTCAATCATCATATAAGAAGAGGAATGAAGATGACTTTGTCAAAGTCTTCCAATTCCCTTTCCATACCTGCTTTGAAGGTTGAAAAAAGTTAGTCTGAGTTAACAGAAAGCCATATTCTATAGGATAAGACACTATATTCACAATGATGTTATTTTGAGATCATTTTGTGCTTACAACAGAGAAAACAAATTTTTCGTTAGTAGTTGGAGAACAGCAATTACCATAGTGCCTGCCTCCACTGAAACCTGGAGAAGTTGAGTTCAATGCTCTTGACTTTTGGTCCTACCATAAGCCACCCCACCTGAGCTGCTCACTCTTTGCTGCATGATGGCTTGTCGAGTGTTATGCAGGTTATGTTTCACTGACATCCATGGAGATCCAGCCCACACAGAAAAAAAGTGGTGAGAATTTGGATGTTACAAGTTCGTACCAACTTCATCTCAAGCATTCAAAATTGGTTTAATCTGAAGTAACTTCATTTAAGGGATTTGGATCTGAAGTTTATATTTACCCCTTCTAAAGATTACATCTTATTACATGATTCAGAGGCAGATGGATGGCCTGATTGCAAACTTCCTACTTAGACTTTTCTCCTGGGGTTTGGTTCAGGCTCATTTCTCATTTTCATACAATCTTGACTGTCAGTTTTTTCATTTTTATGAAAATGGACTAATATAGCCAAGCCAAAATAATGAAGACATTGCTCATTGTAAATTAAATTTAGAATGCAAAAGTGTCTGTGCCAATAAAAGAAAATAAAATTCAAAGATAGACATTGCAGACACAATTTTCAAACCACATTATATTGCTGGAAACTTTTTTTTTTCAATGGAAGTGATGACACAACTTTAGATGGCAACATCCTGAATAAAACATTGTAATAAATACTCAAAAATGGTTATTAAGGGAGGGAAAAGACTTGGTATTCATATTACACCATGTAGCCTTTTGTCCTCTAATCTTCAGTCTTATCCAGTCTTGAAAGATTTATAGTTTGCTAATTCTATAAAGCAAAAGGACATTCTCTTACCCAGCAAGGTCAGTCAAATCCACTCCAGAAAGTGATCAGTGGATTAAGACGTGTCACTGAACTCCCTATAACTTTACTGCTGCAAGGACATGTCAGTTAAAGACCATGGCACTGTAAATGTTGGAATGGACAGCTGGTCTTACCTTCTGGCTGCTGAAGGCATAAGTAAATTAAAACCCCTCAGCAATACATGTCTTTGGCATATCCCTGCTTAATAGGAAGTCTGCTCTCACAAGCTAGATAGAGAAATATAAATGCTGCTATGTATATACACACATATATAGTTGGAGATTTCCGGAGCTCTAGAATATTTTTGTTTTGCTTTAGAGGAGGAGTCAAATCAAGTTTTTGACAATCCCCTCAAAACATTCGGAAAAAGTTAGGTTGGAAACAGATACAAAGCCTTGATCCAACTCCACTCAAGTTAAAGTTTTCCCACTGACTTCTATGGGAATAAATCACACTACTGGGGTGGGTGGTCCCTCCGTCCTGCACAGTGGGCCAAATAACCCCCAGATCCTAACTCACCATGTGCTGTGGTTTGGACTCACTGCTTCTTTCAAATTTCAGGTTTGGCTGAGCTGTGCAGTGGGAGGAGTGCGGCAAAAGATGGGTTCTTAGTAGACTGATGCTTTTGTCTTCCAGACTTGGCCCCTGGCATGATTTAGAACATCTTAAGGCGCTAAAATCTAAAAATTATGAGCAGCAGTAATCAGTCTTCAAGGGCAACACTGGCAGCTGCAAATCACTGAAAGCTGTAGTAGTTACCCACACCCATTCCCTGGCCATTTAGTCATCTTTGCTGGCTTTCTACCAGCTCAAAATCCCCCCAAGTGTATCCTTAGTTGGCCTTTAGAATCACTAGAAAAATACAAGGGCACTGGAACTGAGCGGAGTCATCTGCCTTCTGCCATGGTGCTTGGATTTTCAGTCATGTATCATACCTCTGCTCAAGACCAGTAATATTTTGAGGAACTGATGCTCTGGAAGAATGACTACAGCAAGCAGCAGCATCCTTCAGGTGCTGGTAAAAATTACTTTTCCTTTGGATATTTCAGCACATGTTAGCAGCTGTCCTTTGCTGGCCAAGTTGGCTAAGGTATACTGAAATCATGGAGCTATAAAAATTTACATCGGCTGAAAACTGGATCCAATCTATTTCTTGTTTGCTGTAGAGTAACTGCATAACCTGTTCTTGAAAATATATTAAAGGAGCAAGTAAGTACAGTGATCTTTTCCCAGATCCACAAAGGTAGTAAACTGCCATGACACCTCTAAATTTTTGGAACAGTAGGGGTTTGCACCTGTTTAGGACCCTCACATACCTGTTATTACTTGAAAAAGTGTGTCCAAACATCTGCATACAGTTAAGCCCCAAAGAACCAATTTCAAGGTAAGATTAAACATACTGCTCATCTACAAATGTAACCTGTCAACAAATTATCCTAATTCTTATGTCTAAAGAAGGCACTTGTGTCTTTACCTTCCCTGTCAGTAAATTCCAGCAGTCAATTGGAATTATCAGATTTTACCAAAAAATAAAATAATTGTTGTGAATTTACCACCCTTTCATCAAGTGTCTTGCTCTTGCATTATATGGTGGTCTGAAATGGAAGGGATGGTTGCACCAAAAAATTTTGCTAAAGCCCATGTAACTTCTCCCACACACTCTGTGCTTTCCCACGTCTTGCAATCTGGTTTGCATAAGCCCTGCAGCACTGTGTAGTTGTGCCCAGGTACGCTGCGCTGCAGAAAGGGAGCTCGCCTGCTGCACCGCAAGGCTTGGCTGTCAAATGTCCACAGAGAGGGACAAGTGGATGAAAGGTTTCCTCCATCCTTTATGAGTTGCCAAACACTGCCTTGTTCAAGACATTTCAGGGCTGAAAGACTGTTTACGTTTATTATAATATGGGTATCTGAGAAATAAACAGATGTTGGCATCTATAACTTTAGCTCTCTATGCAAGATACATAGGCATCTTTGTAGTATGTTTTAGCAGACATTTATGTGATGCACTGTCATTGCAACTAGCATCTTGTGGAAAAAAAAGCCTGCTGAAAATGACATCATCAGCTAGCTTTTGGAATATGCCATACCCGGTTCACTTTTTTTGGTCTATACTCCTCCCTCTTTACTTAGTTTTCAGTTTGGGCCCTATATTTGAACCCTGCACCTACTTCATCCTTTGTAATGAGCTACTTTATATTGCATGGTATCCCTGGCATTTCTTTAGTAGCAGTGGGAATTTGACCTCTCTGTAATTCTCACTATTAACAGTGTTTTGCAAAGCTGGTAAATAATGAATTACTTAGTGAGTATATTCAAGCAATGATGTTTTTATTACTTCTTTGTCTTTGCCTTGGTGCTTCACAAAAATCAGAAAAATTGTTGTGAAGTTTACGATATGTAATTATAGAAATCCAATATAATTTTGATTAATTATATTATTTTTCAGTGTCTTATGCTTATATTCCACATTAATATCTGACAAAAGCTCTAACCATGTGAATCAGAGTAATGTCTCACACTTTGTGCAACATTTGAAATTTTGTCTGATATTTGAAAATCTTTCTTTCATCATTGTGCTAGCTCTCAGTAGACCAGATGAAAAATTTTGATATCCTAGCTTCTCTGCATTAGGTGATCAGATTGCCAAATCACAAGTAAAATACCAAAATATTCTGGTGGTTAGTTTTACCATTGTTACAAAGTGCTTCAGTACTAATTAAAGCTGATATCAGACTATGCAATGTATATTACATGCAAAGAATAACATTAAAGTGCTATGTGTTAGCTACAAATAGTTTAAAAGTATGTAGTTTTCATTAAACGTTACCTTTCTGCATGATCTTAGAAGCTGCAGTGGAACAACTAATGAAATTATTTATTTGAAACAACACTCTATAATGTCCAAACAATTAGACAATATTTGTCACAATGGTTTTTTTTAAAGAAAATCAGCCAAGTTCCTCTCTGAAGTTTTGTCAAAAACCTTGAAACTGCAACTTTTCAAATCTCGAACAGCTCTAAGTTTTAGTACATTCTTCCTCCCCCCCCAGTTATTTAATCAGATCTACTTGGGAAGTGCTCTCTTTTTTGCATCTTCCATTTCTTCTGGTTTTGGGGGTTTTGGTTGGGGTTTTTTGTTTGTTTGGTTTTTTTGATGAAATTAAAATAAATGTTCTCAGTAATATTGTGAATTGGAGGTGGTAGGATGGTAGTTGGATAGATTTTCCCTGACAGAAGATGGGTAATCCTCATAATTTCCTCCTGTATCGGCCCTCCTCTTTGCTTAGCTGCTGTAAGTGAGCTAGGTTCTGCTTTTCCTTGCTTCTCAGCAAGATCCACCTTAATTCCCTGCCATCCTTCTCCATACTTTTCAGCCCATATTACAAAATTACAGAGCAAAATATTGATGTTCTTTTTATGAATAATAAACAGCATAATCTGAGAGTGAAAGTAAAGGCAGAAGTCAGGGACAGAAGAGGTTATAGATCTTCTATAATGAATGTACCAGAAAGGGGGTGTAACTCCTGGCAACTTTTTTAACTACTGAGAGCAGAGAGCTTTAAAGCAGCCCTGGAGTCAGATACAACCTTTGGCTGCAGCAGGTACCCCTGCTCCTGGGTCCCAGCGTGGCACTTTGAGAAGCATTTGTGAAGTTTTCTTGCCAAGTAAGGTCATGCCAGGAGGGTCATGCCAAGTAAGAAGCACCAGAGCTGTTGTCGTCATTCTTTTTCTGCAAGTAATGGCAGAAGTGATGAGATGAGCTTCATCTCTGTCTATTGCAGAGCCCAAGGAGTGCTCTGTAGGGAAATGTGTCAATAAGGGATAAATCAGAAAAATATGTGCAAGAGTTGCCATCTACTCCCAGATTCAGAAGTCACCAGTGTGGTCCAGCCAATGGATTTGTCCATAATGTTTCAGATGGCAATTTATGTATAGAAAAATCCACACCATTTTTGCCTGTTCAGAAGAAGCTCAGATGCAGGTTATAAGTGTTCTTACAATTTCAGCTCAGGCAATCTCTACATCACCCAGAAAAATGACAAGTCCTAGGTATTAAACTGTGTTTGCATAGTTTACTTACAATGAAAGCTCTTAATGGGAAACATTTTTGCAATGTATTTGTACAGTGTGCAGTAGAAGTATGGCAAACAACAGTTTTGTAGCAATGATTAAAATGCGAACACTTTTGAATTAAACTGAGGTTTTTGGTTTGGTTTTCTTGAGAAAGAGCTCTGGTCTCTGCAGGCTTTGTCATCACTGTAATGTGAAACACAGTTCAGAACATAATAATAGTAGAATGTGGTATATCCTACTCTAACATCTATCAGTTTGACACCTAGACCTCTTTTCAGGGAGTGGAGAGGGATGGCATCTTCCCAGCTGATTCAGCACATCTACCTTAAGCACCTCTCTTAGGATAGGATGTAGGCGACAGAACAAGCTTCAGCTGACACCTCACTGCCAATAATTTCCATTGACAACTTCGTGCTCACAACTATTTGTAAGGATTTACTGGTTTACTATTATTGTCAATCTACATTGAAGATCTAAATTAAAGATGTAGCACTGTGCAGTATACTTCAGCAAATTAATTAGCAGTTTCTTCTGGACAGTGCTTTGGAAGTTTCTGTCAAGTGGGAATTTTGTGGTGTGTGTGTTGGGGTTTTTGTTTGTTTGTCAGGGTGTTTTTTTTCCACACACACACACCCCAAATAGAAAAAAAAGTCTGTAGTCAGTCCTGAAGTTATTACACTACACTTCATTATTTAAAATTGTAAGAAGGCTAATATTTTGTTCCCTAAAATGAAAAAAGAAAAACTTAAGGGCTTTTGGGGACTTTTTGTTTGCTTGTTTTTCACTGTTAATCAGCTGTTCAATCCCAAGCAGACATCAATTCTCACTGGAAATATTGTTTCCAAAATCCTTGACAATTACCATGTAGTTACAAATATATATATAAATTTTACCCTTCAGCTTTTCAGTGAAGAAATCAATTCTTCTGTAACAAACGAGCTGTATGCTATACTAACTGAAGAAAGAACTGCTTTTACCTAGTACTACAGATAGTCTCCTTGCGGAAAGTTTTTGGGTAGGACCAAACTTTTTATCAAACAGTCATTATTCCCTTCAAATTTTACTTGGTCATAGTTTTCTTGAGGATGCCACAGATATTTCTTGGTATTATCATAAATCTTACTGGAATTGTATGACAAAACTTTCTTCTGAAAAACATATATATAAATACACACACACAGTTTTTACATCAATAATTTACATGAAAGATTTCATGTAAAGCCTCATAAACACTGCTGTGTCTTTTGAGCTGTATTACTGTTTAAGAAAAAAGAAAGAAAGAAGAAAACTTAATAAATGGAACCTGAATATTGGATGTGTGACAGTTTCAGAAGGACAAGAGAACATACTTTGTCTATGAATTATCCCCTATTTTTATTTCACAGAATTAATGAATCTCAAGCAAAAATGTTTGCTTTATCCAGACACGATAAAGTTCTTTCAGCTATTTGTGATCAGCTTTATATAGACTATGTACTCCTTTTCTGAACCATATTAAGCTCTTAACATCAATAGCTTTCCAGTAACAGCTTTCAAAAAGAACAGAATAGTATGTACAAGTTTCTGTCAGTTTTAAATTACTGTTATAACTCCTAGTTACTGTCTGTTGGTCACTTACACAAACTATCTTTTAAACAAATTTTGTGCTATTTCCTTTCTTTCAGTCCCCTTGACCTGGAATTAATTAATTTTCAACTCCTTCCTTCTAACCCTAGTAATTTGGATTCAGTTATATCTTTAACAAGAAATACATTTTTAAAAAGTATAGAATGCAACATAGTAGAAGACTGTTGCTACCTTTAGTGTTGATAAAATGAATGGAATGACTGTTACTTCTAAACAGCTCAGTCCTCTGTGGAGTTAAATGCTCTCAACTCCCTTTTAGTTTAATAGCTATGGCAGATTAAAGCAGGAGGAGTTTTTACCTTAGTGGATAATAAGCAGGTGGATGTTGTGGGCAGAGGAGATTTCCCCTTCCTTTCCTGAGTGAGCCCTTAGTTACACATCTGCTTCCCCTTCCTCTAATCTCTAATTTACTTTAAGGGTAGCTGAGGATTTGCAACACAAAGCCAAAAATGTTTGTGTTGTGAAATCTTAGCTCCAGCTTCTGAGTTGCCAATCGCTGGGGACTGAAGCTTATAGCTGTTTTTTATTGACTTTAGGAGAAAATGGATGGGATTGTAATGACAAGACCAGATTAGCAGGAGTTAGCTAAAATGTAGTTTACTGCAGATGAAAGCCAATGATCATGACATTCATCTGCCCATCTATAGCTCCCACTACCTTCTGCAGCTGATTCAGATTTCACAGAGATTTTAATCTGGTGTAATTATCATTTTCAGTTTGAAATTTTCTATGGAGAAAGATCACTAGCAATAACTTTTTAATACTTGAAAAAATTCGGATTTTTAAAAATACTTTTTACAGTATTGTATGTAAATATTTGAAAATGGAAAATACCTCTTTTTCTCAGTTTCACATAACTTTTGTTTCGTAATTTCAGCTGCTATTATGACAATTAAAATTAACTGTTTAGAGATTATGGAAACAATAAAATCTTTCTACAGATGGCGTCGGACATTCTGAATATTGTTTTCAGTTGTGCTTTTTCACCCTAATTCTCCAAAGGAAAGCTTTTCAATATCTCATTTTGCCTGAAGGATAACGATGTGGTTTCCTAAGATTAGTTGTATCCCTTTTTAAACTGGTTTCTAAAAGGTGGTTAGATTTTAAGATCCAGATTTGGTTTTGGTTATTTAGTTTGGATGATTTCTAATAGAAAACAATTCTTGCCTGTTGTTTTTACTTTCATTGGATTCTTATGAGAACTACATTCTTGGACAAAAAGCTAATTGTTTCTATAAAACCATGTCTTAGTCCTTGACATATAGGATTCTTCCTGGATATTAAGAACACAGGCATGGTTTTGAATTAAATGACACTGGCTTTCATTACTTGAACTCCCAACGTTAGGATGAAAGGGTGAAGTGAATAAACCATTCTGCTCAGACAAGCAGTGGTTTGCTCTAAAGCCTCTAAGCCTTCCCAACAGAAGAACCAGGAGTGGTTGTTCACTCCTTGCTCTTGGGTGAGATATTTTCCCCTTTTTTGTGTCTGGAGAAATTTGTCTGGTTGAAAATCATTTTAAGCAACGATTTGATAGACTTTCTATAATTAATTCTTCTAGATAACATAGCTAATATTTGTCTGTGTTATGCCACCTTTCCTTTCTCACCAAGATGCACTGCCACATACAGTGCTCTCAGCAATGTGCACTCCAACTGTTCTGGCTTGAGCAACTTCATAACAGAAGGGATGAATGAAAGGAAAGTTGCACCAAGGGGTTTACCTCTAGTATTAGGAAAAAATTCTCCACTGAAAGGTTTAATAAGCATTGGAGCAGGCTGCCCAGGGAAGTGGTTGAGTCACCATCCCTGGAGAAATGTAAAAGACATGTAGATGTGTCACTTAGGGACACGGTTTAGTGGGACTTGGCAGTGCTAGGTTTAAGGTTGGACTTGATAATCTTAATGGTCTTTTCCAACCTAAATGACTCTATGAGTCTATGTTTCTATCATCAAGAGAGACCAACAATGCAAATGTGTTGGTAATCCCAGAATCTAAAGGAAGTTAAGCAGTCATATTAAACTTGATAATTTCAGAGGGAGATGCTGATCTCTCTCCTTGGTATCTGGTGATAAAACATATGGGAATGGTTCAAAGCTGCACCAGGAGAGGTTTAGACTTGAAGCATTAGACTTAGGAAGCATTTCTTTACCAAGTCGGTGGTCAAACACTGGGACATGCTTCCTAGAGAGGTGTTCGATGCCCCAAGCTTGTCAGTGTTTAAAGTGCATTTGGATAATGCCCCTAATAATGTGTTTTAACTGTTATTTAGATGTTCATGGCTTGGCTGGTCATAACCTTTGCTAGGTAAAAACGTGGTTGGATGGCTGAGCCCGAAGAATGATCATGAATAGAGTTACATCCAGCTGGCAGCTGGTTAGAAATGGTATTCCCCAGGGCTCAGTAATGAGGCCAGCTCTCTTTAATATCTTTCTCAATGATCTGGACAGGAGGATCAAGTATCCCCTTCGTAAGTTAGCAGATTACACCAATTTTCGGGAGAGTGTTTATCTGCTTGAGGGTAGGAAGGCTCTGCAGAGGGATCTGGACAGTCTGGACTGATGGGCTGAGGCCAATGGTATGAGATGCAACAAGGCTCAGGGCCAGGTCCTGCACTTGGGTCACAACAACCCCACACAACACTGCAGGCTGGGGGTAGAGTGGCTGGAAAACTGCTGGTGGGAAAGGGCCTGGGAGTGCTGGTTGATGGCCAGCTGAAGATGAGCCAGCAGTGTGCCCAGGTGGCCAAGAAGGCCAACAGCATCCTGGCTTGTATCAGAAACAGTGTGACCAGCAGGACTAGGGCAGTGATTGTCCCCCTGCACTTGACACTGGTGAGGCTGCACCTTGAATACTGTGTTCAGTTTTGAGCTTCTCACTGCAAGAGGGACTTGGAAGTGCTGGAGCGTGTCCAGAGAAGGGTAACGAAGTTGGGGGAAGGGTCTGGAGCACAATTCTTATGAGGAGCAGCTGAGGGAGCAGGGGTTGTTTAGCCTGGGGAAAAGGAGTCTCAGGGGAGACCTTATAGCTCTCTGCAACTGCCTGAAAAGAGGTTGTAGAGAGGTAGTCAGTCTTTTTTCCCAAGTAACATGTGACAGGACAAGGCCTCAAATTGTGCCAGGAATGGTTTAGATCAGGTATTAAGAAAAATTTTTTCGTTGAAAGGGTGGTAGAGCCTTGGAACAGACTGCCCAGGGCTGTGTTTAAGTCACTATCCCTGGAGATATTTAAAGGACTTGTATACATGGTGCTTAGGGGCATGGTTCAGTGGTGGACTTTGTAGTGTTAGGTCAACAGCTGACTCAATGATCTTAAAGGTCTTTTCCAACCTAAATTATTCTATGATTCTAAGGGGTCAGGCAGCTGGAACAGATCATCATTGCAGGTCCTTCCAACTGAAACTATTCTATTCTATTCTATTCTGTCCTGTCCTGTCCAGTCCTACTCTATCCTATCCTGTTATTTGATTTCATGCTAAGTCAATATCCTCTAAACTTCCAATGTCCCATGCAGCAATGATGACAGTATAACTATTTTCCCTTTTCCTCTGCTCCTGGCTTCTGGCAAGGGTATTCCACCTCAGCAGATCATGACCTCGGTCTGAATTTATACAGGCTTTTCTCACCTTCCATCTGGAATGCAGTAATGTGATGTACCTGGGCCTTAAGCCATCTTTCCTAGGAATCTGCAACTAAATGAAGTTGTGTAACCCAACAACATAAGCTATATAACTATCCCAGAACATCCTCTCTCTCCACTGGCTTCCTCTAAGAAGAATAAAGGAGAAGTGAGTTGCGAGTCTTCCCCCTTGCCTGAAAGATGATTGATGGCCTGAGCTCAGGATAGCTAAGGGCAAAATAGAACATGGTCCAGAGATCCAAATTAGTAAGTCCGTGCAAGTGCAGAGTAGGACTTTGTGGACTCACCAGTTTGCATCTGGAAACAGTATAGCTGCATGTACTTGGCACCATGCCCAAGCTAATATACCCTGCCCTTTGTGTGTGAACGTGACTATTCTGCTTCCAGGCCTGATTTGGCAGTTTATCCAGAACCACCCTTCTGTTCTGGGGTTAACGCAGGAGAAGCGAATCTGTCTGCAGCTGGCAGTGTGGACAGGCTTTCAAAGAATCTCTCTGGCACGAGGGTGGGAACCTGGGGTGCAAAATCCCCTCCCCAAGCACAGTAAGGCTTTCTACCCAGAAGGTAACACTTGTCTGTGCAGAGGAGAAAACATTCCTTTCAAGAGATTGGTCCAAGTTTCTGGAATTAATTCTCACAGGAAAAGAAACATTAGAAAATATTCCCAACAACCCGTGTTGTCCTGTCTATCACATGCCGTTCACCTGACCCACTTTTCTGCTAGATACATGCAGCACATTTATCACTCAGCTCTCCTGCTCTCCCTCCCCAAAACTGTTACCCAAAAGCAATGATATGCATAGAGTATCTCCTCGCACTGCAGAAAGATAAACTGCATATGACAGATACTAGTTATGACATCACGCTCTTTAGAAAGTTATTGGGATATGAAGATGTATAAGATTCTCCCTAGAAGTGTCTATATTTTAGTATGGTTCCTTAGGACACACCAAAATTGAATTTGCTAAGCCTGTTCCCTGCCAGATCAACCTGGATACATTAAACTTTCAGATAAAAATATTGTTACATTAATCGATGTTCTGTGTTACTGGTTAGAGGTAATATCTACTTGTACCTTATATAGTGCTGAGCACATCATGCAAAACATACAGTAAATAATAACTGCAGGCAAATACTGACTTTCTGTTGGGAAGCAACTTTTTCACCGTTTCAAAGCTGCTGATGCATTTCACAGCAGGCTGCTGACTACACAGGAGTAGCATTCTGGTGTTAAAAATACATGAGGCTGCCACTACTATTTCTTGCTCATTATCAGTTCTGTTAGCCAGGTCAAGCTTCCCTTGAGGAAAATGGAAATGGGAGCTTTGCCTGAGGTAAGGTCTTCAGCGCTATTCCTATTGATCACATTTTTGGCAGACAGAGAAGGGCTGGGTGAAAGTTCGGAAAGAAGGAAAAGTTTTATTTCACATTTGGAGCCTGAATAAACTGAGCCAGCCCAGAGCAAAACTGAATTAAACAGCAAAAAAAACCCTCACAAAACTAAAGAGGTTCCTTTGATTTCACATGCACTCTGGGCTTTGGATAACTTAAATGCAGAACTATACCTCTGTCAGGTGTATTTGAAAGATTTGTGAACTTTGTAAAATATTTGATGAAGCTGGGCTGAATTTCAGATCTGTAATGAAACATGGAAGCAGGTGAGTTCCATGTGTTTTGGAGCTTTTCTCATAAATAGTTTGCATTGCTCTAATAGTGACAAATTTAGAAAACTACCTTACCAGATGTACGCAGAAAAAAAAGGATGTAATATGAGGACCAGATAGAAAGCCTGAACACTGAGCTGACTGCTGTGCATTTCTGCTCTTCTGAACTGAACCAGAGCTGCACGAGGCTGTGTGCAAGCTGAACACTGTCAGAATATAATGGAAGGTTTCTATGGTGAAGAAGTACAACTTGACATGAAGAAAATAGAAAGAAACAAATGAAATGAAATGAGAGGAAATAAATTAAATAAATAAATAAATGAAGAAGGAAGGAAGGAAGGAAAGAAAGGAAGAAAGAAAGAAAGAAAGAGAACAAAAGAAAGAAAAAGAAAGAGAAAGGAAGAGAGAAAGAAAAAGAAAGAAAAAGAGAAGAAAGAAAGAAAGAAAAAAAAGAAAGGAAGGAAGGAAGGAAATAAATAAATAAATAAATAAATAAGAACAAGAACAATGTGAAGTTCTGAGTAATTATTTCCACAGGGTTTTAACCACCAGAGTCATGCTGGTCACAGTGAAAGCTGTATATACATATACATATACATATACATATACATATACATATACATATACATATACATATACATATACATATACATATACATATACATATACATATACATATACATATACATATACATATACATATAAAATGAGGCATCTTTCCTGAAAATGTTTAAATGTCTGAGTCCTGAATGGCTCACAACAGCTGACTATCTGAGCCATGAATTTACTATTTTTATTTATAGTATTTTGTGTTGCAACCAGGTTTACCCCAAGAGAACTGGTGATTCAAATAGACACAGTAAGAAGAGGCTTCATGCTTCACAGACCTTACAGTTCATAATTAGTGTTGGTATGTCATGCTTATTAAGTTTGATAGGTTTTAATATTTAATATGGGAAAAAGCCAAACCTCTTATTTATTTAGAGAGATGGTTGGAAAAAATAATCTCAGAAGAAAGTTTTGATGAATGTCTTTTGCATTTTCACTGCAAATAGAAAACCAGCTCCCCCCCCCCCCCAAACAATCCCACCAAAACAAAACTAAAAAATCCTTGGGTGAGCACTGAGCATTTCTATCCAGAAACTCCTGCATGCTTTGCAAACCTAAACCATACTATTTTCATGACTGTGAGTTTCCTAACCAGACAATATATCATGTGATATACCATTATGCTTTATTTTGATGAGCTGACATGGTAAATTATAGAAATATCTAGGTGTGATTTAAAAAGATGATGACACTTCTCTGAAGTGGTAGTTTTGTATGTCTATAAATATCAATATCTGTTAGCATAGGCATTTCCAGTATAAATAAAATTTTGTTTCAGACACTTTGGTCCCAGTTCATTCCAACAAATTTAAGTACTTATTATGGTACAAATGGAACCATTCTAATCCCCTTCTGTAGTCAATGGAGAGATTGGACATTTCCAGAGGCTGGTCCCAGGAGTATACTGACTTTGAAAGTGCTTTTCTGCTGTCACTGAGGCATAACGTTAGATGAGGTAAGTCAAAATTTTTCAGTATAGTTGCAAGATCACAATAGCTCTATGGAAGCTCTCCCCCATTAACTCAATATTTAAGTTTTCAGTACTAAAAACTTTAGAGCCAGACACTGACAGTTATTTTACAGATTAAAGGTACACATATTTGTAAAAAGCCTGTCATTGGACCATCTATAATCAGAACAAAAGATAAATATGTTAAATATATTATTTGGAAAAAAAAAAATTGCCAAGAACTACTTCAACATTGCTGCTAGCTCAGAATGAGGATCTAATCCAGTTCAGGGTCAATATAGCAACAATAGACAAATGCTGTGTACTCAAAAGAGAGTTTGGGAAGAACAGGCTCCTATGACAAAATATACTGGGGTTTTATTGTGAAAAACTCACACTTTCCTTGCCTACATTAAGTTTTATAAGCAAATTAACTTGCAGGAGCAAATAAAAATTGAGGTGACTTCATGATTTCCAGGAAGAAAAGAAGCAACGTGATCTCAACCAGAATGTAGTTTGCTTTGGTTGCCTGAAGTAGCACACTCTTTACCACTAGCCATAGCTTGGTATTATCTGATGGAAGAAGCAGTGTTTCACAGTGGACATGCTTTATATAGTACTTGGCACACTTACTACTGGGCAACAACCACTGTTCTTCTATTGCTGGACATCAACATCTAGCCATAAAAGATGCTGGCATATGTCAATAGTTCTTCCATGAAATGTTTCTCCAGTTCCTTATAAGAAATAAAATTCCCATAAGTCATGGACAAGGTATAGTATAAGTCACGATTCATGATTGCCCCTTATGGGCAGCTATAAATGTTTCTGCCCTTTTTTTCAAATCACTGTTCAATACGGACTTCATCTTTTCTTTACGCATCATTCATTAGAAGTCTGACATTTTTGTGATTCATTTCACATTGAATTCATAGCCCTGAGTAACAACTGAAATATTTGCAGAAAGAATGTGAACAGCCTATAGGAGCATATTTTGAATAAATAGCAACCGTATGCAAAAAGCCAGATACTTTTATTTGCACTGGTGACTGTCCAGACAAAAAGCCCACTGATATCCATATAGATACTCCAGATTTACCCAAATCCTACTGAGCAGAATTTAGCCCATTACCATAAATCAATGGCTAAGCTGTGCTTATTTAGAGTGAAAAAGGGCCAAAATCTACTTGCCCAACTCCTCTAAAAGTTTCTAGTAATCTTAGAAGGTATTTTGTTTGATTAGGGCAGGATTTGATTTTATGTCCATTCCCTGGAGGGTAGCTTCTTTGAGCTGGTCACCTTCTTGCTGCATTAGCAATTTTGAAATTATAGGTAAGAGAAAAACCTTCTAATATTGTGGGAAATTAATTTACATGGTAACAAAGTTGCTGATGCATTAGCTTTTTGCAGAGCATTAACCGCAAAGGAATAGTGTTCTGGTATTAAAAATAATTTGACAATGTCCCTGCTATTTGTTGCTCATTATCAATACTCTTTGCCAGTTCAACATTCCTCAAAAAAATTTAAATCCTACCTTGGGAAAATGAGGTAGGGAATATGTGCAATGGCTGATGACATCATCTGATAGTAATGGCTATAAATCCTGTGTGAATTTGTAAGTACAAATGTGCAGCTTGGAAGGTGCCAGATTTCACGCCTGCATACTTATAGCTTGCAAATTCATCACGTGCAGAATTTGGGAACATCATTTTCATTCAGAATGTGCTCAATGACACCTTGATGAAGCCAGACCAGAAAAAAAAAATGCCAATCTCTACTATAAAAAAATAAAGCGTAATATTTTATAGGATGATAATTTTTTTTTTTTTTGGTCAGATTTTTAGGTTACTTCAAATGCATCATTTATGTCTATATCTAAGTGCTAGTTTGACATTTTGGAGACATTTTAGAAATTAGACTTATGATAGCAAGAAAGTTTTTTGCATGCTGAGTACAGTGTAAGTGAGTGTTAACAAAGCACTAATGCCATTTAGACAACATAATACCAGCTAGTGTGTCCAATCCTCTTAAAAGTACATCCTAAACTATTATATTGCCAATTAAGCAGCAAGGTGGAAAATTCTTGTCTTTCTGTTGGCATAGAAAGGGTTTTCTAAGTTGTTTTTTTTCTTATAACTTTACAAAAAAAGTAAAAGAAAACTTGAACTTTACCTTAAAAGGTGTATATTTTAAAGAAATGCTCCTGAAATAACTTGTACATTGAGGCAAAACAATACGACCTGGGATAAATTGGCAGAAAGCCTGGTACAAAAGGGTTTGGATGGTTCAGGGAACTGATAATAAAATCCTTAGATTTTACCAATCTATTCTGATTCCTGTCTAGCTTTGGTCACAGCCACTGAAAGCTCCTATTGGAAATCAGCCCGAGCAGCAAAGACTCAGGCCCACTTCTGAGTCCCCCACTAACCCCTGCACGGTTTGGATTTAGGAAGAATGTTGAGGCTTATCTCAGAATACTGCTGCCTGAAATCTCTCCAGTTGTGTATGTGGAAAGAGTCGCTGACATCAGTGTCAGTGCAGTTCCCAGTGGACAGGTGCACATCTTCTCACAGCTATTCAACAAACACACTGCAATTTGGATGCTTGTTGAATGTGCAGTTTTCCTGAAGTAGTCCCTCAAAGGGCATGCAGGTGCCTCTTCCTGCTGTCCCTGCTGTCCCTGAATTGCTAGAGGGCCAATGAGTTTATATATAAGCTTTTGTAGACTTGTGACCAGGACATATTACTGTAGCACTCTATCCCTATTCTGTGGCATCACCAAGATATTTCCACATGTCTACATAAGGATTTAACCTTGTTTAGGATCAGACTTGGGCAGCAAAATTCAAGTCAGTTTCTCTAGTGCTACAGAGATTTTGTTCAGAGCTTAGGTTCAGGAACTAGTAACCAGCCTCTTGAAACCCAGGCTTTGCTACACCAAAAGGTCATCAGATTTTGAAATAAAATCTCCCTGAAGTTATACATTCACAGTCACATCCTGACCTTGCTAGCCAAGGGCATTCCGAAGTTTTTCTTGCCTTTTCTTGACCATGTTCCCTCCTCCTGCCCCTGAAGTGAGGTGGAAGAGTCAGCATGTAGACTCTTCCTTCTCTCCGGGTTGCTGACCCAGCTGAATAGCAGCCCCACAGACAAGCCAACACAACATCTGGCTTTTGTCTTAACAAGTTCTCAGATCTGATGCAACACCAAAGCGCTCCTGCCCTCATAAAAGGACTGTGAACGGGCTGCCATTTTGGAGCCATAATTTGGTTTTAGGTATTTCAACTAATCAGAAGACAACACCCTCACACAGATAGAGGGAGTGCAAAGATCATTCTTTTGTACTTGCTTATTGTTATCCCTGGAGCTTGTTCTTGCAGGTTCCTGAGGTTGCTCAGGGTGAAGGAATCAATTTTCAACCAAAGTCACCTCTTTTGTTCCTGCTTTTGTCCCTTTATATTATAAATGAAGGATCCATTATACAGTCTTACAATTAAAAGAAATCTTATTTTTAAAAAAATAAAATAAAATTTCAGGCATGTTTCTCCAGTCAGTTACAATCATATAATACTTCTGTCTTTAACTGGCTGCAATAAACATTAATGTTAATGGTGCAGATGAATCTGTACTTTCTGACTAATGATTTTATTATTTCCTTTTGAAGAATATGCACAAGATCTGGATTCCTCCAGAAACTGAATTCTAACCCCACATTTCTGCCATCTTTAAACTCCCGGGGCTGCAGACAAACACACAATTAACTCACATTCTAAAGGCCTTAGTCACAGAATAACTCACATTCTGAAGGCCTTATTCCTTTATTTTATGTGCACAAATAATATGTCAAAGTATACAGAAGTGTTTTGAATGAGCAGTTTTGGGTAGATGATATAAAAACATTTTACAGAAACCAGAATTAATCAAGGATCTGGGCAGGCTGGATCCGTGGGCTGAGGCCAGCTATATGAGGTTTAACGAGGCTCAGTGCCGGGTCCTGCACTTGGGTCACACCAGCCCCACAGATCGCTACAGGTTTGGGGGAGAGTAGCTTGAAAGCCGCCTGGTGGGAAAGGGCCTGCGGGTGCTGTCTGATGGCCAGATTAGCATGATCCAGCATTGTGCCCGGGTGGCCAAGAAGGCAAACAGCATGCTGGCTTGTGTCAGAAACAGTGTGGCCAGCAGAACCAGGGAAGTGACTGTCCCCATGTACTCAGCACTGGTGAGGCTGCACCTTGCACACTGTGTTCAGTTCTGAGCCCCTCACTGCAAGAGGGACATTGAGGTGCTGGAGCATGTCCAGACACAGGCAATGAAGCTGGTGAAGGGTCTGGAGCACAAATCTTATGAGGAGAGGCTGAGGGAGCAGAGGTTGTTTATCCTGGGGAAAAGTGGGCTGAGGGCAGACCTTATAGCTCTCTGGAACAACCTGAAAGGAGGCTGTAGATGGGTGGGGGTCGGTCTCTTCTCCCAGATAACAAGTGTTGGCACAAGAGAAAATGGCCTTAAGTTGCACCAGGTCAGATATTAGGAAAAATGTCTTCACTGAAAGGGTAAGGGTGGTGAAGCATTGGAACAGGCTGCCCAGAGATGTGATGGAATCACCATCCATGGAAGCGTTCAAAAAACATGTAGATGTGGCACTTAGGGACATGGTTTAGTGGTGGACTTGGCAGTCTTGCATTAACGATTGGACACGATGACCTTAAAGGTCTTTTCCAACCTAAATGATTCTATGATTCTATGATTAATTAATTAGCTTAGGCAACTGATCTGTACTGATTTCTACCTGTGCCAACTTATAAATAAAATATTTCACTATATATAGTATTTGCATGCATATTTCATGCTAGTGTGCAATATTATTTTCTATAACAGATCTACTCATAGCTACAGGTCAACTAACTACAGCACTAAGCTGGTGTCATAGAAGGTGCTGTTCATGGTATAGAATTTTGAAAATTTATGCTTGGGCAAGTGTGAGAGAACATATACATGAATAAATTAATTCTTACAAGGGAAGTCAGAAACAAACCAAGAAGGCATAAACACATTTATATTGAAACTTAAATGAATATTTTCAACAATTATAAATAAAATAATTAACATCTTATACCATATCTTGTGCAACAAACAATCAACATCCATGAAGACTGGGTTATGGAAATTCATCCTAAGAACCATGCCACGTTGTTTCAGTCATTCCATTTTATTTTATGCCTTTGTGTTGGCCTTTCTCCCACTGTTAGTAATCTGGATCCAGGGAATAATCTCCAGGGAGCTATGAGTTTGTTCGGAGGGAACTGTTTTTTCTTCACATGTGGACTCTAACTATTAAAACTCCAAACAACTCCTCATAACAGTTGTGAGTCTTAGCTGAAAAAGAACAGTATTGGCTCTTCTCAAGGGAAGAAGGTATTTCAGCTGAATGAATGGAAACAGATACTGTGCAAGCAATTCAAGGAAAGAGCAGTCCAGTTATGCCTAGTTCCAGAAGAACATTTGTATGAAAACAAAGAGGCAGAAAGCTGAGTTACATCACCTTATCAGCACTATCACTTACTGACTAATTTTCCCAAAGTGCAGAACACTATTTTTAGCTGTTTTCAGAAATATCTGATAATGGCTGTGTTTCCTATTATCTTTGCTATTGACCTCATAGGCCATCTGTATTATTTTCCTTAGGGATACCAGTGAGTCCTGCAACAGTGAGGGGCCATCCCTATAAATGGGTAGACATTGTTCAAGAATGTAAAACCACGATCAACAGTTATACAGCACAGGAAATAAGACAGAAGAAATTAGGAAGAATAAATACTAATGTGGGACCTTATGACAAAAGTAATCAAAAAATAAGTGTGTGAATTCCCACCAACATATATGGAGAAGAGCCTCAGTGGGGTCCTAGAATTCAGTTTCCTTGGATTAATTTTTTTCCTGAATAATTTTGCAATGACATCCTTTTTTAGAGTGTCTCAAACCCATCTATTTTTATTTTATTACATTTTTTTTTTTGCAGATGGTTCATGCACACCTGTTTAATTGCCCCTTAAATCTGCTACCTCACATAGCTATTTCCACCAAAACATAAGCTACATTTCTATACCTTCTTTGCCAAAAAACTTTAAGTTACTCATATGACAGGCTTAGGAAAAATTAAGATGTTTGTGTTTCTAAAGTTCTCACACAATTAAAATATTATTTTTGCTAGCAACATTTAATGAAAACACTATTTTTCTGCACTATGTGAGTGTGTATGCAAGCATAACTGTGAGAGAAATTGCTAGTGTCTGTTTCTGCAACTAAACCCTTTTTCCAATGACACATTCTAGAAATATTGAATTAGATCTTTTCTATTAATCCCATTTAGTGACCCAGATTATAACATTTATTATCAATGCATTGATAACAAAACATTTAAAATTATTCATTTAGATGTAACTCACATTTAAGTATTTCTGCAGGTTTATGAATTCAGAAAATTATGCTGGAAAGAGTTTGCATAGATTTTCCACTGCTCACTGCAGCCACCAGCAGCCTGAACACATAGAATTAGAGTCATAGGATCATTTAGGTTGGAAAAGACCATCTCATGTTTCAGAATTCTTTGTGTTTGCCACTTATTCCACCGAGAATACATATGTGGTCTACCAAGATAAAAGATGGTAAATTGCTATGCTTTATTACAATTCCAATATAAAATATTCTTAATACAATTCCAGAGGGAAGGGAGAGTGGTTCCCCTCTCTCTTTTAAATGGATTAACACATCCATTGAGCCTCCCCCCCGCCCCCCCGCATTCCCCCCCACTGTTTCATGGGAAAGATTTACAGCACAGTGTGGTTCTAGCTGGCTTTTGGGGATTGCTGGCTGACTGCAGCATTACAGGACTCCTGAGCCATGTAGGTTGGTTTGCATCCTGATGAGATGTAGATTGAGCCAGCCAAGCTTTGGCATCACTGGAGCTATAGCAGGACTGAGTTATTGATCCTCAGTCTCACTTGGAGAGACTTCAGTCAACCTGACAGTTTTGGGCCATATATCTGGGCTCAGACTGTCTGTGGTGCTGGGCTCCCATGGACATCAGATGCCTAAACCCCCGTGAGACTTGGACCTTTAGACTGTAATGGCACAAAATCAGCATCAGCAAAGCATTAATCCATTATCAAAATGTCTGGGGAAGGATTTAAATAAAAATTGTTGTGAATCACCCAAGTCTTGTTGCTTGCTGTAGTGTGGCATACATGTCAATATGCCAGCTCACCCATATGAACTGCTGTTCTCAAGCAGTCATTTCACCTTTGATTTTTGAAAATCGATAATTTCACCCATCTATACTATATTATACAAGGCAAAGTATTTGAGAGAGATATATTATTTGTTACACATATGTGAGAGTGACTGTCTACAGCCTGTTACACATATGTGAGAGTGACTGTCTACAGCCTGTGGTTAAGACATTGCCTTGAGATGGGTAAAGAAAAGATGGATATGTATATTCAAGCTAATATTTTAACCACCAGACTATCATAGGTGTGACCAACTCAGGCAAAGAAGGCAAAAGTTGAAGCAGCCTGACCTCCTCAGGAGTTCAGGTTACTTGCAAAGAAGGTATGAAAACAAGATGCCAGACTGTGAGGAAATCTATTGATTCAGGGTACTCCTGGACAATGTAAACTCTTGTAAAGGTAGCATAAATGTGTAAGAAAAGACAAGCGCACTCCCACACTCCTGCTATTTAAGGCTGTTCCAATAAAATAAGATGTCGATCTAGAACTGTTTGGTTTTACCCCTGAAAACTCAAAGCCTTTCCTGATTTCCATAGCAGAACAACTTAGATCTAAGCCTAAAAAAATGCAGTATCAGGAACAAGATTGAGATGACTCATTATAAAGTTTGAAACATCACGTAAAAGTCACCTGACAAAATGTAAATGCTTTCTGTCTGTATCTTAGCTAGTAAACCCAAACTCCCTTTAGACTCAGTGGAGCAAAATGGATGTTTTAGTACAATGTGTCTTAGGCATTTTAGATATTGACTTTAGGATAAACTGAGTTGCACTTTAGGAGGGTCTATTTCTCTCCATTGACTGTAAGGGGCCTAAAGTGATAAGCTCAGATGTACATGTCTAGACTGCAGATGTTTATAGTTAGGTGATTGAATTCAATTTGTTCAATCTACTACCGTTAATAAAGCACAAAATGTATTTACCCCACATGTCATTGTTTCAGTGAGAATGGATTCAGCCAAAACTTTTATTATTTTTTGATCTATCTGCTTATGGCCACTGTTGGAATCAAATGCTTGAGAAGATGGACACTAGGTCTGAACTAGAAGGGTTTATATTGTCTTCCTCTGTTCCTAATCTCAACATTAAGAACATTATAAAATGTGAAGGGAAAGAAAAAATAGCTTAAACTTTGAAATGTAACAAAATGACCATTGAAAGAAAGGACCCTAGACTCAGAGCTAGAGAAAAGACAGGCTTATAAGATAAAGGAAAAGCTAAACAATTTAGGCTGAGCCTCTTATGGCCCAGTTCAAATATTTCTGGTGGGTTACACAAAGCTGACCTACTGTGTACTACATAAAGCATGATGTTTAAAAGGTATGAGGAAAACGCAGTTAAAGCAGCTCATAAATGAGATTGACCCTACCAAAGGTTTGTAAAACACACTAGAACCATAAAAAAGTAGCTTTTAGAAATGCAGTATTTCTAGTTACTATCTACAGTTGCCTGCCATAGTAGAAGGGATTATGCTGTCTTTAATTAGGGGGTGTGCCAACTGTTTAAGAAATTATTTTGAATTTAGATTAAGCTCAACATTTAGGTGACTGAAATTTTGTATTACAACAGGCTACAATGAAAAAGGAAACAATAGGAAATAAAAGCACTTTATAAGATATACCAAGTAGTTTATAGCATATTAAGTGATCATGTAAATGTCACAGATAACTCACATTGTCATAAGAAGATATAAATTAACCCTTTGTGTTTGAGGCAGGAAGGATGGGAAAGCTCAGGTTTCTTTCAGGAACTGCCCAGCCTTTTTATTGCAACATTGACATCTCTTGGGCTCCTGGATCCATGTTGTGAAATTTTGTGCAAGTCACATCATGCTCTGTGCTGAGGCCTGGGAAATACAAAAGGATTGTTGTTTCTGAAAACAGAAAAACGCTGTAAATTTTTTATTCTGTTAAACAAACAAATTTTTAAACCTCCCTGTAAAATGTTACTGCACAAATATTTTCACAAGTCACCCACAGGCCAGGTAAAGTATTACCAGTCCTTGTCCAGTTTTACATGGTCAATTCTGTCTTTTGAAAACTGTATCTTACAATCCATTTAAGGGCTTTAGAGCAAAGAAAAAGCCTGCACCCCATATGCATTTAGAAAAAAGCAAAGGCACAGACAGAGCCTGTAGTGCGTCCATTAGTACAAACCTCACTGGCAAAGATCTCTCGTGGAATTAAAATCCCATAACTTAACCTCAAGATCATCCATCCTTTTTGGGTGTTGTAGTCCATCTCATTTCTGAATACCACATTTGGAAAGCAATTTGAAGCAAAACTTCTTCCACTACTGCAATATTCTTTTCTCTAATGAGCTGTCTCTGTTTTGTGCCAGTAACAGCTCTGCTTTGTGGTCAACTAACATACTATTCATAGCTACTATATATCCCTCCTGGGATCCATTTCTATATTCCCAATCCTTCTGCTGACAAAAGAGTTTTAGGTGGACAAGGAACACCAGATATGGCCCTGTTCCTAAAAGAACCCTTGACAAACAGCCCAGGCAGCACATTTAGGCTTTATGAGCAAACATGTAATACAGATAGAGGAACTGGTAAATAAAAAAGAGATAAAAATCCAGTACAGAGAATTTTAAAAACCTAAATATTCCTCCACAGTATAGATGCCCAAATATTTTGACCTACTTTATAGTGGGGACAGAAATATTCAGTGTACCAGCTGACAGAAGCATAAAACCAAAAAAATTGGTTAAAATGTATGAGGTTTAATCAGTGTAGACTTATTTGTATTTATGTAAAAATGCTGTAAAGTTTTATATTTACAATTCTAAATGATAATTGGACAATTCCATAAAAATGTATAAAAATCATATGCAAGTTACAGTATAATTTAGTCACCGAATCAAAGTAATAAAATGTCAGCTTAAAAACCTCAACCCATGTCTCCCCGATCTTTCATAACATGGTCTTAAGCTTCACCCTTAAGTCCTGTCAGACAACTAGCTTCTGCAGCGTGAGACTAGAAAATCATAAATTAAGCCTATTTTATACAAACTCACGCTTTTTAGCCTTATATCTGCTTATTGTTTTGACTGCTATACTTAAAACAGGATAACCTTTAAGAATTTTTTTTTCAAGAAATAATTTATTAAAGTGAAATTTTCCATAATATCTAAAGCCTTAAAGTTGTCAAAGCTACTACTGGCTGTATTGTGGAAAGTCTGTGTGCAAACAGCTTCACTCTGGTAGAGAGGTAAACTGAAGACTTGAGTTTGGAGAAAAAATTAAAATTTACTGTTTAATTGCAAACAGAATGGTGTCATCTTTGACTGAAGTATTCTTAAAGTTTTCTTCAGAGCAATCTTGTTACTTGAAGCTCAAGTGCACAAATCAGTGAGCAGTGAGAGACGAAGTTATTTGGGTATCCAATTATACATACATGGAAGCAAAGACAAGTTTCTTCAGCTTCAGAAACAAACCCCAAACTAAAGGAGAGCTACCAAAGACTAAGCTATAGCATGCAGTAAATAAAAGCAAACCATTCTTTTCAATAATTGAAAGAAAGGCCATGCTTTTTACTGGCAAGAGCTGCAGGTTTCTAACTGTCTCTGCAAGCGCAGCTCTTTAGATACTTCTCCAAGTTAGGCAGCATTAATTGTTCGCCTTTCCCCCATTTGGATCTGACAGTTGAGTGTTAATCTGTAATGAATTCCTATATTGTAGAAAGTTGACATGATTATTTCATAAATCACAGAGATAGAGCTAAAAAAGGCAACAAAACTCTCAAGCTGTCTCTTAGAGATTCAGAAGTAGGTGACCCCTTTTCCCTGTGGAGCAGCTGGGTGGGTGCCAGTACACACTGTGGGTCACGGATCTGCTCTGTCCCCCTAGATGAGAAAAGTGCTGTGGAAAAAGAAAAAAGTTTTATACAAAAAAAAAAAAAAAGGTAACAAGCACTAATAAAATTCCTGTGAGTGCTCACAGACTGCACATGACTGAGGATAGTATCAGTGCTCAACATTACACCAACAATTCATGAAGAACAAGGAAGTTAATCCTCTTTCTGTGTCTGAATTAATCAGCCAAAATAGAAAACAAAACTGGCAGAAGATTGGATGTTTGTGTGCCAGTTTATGGGGCCTCCATAAACCAACACCAAGAGAACACAGCTAACAATTTTGCTGATTAAAACAGTAATAACTGTTCAGATTTTACATATTTAGCAACTGAAGCTACTAATGTGGGATCCGGCCTGCAAAACCAAATATGAAGTTAATTAAATATCTAACAAATGTTTGTGAAGCTACAGAAAGAAAAGCATTTGGTTTTCAATTTCCTTCATTTTGTCCCCACACCATGATTCCCCCCCAGGCCCATTTCCTTTTCTTGTTCAAACTGAACAGCAACTTTCCCAAGAAACTTAAGAGCTGGGTTTTTAAAGGAGTTTAAGAGAGTTGGTCACTCAGTTGAAGCTCAATTTCAGAGAGATGTGAACACCTCATTCAACATATTTCTTCTTATCTAAGTCAGGCACTGATTGAAGATATGAAGTAGCTGATAACATGGACAATACATATGAACTACACATACATATCTTCATACAACATCCCCTCTTCAGCAGATCTTTTGTTTCTTCTTATATAACAAAAGCCAAGAACTAATTGCAGGTTTTTCCCAAGCTCAGTCCACCCTCCAAATGGAGACCAAATCAATGTTTCTCTTGCACTTGTCCCAAGGACACAGAGCAGTCTGTTTTCACTAATGAAGCTACTCTTGAGATACTCCTGGGTAATCAAATGAAGATCTGGTTATAATAGTAGACTAGTCACTGGGATGCTTACTTTAGTGTGGTGAGCAGGAGTAGCAGTTAAACAAAAATGTTGGCTGTGACAAGGGTTAGAAGTGAGGGTACTTTTTGAGGGTGTCCGCCAGGTTAATGCTAACTGCGTTAAAGCTGTCAGGGGTATGTCAACCTCACCCTACACACCAATCTCATCTTCACTTGCTTCAACTATGTAGCTCATAGTTTCATTTAGTATTGACAGCTGACATAGTAGAAACATAGAGAATGAACCTTATACTATATTTCTCAAGGTTGTTCTTAAGGATAGTGAAGTAGACAAAAGTTACAGCCTTAAAGTGTTGTGGTACTATGACCATCTTCTAATCCAGTCTCCTACACAATACAGGAATCCAAACACCCATTATTTTCTGAATTGTTGTTGTTTGAAAACATACTCTTAAATTGGTGCTTGTCTCTCTACAGAGGAATATTTTTCCGTGTATACTTTGTAGATATCTACTGTAGAACTTTCAAGTAGCAAGTACATGCATATTTTAAGTTCACTTTCCCCCATTTCTAGTTCCACAAGACTTCTCTTGGTACACCACTAGTTTTTGCAAGCCATGTGCCAACTTTTTTCAGAACAAATAAGGATAATAAAAACTGGAGTCAAGTGATAACATGAGATAAATATCAGTCAAGCGGATGTGAAAAGAAGTTTGTGATTTTCAGACCTGAATTGTAGTGGCTGTAGTGTCACCATAAAATGTTCTGATTAAATGATTAAATGAAGCTGTATACCTTCAGGAACTCTTTTCTTTACTACAGTCATTTGATAGCCTGAATCATTCCATTTCAGGTAATTAATTGAAAGGAGCTCATGTAAACATGTGGATGTGGTGCTTAGAGGCATACTTTAGTGGTGGACTTGGCAGTCCTGGGTTAACAGTTGGGCCTGATGATCTTGAAGGTTTTTTCCAACCTAGATGATTCTATGATTCTATGAGTTTTGTAAGCACTGAGCGCTACTCTGAATTGGTTGTCTGGAAATTCATGAGCAGTAGAGTTGATGAATATTTCTGGAAATCCCATCCTTCAATCCTAGTTTGCACTACAGTACATTTTAAAGAGAGGGGAAAAGTAAAATCTGTAAATGGAAGAGCAAAGCTCAAACTCAATATGGGAGGATAGTTTATTAAATTTTGAAAAAAGGGATTTATAACTTTATTCAGCTGTGGCTGTTCTATGATAGATACATCACTACACAAACAACTACAAAAGACAGGAGGATAGTGGTCCAGACATAAAAGGTTTAACTCTGATCACACACACACACAATTTGTCAGTTCAGAATGTATGGCTTGCCAAAAGCAACATTTTAAACAGCTTTTTTTTTAAAACAAACAAACAAACAAACAGCCAGTTGGCACAAAAAATTAAATCATGCTAGAAAATCCTCCCATGTGTGAAGGTAGCTCAAGTGTTTGATTCAAAGCTGCAGAGACATGTTCATACATATGGATCTGTAGATACATCTATAGAAGGTAAATCATGTCCCTTCCTTTCCTTAGTACACATTCCCTCCTTCCCAAAAAAGTGCTGTATCAGCCAGATTAAAAGCTGAACTGCAAAGAGGTGGTGCTGCTGTACCACAATTCCTTACTCCTCATTTAGATCAGCATGAAAATTCCAGAGTGGTCTATTTTATTTCTCTTCTACAGTGTCCTTTGCATAGTCACTTCTACAAGTGCAGGAGAACCCATTGAGCAGCAGGGTACTTCCACAAAGTGAAGATGAGGCATGATATTTGGTTTCCCATATTTAATTAACATTTGAAGAAAGATTCTGAATTCTGGAAGCACAAAGGCAGTGATGTTTTCCTGAGCTGCCTTGCAGTGTTAATAAACTCTTCTGCCAAAATCACGACCCTTCTGCAGGAGGTCCTGTGCAGTCATGTAGAAAGACACAGCACGCCCCAATCCCAACCCAGGGGACTCATGTTCTAAATAGACCAAAAAGTGCGCAGGAGGCCTCAAAAAGAGCAGTTCAGTGATCAGACCAGGAATAAAATCTGGGTTTGTTGGTTCCCAGGAACCTCTCTGCTGCTACTAACACTGAATGAATTGCTCTGGTCTATCCATTTGCATATGAGTCAGTCAGCTGAAAAGAACATGAAGGCCAGAATGAAAGTAGCCTAGAAACAGCTCTGGGATAAATTAGCTCTTTACATAAAATTATTTCATTTACTATTTAATTGAAATGAGCAAGCTAGAGACCATGTTGTGGTTCTGCAGCTGAACAGAGTGGCATAAAGTAGAACAACACTTACTTAAAATAAAAAAATGTCCAAGTCTTGCCTGCCGTAGATCCTGAATGCTCAGGAGTTGCCCTTGCTTGAATGAGGCACCAATGGCTTTCAGCAGAGCTCGGTGACGTACGTCCTTCCATAGGGTTGGACACATGCCGTTCTGTTGGATGTACATTTTGTTCCATGGACGCACTAAATCTGTGTTCTCAGTACTTACATGTGACTCAGAAGGAAAGTATTGATAGTGGATATGGCAGCAGATTGCACATGGCATTGAACTTTACATATGAGGCTTGCTAGGAGATATTGCCACCTATTGTTTTCTGTCTTGATTGCATTGCTTTCTTAATAAATAATTGGGTTTGCTGCATTTTAACAATGTTCCAGATAGAAACTTTATGAGATGAAAATCTGCATTTTGTTATTGCAGTTAAATAAACAGATGATTTTCAAGGAGTAATGGGTCTTTATCACAGTGGTTTCTTTAGCAAAAGTCACTGTAATATTCAAACTTTCCATGGACCTGTAGAGTCAAGCTTATCTCAAATTTCATACTATTTTCCCTCCTTAAGTTCTAGACAGTTTTGCATATTTTATCTTTCATATGAAAAGCCTCCCAGTTTGTTAGAAAAGTATATAAAAGTGTACATTTTTGCTTCTTTTAGAAATAATCAGATGCTGGCATACTAGACTGTTCTGTTTGTACTAGAGAAAAAAAATAGAAAGACCTCTTTAGCAGGTAAAAAGTAGGTATAAGATTATTTTTTTCTTTTGGGTAGTTTATCTACTGCAATACAGATACCTGACAACCAAAACTTCACAAGTTTGTCTTGATTTTGCTGAATTTCTTGGGTCAGAAAGAAACTATAAGACGTTTGACTAGCCAACCTATTTAGTTTTACAATTTTCCTTTATTAAATGAAAACCATTCAAAAAGGAAATTAACTGAAAATTAGCTGGAAATAAAAGGACTTTTATTTTTCATTTCAAATCAAATGAAACATTTCCTTGAAATTGGCTATCTCTTATTGGGTTTTTTGTTATCTCAATATGAAAATCTAACAATTTTCTTCTTAAATAAATCAAACTCACAACTGCTGTTCACAGCATTTTTTTTTCCTTTGTTAATTAAAAATGTAATTATGTGCCTGACTTAATTATCTGCTTTCTCTGACCTTTATTGTATGATCAGTTTCAAAGACATTCAACTGCATCTATCCTGAAGTGGCTTGAAGACTCAAATGCAGATACTGATATAGCAATATCAGGATATGGAAAATCAAGATGAAAGTCCTGATACAACTTGGAAGCTGCTGGATAAACAGGAATGTTACCCCCAGGGGAATTGTCCTATCAGTTATTCAAGCCACTGTCCCAGTTTTTGTGAGTGGCACTTTAGTCCATCTGTAGAGTTCCCAAAGAAGGGAATATGATATCGGGACTTTTTCATCAGGGCATTGAACACAGGCTATCAGAAGAAAATGTGGCAGCTAGCTGCACATGCCCTTCCAGCAGAGCAGCCTGTTTTGCGTCACCATGAAGCCGAGCTGTGGCACACTGATACTGAGAAAGAACGAGAGTCCTGAGGGTCACAGCAGAACAAAGACTTTGTGAAATAGCACAGTGGGAAGAGATTTTAAAAAATCCCAAACAACAACGACAACCAAACCTTATGCAGATAAAGAGACAGAAAAAGGCCAAACAGCTGTCCACTGTGTTCTTGATAAAAACTTCAAGTGCCGTTGTAGCCATAGCCAAGCATAACAACAGAACTAGGACACAGGAGTTCAGAAATACGTGGTGCTTTGTCAGGGATGACTGGACAAATTAGTTCTGAGCATTAGACAGAGACCAAACAGTATTTATTATTTCAACATTTAATTTCATCTTGAGGTTACTCAAAATCTTGTTCAAGCTCATTTCTTCTTGTTACTGGTGTTGTAGCGCATTCTCTAATAGATTCATTATTTCATCCTGTAGTTACATAGTAATTCTCTTTCAAGGGCAGTTGATCCCGAGCCCTATTCATTACCAGGTTCAAGCAAACTGTAACATGATTTCAGAATTACTTACAGATGAATTTGAGAAATCTAAATTAATACGGAAGTCAAGATCTGTAGGTTTTATATAGAAGAAAGATGTTAAACAAAGGAATTGTACCTCTTATGGAAAGCAACTGGGAAAGAAATTTAGATTAAATTAGTGCAGACTCACTGACCAGCTTTTTGTAGATCCAAAGAATCGGTGGATGCTTGATCTCTTAGCATCTTCAGATCATGTCTTTTTGGAAAGAATGCGGTAGTTAAACATAATAATTATGTCTAATGTACAGATATATAAATTAAAGTTATAATTTAATTATATAGCAAGGTTAGGTTAACTGATTTAATGGCTCTTCTGCCCTAAAACTCTCCAGACTAGAAACAGCATCCCATAAAAGGAAGAAAACTTTACAGGAGGTTTTCTTAATTTTTGTCATATACATCTCAGAACACTTTGAAAGCGTAACATAATAGTAGCTGAAGTCAGAGGCAATAAACTTGTATGACTTCATATCACTTGGGAATGGCGTTCAGCCATTTTTCCTACAGCTCTCCATGATAAATGTTCTAAGGCTTTGTTTTTAAGTTAAAAATGGGTGTGACTTTTAAGTTACAATTTTTGTGATTTTTTCCAAAAATATTGATTTAAATTTAATTTTTTTTTGATGCTTAAATGAAACTTAAACCTCATTAGACTTGTGGTTTTGTTTGTGGGAACATTATGTGACATTTTATAGTTTACCAGACTCTACAGAGAATAATTTTTAATTTATTATTTTTCGTTCAAGGATCAACAATTGGTAGGTAGCTTCCTTGATACTCTGTGATGCTGATGATTTGGTTTGTATCATGCAGTTACTCATCAGTTCTGCTGGAACACATAGGTCTTTTTTCTCCGCCACCTGATCTAATCTGGCATGGAAAAAAGTCAATAAGTAACTAAATAAATAAAATTAAAACAAATAAACTTCCTGCGAGCTGCTGAATTGCCTCAGACCAAGCTAAATTTTAGTGAACTCACACAGTGGTATCAGTGCTAAGTAGATACTAGAATATATACTGTTTTTTCAAGTTTGACCAACTCAATAAAATCACTAAATTTGACTGAATGTAAGATGATAGAATCAAATGGTAATGCAGGCAGGAAGGGGCCTCAGGAGGTCATGGCACTCTCTCACAGCAGAGTCAGCTGTGAGATCAGACCAGGTTGCTCAGCATTTTATGCAGCCAGGTCTTGAAAACCTTTAAGGCTGGAACCTTTACAACCTCTTGGGCAACCTGTTTCTGACCTAACTGGGATTAAAACAAATGTGACTGGTTTTACATACCTTGTCATACTGAGAAAATAAAATAAAAATTATTTTGTTTAGTGGAGTGGGTTTGTTTCTAACTGAAATAAACCACTTTTTCCATTTCCAGTGGATAAAAGAAAGTGAGGGCTAAATTCACCTCCATGGGAGGAGGTAGTACTAATCCTTTCCTACCTGGTAGCAGAGGGTTACAGACTACAGCCAAGATCTTTGATACTGCCTCAATTCTCTAGCTTGTTTCAGGGCATCAGAAGCTATCTCTTACTACTTGTAGAAAAACACCTTATCTCACACAACTACAGGCTACAGATGTGGGAGGAAGGCAAGTTGTTTTGAAACTGGGAGTGGGTGGATTTGCACCAGAGTCACCAGCAAGCAGCTGAGTACCTTCATTACTAAGTAAATGTCACCGAGGCTGAAATCACTCGTGATGGAGCTACATCAATATGCCTATTTAAATGGTTATGAAGACAAAGAACAAGAGTATGAGAGTGACTTAGTGGCCCAGCAACAAGCCACATACCCAGGAAGTCTTGATCTGTGCTCTGGGGCACATTTAATTGTTCTTTGTCAGCTAGAACTGCCTTATCACCGGGAGGAATAAGTCTTACAATATCCAGGAGATTGTCATTTTGGCAATGTCTTAGATGGTACGATAGTACAATTAAAATTTCCAGATGCAGGGAACTGAAACAAGATATTTTGTGACCATGCCAAACTCTCTTGACTGTAAGCTTTTTTATAAAAAGATGGCACTTTATTCTCCTCTCACACCTTTACTCTTCCATGTATGTGTACTGCATATGTATGATAGGAATTGCAGTTTTCAGGAAATTCATAAGAAATCTAGCTTTAACTAGAAATTCTACATTGTTTCTGCCTGAACCATTTCCCACTCTCTTCACAGACACTTGGCCTTGGGCTTATCCTTGGTATACTCCCTATCAAATCTAATGTCGAATTGTTCAGTCAGCTTCCACCATCACTTCACTAATGGTGCCAGTGCTTATCATCATCTCACAGACGCCTCTGCACCCTTTCCCACTTCCCCTCATGCTTGGGAAGAAATTCTCATCCATTTTTTCAGTCAGGCTATTGTTGCTTTTTCTGTCCTTCTTAAAACCTGCTTCAGGTGAGACAACAGCACTGTGGATATTTAGGTCTACCAAGATCATCCATTATTTGGTTGTACCTCATACATCAGGACTCTCATGCTATTTAGCATTTTCTACACACAACTATAATAGAACTAATAAGCAGTAACAGATCTTACGTTAGGACTGAGAAGGGTAAACCTTCTCTAACAGGAAGGTGAATCCCTGCTTATCCCTAGAATTGTGCATCACAACTTAGCTAAAGGACTATTTAGGCCAAAAACTTAATTCTCTGGAAGGTTTTGTCCAGGGAAGAATAACTTACAAAAGCGGCACAAAAATGCCAAAGGAACTACATTGTCAGAAATGCAGTTTAGACAGGTAGTCTAAAACATAAACAAGAATGCAACCATGATTGACAAGAATTATGGCTCTTTTGAGACACTTCACTGACTCAAGTGAATGTCATTTAAAGTGAAACATTTCAGACGCTTTGTCTATATAATTTTATTTAGTAAAAGTTTGTATGCAAATAATATTTTGAAATATGGACCTAATTTGGGTGAAAAGGAAACACTTAAAAATTGGGATTTCCTGCAGGGCTGAATTTTAATTTTTTTAAGGTTAGAACTATCCGGCATACATGTTTCATAGGGGCTGAGCAGATCTTGGAAGAGGACATGGAAGTGTAGCCAGAAAGCCCTTGAGATCCTGTTCCATAGCAGATAAATCCAATAGATATTAACAAGGAGGTTCTTGTAGAATCAAAGTTGTGCCTCTAAGCCTAGACTGAAAAATACAATGCAGATGAATGAATGAAATGTAGAGGGGCAGTACAGCACCTGCATCTGGCCTCAATCCTTCAGGCACCACAAGTCGTGCCACAAATGAAATAATCTATTTTTGTTCAAAAAAAAAAGAAAAAATATGGGGCCATCTGTTTTCTTAGCCATTAGGTCAGAATGGTGTTGCATTTTTTACCATTGCTTCAGAATCTTTGGAACTAGAAATGTCCTTCCTCCCCTCTCCCTTTTAAATTAAAACACCTTCTCACAACTCCAGGAGCTGGACCTCAAGGAAGAAAACCACCACTAACTGCTGAGATCTACGCAATCTAAAGGGAATGATACAGTTACCCCCTCAGCAAGCAAGGAGGACATCTAACAAGATCATCACATGATTGCTCTTCCAGAGGGCAGAATTTTCTACATCATGCAACTCCATTTTCAGGCTGCTTTGGAGGCTATGTCCTTTGCTCCTCTGCAGCTCTCAAACAATGAACATTAATAAGGAAGGCCACCAGGAAATCTCAGAGTTTCTTGGGCCTTCTCTGTTGACGCTGTTGATTTTATCACTACTGAGCAACTGGAGATTTGACAAAAGCTAAGGTTTACAATACGGATGGCTCAAATGACCTCTAGTGATGGAAAATGCTTAAGATTTAGTTTTTCTGTGTCAGATCAAAGAATAAACATCAGTGGCTATGCAAAGTCTGAAGTCAGTTTAAAGTAGGGTTTAGAATACAACTTCAATATGGTTTTGTTCTTTAGTAAATATTTTAAAATATTTATACAAAATGCTTGTATCTGGTCTGTAGGAAGACTTTTAAATATCATAGACCAGACACTCTGTGGCACAAATCATAATACAACAGAATTTTTCAGAATGCTGTTCCCACTACTTTCGTCATTATCTTCATTTGAGCCAGGATTTTACGAGTTAGGGAAAGTAAACGATTATTTATTCACTTTTAGTATTTCTCCCACAGACTTTGCAAAACCCCAAAAGTGACATGTTTCTGAGGCAGGGTTCCTCTTCCCTTTAGCTAAGTGAAAGTTTTGGTTGCTTTTCAAGTGGGGAAAGGTGCCAGTGCCCTTGCTGTGATTTATGGAAACACTGATAGACTTCAATAGAAAACAGTATTGGACAGTGTCCTCTCAATAGTGTTTTTATCAAAGTAGTCATCACATAGAACCCCTCCACTACATAATTAAGATATATTTTTAACATCTGATTATACATAAATTTCTGTTTCAAGCAATTTTTACAGAACAATATATTTCTGTAGAAATCTTGATTCCAGTTATTTTAAATGCTACAGGACCATTTCATTAGGGAACTATTCATCTTATAGAGTATGAAATGTCTTCACTTAAAATGTATTGTAGAAAAATAGATTAAAACTATCTGTGCCTATTTTCCTTCAAACCCATAAAGAATTTTGAAGATTCAATTCATTTTGCCTTTTTACCAGTCTTCATCCTTTGACATACTACAGACAGGCAAATTATTTCATAATATAATGGGTATGTTCAAATAAAATAGCCCTCCAGCAGCCTGGCCATGAAACAGTCCCACAGGTTGTTCTAGACCTGGCCCAGAAATTACTTTATTAGAACCAGCCAAGCAAATGTGCCAGCTCATTTTCTAACTGCTGGAAAATTTAATTCCAGAACTGGCATGTGGGTGTTGCAGCTGCCCAGCTTGCCTCAGAGTGGCCAGATTTAGAATCAACAGAGGAATAAACCAGGGGACATAATTTTTATCCCACAGCACACTTGAACCCTCTAGAGGCAGCAAAGATGATACTGTTATGCTTAGTTATTAATGATTTCGTACATGTTTATTTCAATGCTTTATGTCATCATCCAGTGATTTCAGCACTTGTTCCTGAAAAGACCATAGTAATGGAACTTACCAGAAGATTAATGCTTCATCTATGCAGAATGCACACAGCTGAGAAGTAGAGGAGGTTTCCTGACACCATCTCTGGTAACCACATACTGCAGAATTAATTTCAGTGAGGACCACAGCTCAAAAGCTGAGGTCTGGATCCAGACTTTACCAATGTTCAAATACGTGGGCTTGATCCAGCCTGTCCAAAATACAAGCTCCGCATTAACATCACATTTCTAATAGCATTTCTCCAATGCTCAGAGCAGCTCAGATGCAGGGATTGATTTCTGTCCCATTTTCATTCAGTTACAGTTTATGGATTATTGCTTTAAACCTTGATGTACATTTATGATACTATATAAATAATAACAGTGACACAATAAGCTGCAAAAATATGTCATTCATACTGTTATTGTGAGTCAAAGATAAAATATAAAATCTGGGCTTAAACTACAACATTCTGATCCAAACTGAGATTCTCCACTGTTTCAGTGGTTTTCATTGTCCGCAAGCGCAAAACAAATGGGTAAATTCACTGTTGGCTGGCTGTTTCATACAAGCATGTTTCATCTTATAAAATAAAAGAAAAAATGCAAAGCAGGGAAAATGGTCTACAAGATGCAGCAATTTCACATCAGCAAGCGTTATTTGAAATGTGATCTGTGGCCAAATACTTCAACAGCAGTGACCACAACAATTCAGGTATAGATGCTTTCCCCACCAAAAAGCATCAGATGTTTGTAATTTGTTTTTACACTTATACAGCAATTATAAAATTTGCAAGAAAGGGATCACTGTTTAGATATGGTGTCATTGCAAGTACATTTGTTTAATCAGTTACCAGTAAAATTTTTATTTAATAATTTTTTAAACTTTTTATCAGTAAAGTACCGATAACTGTTTTGATTCCATATGGCAACTTGAATCATACCAAATCCCTCTTCCACCTGATTTTACTTAATTTTAGCAAATAGATCTTGATCCGTTTAGTGAGGCTTCAACACAGGCACACAGTTCAGAGTAGGCTTCCATTCCTTTCCAGACTTACTAAGATGCTGCTGCTGTTGCATGGTCTTTACATGATTTTGTTTAGCTGGTTTTCACTGGTATAACTCAGCTGTGACAGTGATCCTAAGTAATACATCTGCATTCAGGTGGGAAGGCAGTCTGCTTTGCAAAACCAGCTAATGAAATTGAAAGTTTCTGCAATGAGATCCACAACTGATTCATCTGACCTGTTACAACATGGTTCCTCTCTGCTAAAACTAAGTCTCGCTGATAGGGCTAGTAGAGGTTGATGGAGATATGATTTATAAAGGTAAGTAATGAGTCTGAGTTCTTCCATTTTCTATAAGAAATTAGATGCCTTTGAAGATAGGGAAATACTTTGTGATAAAAGGAGTCACTTAAAATCACACTCACTTTTTGCATATTTTTGTCATGGTATCAAACACAGAATATAACTTTTGAATTCTCTGAATAAGCTGCACAAATATTTTTGATAAATGAGTTTCTGCACACTTAGAATAGTTGCAATATATTAAATACTGAACAATATAAAATGATTACGTTCCATTACATGTTATTCAGCACTCTGGTTACTATTAAGTTACATATGATACATGATGTTATATTAACATTTCATATACATGATCTAATATGCATAGCACCCCCAGGTTTGAAATATGAGCTATTCAGAAAGAATAAGGCATAATTCAGACATTATTGCCTATTGGCAGTCATTTTTTCATTGCTGGGGACAGCACTGCTAACTGTGAACTCCTGCCACTCTGGGCCGAACACTTTTCCCATTAATCAGTTTACTTTCAGTTCTTTCTCAAGAATGTGCCCTGAAATAATGCAAGGATGTTACTATTTGATTCTATAGTCTATAGTTCTTTAGCTGGACATTTTGGCACTCACAGGAGTTTTTTTCCGGTGTGAATCAAATTCTTCCATTCTTGTCCCTGTATTTCCTGCATCATCTGTCCTCGGGCTTCTTCTAACCACTGCAGAAGCTGCTGTTGAAGAGCTCTTCCTAGTACCTCTTCCTAACTAGCAATGTTAGCTGGTGATGATCAAGCTCTTTCCTTTGGATGTGCACCCAAACACAATTGCTCCCTACCCTCTTCAATTGTTAGGGCTTCTATTCTTTTTGTATTTTTTCTGGGTAGTCGTCTTCTCTCAAGAGACCCTTGAACTACTCATTAGGGTCTCTAGTATTGGTCTCAGGATCATACAAACCTCTCAGCCAGAAGAGGAGCTGGCAGTCAGCTCAGGTAAGTGTAACGGAAATTTTTCATTATATTTTCATTTCCATCCTTCACATTCACACCTTAACATCCAGAGCATTTTTGGGCACAGGTCCTGATGTACTTAAATAAGTATGTGTTTAAATTATTTTGTGTATATTTTTATTCTTGCACTACTCTCTACTTCATTTTTTCCATTATTTTAGTGGCTCACAAGTCTTCATTCTCCATACTGTATATATCAGTGGATAAATGTTTTTATATTATTTGCTTCTGAGCCTGATGTTGCACAGGAAACAGGTATGAAGTGCCCCAGCATGTAACACTAGGAAGCAGGTACGACATCCTCTGGTACGGCAGGGAGGCAAAGAACAGCACAAAAGGGAGATATTCACTCTGGTGCTAGCAACACTAGCCTGAAATAATCTTCACAGACATAAAACCCAATGGTCTATTCCTATTTCACTTGTAGCATTTTTGTTGCATTGTGTAGCTATATGATTCAGCTGTATCTCAACTTACACCAATGGAAGACAAAAGACATTTGGGCTTTAAAACTGTATTTGGTCCCATTTTTGTGAATTGAAACCAGAGATTCCTTTGCTGTTTAATTTCGTAGAATAATAAAATAATTCAGATTGGAAGGGACCTCCTGAGGTTTACAGTTCAGCATCACGCTCAGTGTAGGGTTAGATGTCAGGTCAGGTTTCTCAGGACTTTTCTCAGCTGTATCTAGAAAACCTACAAGAATGGAGCCTGCACAACTGCTCTGGGCAGACTGCTCCAGTGCTGGACCATCCTCATGGTGAAAATGCTCTTCTTCATAGCCAGTCAAAAACTCCCATGTTTCAGTTTATTACCATTGCCTCTCATGTTTCCATCACACTCTTTAGTGAGATGCCTGATTTTCTTGTAGGTATGGGCAGGCTGTTGTTATGTTCCTCAAAGCCATTTCTTCTCTAAGAGGAACAGGCTCAGCTCCCCCAGCTTTTCCTCTTGAGGCACGTACTCCAGCCCTGACCATCTTGGTGGCTCTCTCCAGTGTACTCTTTAAGGTTTGTTGATGTCTTTTAAGCTGGGGGGCACAAGAAAATTAATATATGAATGAAGTATTCCAGATGTGGTCTAATGAGCACCAAATAAGAGAATAATCACTTCCCTCAACCTGTTGGCTATGCTTCTGTTGATACAGCCTAGTATGCTGCTTAACTTCATCACTGCCAGGGTGCATTAGGCACTCCTGGAAAGCAAGTTCCCTAAGAAGTTTTATGGATTTATATCTCACTGAGTTGCACGCACTAAATTGCTCTATAGAGGGGCCTAGTTCTCCCCATCCACTATATAGGGAGCCTAATGGTATTAGCACTGTGTGCTTAAAGCTAGCTCATGTGAATTAGTCCTGTAGGTTTGTTAAAATACACATACTGTGAAACCTTTTGAGATATGATTTATAAAATTTAACAACCACATTTAACATACTGTATACTACAAAATGGTCACTAAAGCTACAAAATTATATTCTAGTTTCTGTATAAATTTGGCTAAATATAATTTCAGAACAAATTTCCAAGGAAGAGGAAAACCCCAGTCCAAGCTGAAAGATTGGAAAAAAGGACTTATTTGGTAAAGAATTATTCATAGTTAAAACCAAATTCCTATTAAATAAAAGTCCTTAAAAGAGTGTTTTGGTGAAAGTGAAATTGAAGAAGGAAGAGAAGACGTTCTCCTTAGGAAAGGAGGGGTAGACAGGACGTGAAACAAGCTAAGGCATTGGTGCAGCTAAGGTTAGTTTATAATTTACTCTGGGATGATGGTTTTTTATTTCTATGCTTCTGTAGATGTTTCAGTCTGACATGAAGAACCTAACCTTTTTCATTCATTAAAAAACCCCCTTTGTTTCTGTTATAAACTTGTCTAGGTTGTAAAATTATTCTGGGATAATTCAGAAAGCATGAAATGTAAAACTTTAAGGAAAGACATCAGTTCAGACAAAACAGATGTTTCAGGCAACCCCTTTTTAATGTGCACAGCCCAAGAAAAGGTTCAGGAATCCTTGCTCTCAGCTTATTACCCTGCCAACATGACAGAACCATGAAGTTCCAATAAAGGCAAAATATCCTCCTGGCAAGCATAACCCTGTGTTCCTTTTGGAAGAGCAGAAAGTAGTGAGGCAATCCATAATTTTAGGAAAACCCTTTATCATTACTTGTTCATTTTGCAGAATGCTAAACATTTATTTGGGATTCTACCTGGTGTGCCCTTCTCTGCAGGTCCAAACAGAAGCCTACTGATATCAGGAACATTCCTGTTGTGTTTGACAGACTGAGAACAAACTTCCCCCAAACCTATTAGTGGCCTAGTGTTTTAGAGAATTATTTATTAGTCTACTGACAAACAGAATATTGCAGGTACCTTTCTGTCAGAAACATAAATGAGTTGGGAGAATTTTTTTTGCTTTGGGTTTATTTGGAGCAGAAAGTCTGTCAAGGTGGAATGCTCTCTCTTTTTGAAGCTAATCTGTTCTTCTTGCAACAGGCCAGCCTCCCTAAGAATTACCTAAGCATATTTGATGGCTGGGTTCTGTTATTTTCATAAGTGTTTTGAATAAATGTGATGTCATGTAGCAGTGATATGCTGTCCAATTCAAGCTGATTGTGAAGGGAGAAACTCCATATGGATTTTCTTTTTAGCAACTGCTGGAAATGAAGTTCCTATGCAATTCACTCTCCTGTGTAAAGTTTCAGAACCATGGTGATGGTAGCTAGCAGCAGTGACACTACCTCAAATACTTCCCTAAGAAAAATAACATGGTCTGTGAGATGGAACAGAGAATGAGGAGCTGGGTTTTCAGATTTCATGTCTGTATTTTGTTGGCTGGCTTCAATTAACATTAAACTTTGTAACGCCTTTATGTCATTTTTTAAATGGGGATATTTATGAGTTCTTTTTCATATCTATGAAGATCTACTAATGAGAGAAAGTCTTGTCAGTGTAAGGTATTATTGCAACATAGCTGATTAATGGAACTATGCCTGCAGGGAGGGGGTAGTGGAGGAGGAAGAGGGTGAAAATGGAAACCATACTTTTGTCAGATTCAAGGAGCTATTGAAGAATGAGGACAAAATGCTACATTGCTTTGTAGAAAATTAAGGATCACAGCTACATCTATCACCATAAATGGCTTGCTTGAATTGCTTGCATTCTCTGTCTGAGCTGCAATATTTCATTCAACTAACCATTCGTTAAACACACATCCTGAAAGCAAATAACTTTAATGTAAATAATTTGTGAAGCATTGTTCCATCTGTTGAAAATGTGCAGTAGTAGTTTCGACCCTTGTCTAAACCAGGCAAGCTACTTTCAGGCAAGTTTGGGAGGTAAATGAACTGTCTGGCTGCTTTTCTTGGCAACATCTCTTATTAGTGGGAGGTGGCAGTAAAGAGAACATGAGGAAGACTGAAAGTGTTTACTTAAAACTTTAGCCAAATGGCTAGGGAGAGTTAAGATAAATCATAACTGTCAATGATGACAACTTTAGACTGCTACTAGTTCACTCCTGTTTATGCAGTTTTAAATGTTGCACTTAGAAATGTTTAGGAGCAAACTGAATTTTTATTGACAGATGCCATAAGTTGTTTAGATGTAAATATTTTGGACTTGGTTCTAACACTGATATGGAAGGTTTGCAGGAAGAAGTCTGTAAAGCTTCACACAACACTTGAAAGATAATATTTTTTAAGAGTGTCTCCAAAGTATGCATCTGTGACTCATATTTCCCCAAAGAATAAGGTCCATAGATCAATGCAGGCTTATTATACTTTCTCACACAAAAAAAAGCCAAAATAAAATGTTACAGCAATTGGCCATATGGGATTATTGAACTGAGTCAGTTTTCTTTCCTTTTTTTCCCACTCTTGTCTTGAGCACCTTTCCCCGCACCGTCTTTTTTTTCTTTTTTCTTTTGAATGGTGGTTCAGATACTAACATTTAAATAGCAGTTAAGACATCAGAATAAGCTAATGAAAGGCCATAATTTCAGCCAGCAACCTCATGATTTTTTCTTTAAAGATTGAGTCATGTTGACCAATGCCATTAAATACAGTACTATGTCAAAGGTCAAGGTGAATTGATCAGGGATTTAGATCAATTTATGTTTTGCTTTTAACTGTGGCAGCTGCTGCTTCTTTTAAAACACTTAAGTGAAAGTAAGTAGCACATCTAGATGCTTTTTTGTTTATATAGCTCTATAAGATTTGCTTTGTAGACTGTAATATTGCAGTACTGGTTCCAGGAGGAAAAACAGCACAAGAATTAAAATAGTCTAACCCTGTGTTCAAATCCCTTTTATGTTTAGATATGGAAGCATCATTAAGAGACTTATTCTCCAAATACATTCAATATGGACACTCATTTTTACAACACATAGAGTTTAGCACAGAGCTACTTTTCCATGGATTGTTCATGTAGTCCTGTTTGGATGGACTAAAATGGGTCTTCTCAGTGTTGTTTGACACCTTGGATGAGAAGCATGTGAACATAAATAGATTGTTTACCAATTCTGCTGCTACATATGAAACCTCAGTTCAAGAGCATACTCTGTTGTTTGACATTGAATTGCTCTAAATTCAAAATATGGGTTCTTAGCCTGCTCCAGTCAACTCCTACCTAATCATGGAAAGACCTGAAATGCATTGCCCTATATATACAATTTTTGTTAATATTTACATTCTACGTTTAGTGATTTCCAACACTGATGTCCTGATGATGCAGAACAGTATGGTTAATATCACCTATTACAATTCCACCACACTTGACAAAGCAGTTATTGATTTTCAAAAACTTGCTTGAGAAGCTTGATCTAATAGAAATGCCATGCCTTACCCTTCATGTGGCAGCTTTCCTTCCAAAAGGAAGCCCACATTGGGCTGTGGAAGAACTGGTTTTATTTCCTACCCAGGCTACTGGCTGCTTGGGAGGGGACACATTTTTAGCCTCTCCTTGAAATCTATTTCAGTTTTCTGAAAAATTGTAAGTTTCACTGACTCAGAGAAGAAGGCGGCCCACGCCTGTAAGGGCCAGACTCACTAACCTTTTCAGGAGATGCATGGCCAAGTAAGGTTTTCTGAGCTTCTGTCCCTGCCTAAAGGCCTGGTTTTGTACTTTGTCCATGTGTATTCAAGCTAAATATACAGGCAGCTTGAATTGAAATTTTGCCACTTGAAACTTCCCAGTCTGATGTATTCCTCTAACCACTAGACTAGAGAGTAACCTTAAATTTTCTGATCATTTATTGTGCTGCAAACCTTCATATGTCCAGGTAAAGTATAAGAGCCTTAACTAAGGCTTTCTGGGGGATTATTCTTCATTGCAAAGCAAAACTAGGTATCTATCTTAAGATCAGGTGGCATCAAATGGCTCATATCTACTCTGCTTAGGTCTAAGCTTAAGCATATAAGTGTCTTGGAAAGAACAGGATGGACTAGTTTAAAACAGACGCAGGGAGTTCACTAAACTGTTGAACAAGCATTCAACACTTTAACTCTTATGCCCCTTTTGATCTAGTAACATCAGTGTACTCAAGGATTTCTCTAAAAAAATTAATGCTCCTACTTCAAGGCTTTAAATTCTGGAGCCCAGATCTCTCTGAATTATATTAAATGGTGTAAATTTAAGGGAGCAATTCAGCTGCTGAAACAGAGGCATTTAGTGCTCTGCTAGGCTCCTAGCATTAGAGACATGTTAGGCTTTTATGTGGCTAACAAACTGCTACAATCTGGAGTTCAAAAGATTCATGCCCCTCTGGACTGGCAGTTAGACTCCCATAGGTTAAGTGACGAGGTAGAGCTACACATGTTCTACAGACATCTCAATGGATCTGCAATACCCAACTTCAAGTAACTGATTCACTCCTTGGCTATATTTATAGAATGGGTGGGGTTGAATTTCCTTCAGACAGATAAACTTTGGAGACCTGCAATGTAGGTGTCTGCATGTGAGATCCACTTTTAGTCAGTGGAGATCCAGACACAGAGTCAGTTTCCTAAATGTAGGCACACAGTTGTGTTTGTGGTGTTTTTTTTCTTGGTCTGCAGCTACCATTCCAGTAAACGTGGATCTTCCAGAGGTTCTCTGTCATATGTGCCAGCCTCATGTGGGTATTTCACTTACACTCGGGCAGTCGAGATGCTGACAGATACATATTTTAAACAAATTAATTGAGCAAATTGTTTGCAGTCAATAAGTAAGTCCAGAGAACTGTCATGTTCCTGCCAAAGAGCTACACGGCGTCTTACATAGTGCATTGGTGATAGGTTTAGTATATTTGCCTAAACAGGGGCATCCTACACACCCAGACCAGAGAAAGCTTTACCATAGGATCCATGGGAATCCCAAGTGACAACCAATGGAGAGAAAAAAGGACTCCTGGATATAAGCAATTTCTTCCGAATTATTCCTAAAATAAGTTAGGATGAGTTGCATGCCAGAAGAACCTATTTCTCATCAGACAGCAGAAACAGTCTAAGGTGACAAACCCAGTCAAAATATCTTGTGCATGTATCTAAAGAGAAGGGTCTTTAAAATGCCATTGTGAATTCACTTATCTCATGCCATTTAAGATACAGCAGATTGCCTAAGACATCTGCAAAGGCTGGCAGGTGTAGCACAAAATCTACAAGAGACCAGCATCCTTCTGTAGGGGATTTTACCTGAAGGTCAACTAGGGCATCCTGAATTTTCTCAAATGACACTGGAAACTCATGTCTAGCAACTGAATTGGGCTTTCTAAGCAAAACCAATTTCCTTTCATGAAGGATCCTCTGCTGGCTGCTGACAGCTAAGAGGAGTGTAGCTTCAAGCTCAGTTAGACTTGACACGTTAGTGTCACTGATAATACTGATTTAACAAACCAAAGTTTTATTCTGACCATCATGCCTGCAGCTGGTTTGTAAGAAAAAGAAATGGGCTGAAGCTGAAAGTAGTGCCAATGGTTCCAAAACGCAGGTACGTAACTGAACTGATAGTCATCCTTTACCTTAGCAATTGCCTGGCTTTGTTGTAAAAATCAAGTCTAAAGAAACTGATAGTTTCAAGGTTGAAACATAAAAAATCCAGAAGTCTTTTAAAAATGAGCTCTGTGAAGGGATTTATAAGAAATTTTCCTATATACACTTGGAGAAATGAACTGTTCAAGTATTCTTCCAAACTGAGATTCACAAAATAGCCAGTTTTAAACATTGTAAAAATAATTTTTATCCCAGAAAAAACTTCCTTTATAAATGATGGCCAATCAAAAAGTACTACAAAATTTAGAAATTGGAAAATCCAAAACTGGAATGGAAACAGATTTAACTTATGGAATGGATGTCCTCTGACAACAAAACAATATCCTACAATATTTCAACTATCTTTCAAAGGTTCTACACATTGCTGAACACATTTTGAAAACTTCTGCTGTAAAGACTTTATTGGCATCACAATACTCAGTATAAATGTGTAAAGATGAATTGGTTAAACTTTATGGAGCAGCAGTGGAAATCTTTGAAGAACTGGGGACCCTTAAATAGAAATCTGAGTTAAAAAAAAGGTGCTAGCATTCATGAAACACCTGGGGTTGCTTTCCAGAATAGTACTGGAAAGCTTGTTTTATTCAGTTAACATACCACAAATGAAATGAATGGATAATACAGTACAGCTCTGCACAAAGTTGAAAAGGGCATTCTCAATGAACTGCAGTCCCATCACTATGGTATTTAATACAGAATATAGTAAAGGACAAGTTATAAAAGTAAATACATAGTGCTAAACTAACGGAGATAACAAGAATGATTTAGAAAGAAAAGGTCTTGGCTAACTTGATGCTTCAGGAGGCTGCAGAAAAAGCTGATAAAACACAGCATAATTTATTTGGGTCTTCAGAACATTTTGACAAAGTTCCATACTACTGGTCTCTGTTTAAGCTAAAAGTTGCCAGGATCTAGGGAAGTACATGGGAGTGGATAAAGCGCTGATGGAAAAACAGAAAACAGAGAAGCTATGTTAGATTGTGGAAAACTAGATTTACTGGGGCCCGACAGGGGTCAAAATTTAGGCCTCTACTGTTCATGATCTATAAAAATGATATAGCCTAGTAAAATACCCTGACAGCACAATGTGGAAGGAGCTGTGAACCTACAACGTAAAGCTAGAAAAATTCAAATGTGTTTTTTGCTTAGCTTGCTTGTTTTCATTGCTCAAAAAGCATTAATAATCTCCTTTGCTCCAGCTCGTCAACACAAATGCATTTTAAGAATGCCTAAGCTATAAGGTAAACAGACAGGCCAGAGGAAAAAAAAGTCTTTTAGCTGATATGCAAATACTACATTAGCGTGCCTAAAAGTCCTGCAATGCTTGGGGCAGTGCCAGAAATCAAAGATATAACCTCAGGTATGACATGAGTGAATTCCCTATTTTTATGTCATTGTTTTTAAAAAGGTCACAACTCGGTAGTGTTAATACAGGGGTGGCAAACAGAGCTCTGAAGTTATAGAAATAACCTCAATGGGAAGAAGAAAAATTGTTTCTATTGTTTCATCAAGATTCTTTCAAGATAAAAATGCTCAGACTTACTATTACCTTAAGTTTGACTTCAGTACTAGACTATTAACAACACTAGTTTTGCAGAGAGTGAGTTCTTTGCTACTACTGATTGATCCTTGTCAGGCAAAGCAGTAGTAGACTTACATATAGTTACTGACACATGTTTTTCTGTCCTCATAGGCAACAGAAATAAGTTTTGTGAAATTATAATGCCAATAATTTATTTTTCTAGCTTATGAATCATTTAGATTTCTGTAATGTTGGGGCAGGGGTCATGTCTGCTGGAACATATATTTTTGTTTAAGTTGGTGGAGATCCCTGATATTCGTTCAGAATTTTGATTTTTCTAGTTGATAAATTAAAATTATTTAAAGAAAGGACTTCGAAATAGTACTGGCATTGATGGTTTCTGCACTATTCTATGTATAATGTTATCTCCTGAAGCTAAGAGTTAACAGAGAATAAAAAAAATAGTTTTATTAATAAAATTATTCACAGCACAAGGAGAATCCATCAAGTAAGTAGATTGGAAATTGGAACATATCAGGGACTGCTCATGAGTTTTTCTTTCAAATGTCCCTGAAGCTTTTTTTTTTATTATTTTTTTTTAAAGCAGTTTTTCTACTAGTAGCAGTTGCTGAAAAAAGTTTTCAATACTGGGGCACTATAGTGCTTTTTCCACAAGCTTCCACTCTCTGTGGGGTTTCACAAACCTTCATGTGCTCCAAAGCCCCATAGTCACATGAGTGATCCCATTGAATACAAGAGTATATGACATCCCGGAAGGGAACGCAAGCTATAAATGAAAGCAGGTATGTGGAGCAAAAATTTAACACTTTAGGACTGAAGTATTAAACGTTGCAACCAAAATATGCTAGGGGTGGATTTGATTAAATGTTTTTATAGGAAAAACACATTTCCCAACCAACTTGGTATCTATGTCTTTGCTGAGATGCAGCTGAACATTAATATTTCTAGGTAAGCATTAGGGAGCAGCACCTTCCATACTCTAAGTAACAAATCTTACTCCAGCCCAAAGTAAATGCAGTTTTCTTAGGCTAATCTCCTGAAGTTCAGAAAAACAGAATGTGGAAATATATAAATAAAAATGTAAAAACAAACTACTATATTCCAGTATAGGACATAGCTATGTTGCTACTAGACATACCAGTATGGGTCAGGCCTACTGTTTAGACCTGCACAGCTTTTGTCTGCATAGCGAGACTCTTGTTTTCCCACCCCACAAGCACAGTGGCTTCATCCATGCCATCTTCTGGGTATAGTCTTTGACCCGTGTTGTTCCCTGATCTGTATTGTGTGGGAGAGTGCTAGCTGGCACATGCTCATACCACGCCAAAGAGCATACTAAGGCTTGTCAATATAGATTATGGTACACCAATGCTCAAGTGAGTATCATGTCCCTTCTAGTTTACTTGTGCAGAGGTAATTCACTGTAACAAAATTTTCCCATGTAGTCATGGTCAATAGTATCTTGGCTAAGTAGTCCTAAGACACTGGAACGATCAGCGAGGAATGGCCTACTATTTTGCTAATAGTAAGTAAAAATCCATTCTGCATAAATGCAGTATTAAAATATATACTTAAAACATGCACTTCAGCATGAGAAATATTAATTTCCTCAGCTCAGCTATAGTTTTCTCTGAAATACTGTGCTGAAGTGATGTGTATAATATTTTCAAATGAGAAGCATACATTTGAGATTGTGAAATACCACAACAAAGAGCTATCTAATAATATTTTTACTGGGTATGGGGAACTGAAAAAGATTTAGACCATGATTAGCAGAGCCAGATCCAGAAAGAGGATCAAATAAGGTTCTAATTAAATTTAAAAGACTCAATATTAACTTGTAAAAGCTTGTGATGAAGGGGAAACAGCACAAACAGAATAGACAGCAACCACATCAGGTGTCATAGATGCCAAATCTTTCAAAGTCTAAATGACATCCAAAATAAATCTATTTTTAATAGAAATTTTAATTCCTGATATGTCTGCCAATGTTTTGGAGTAAGAGAGGCACATTCTCCTCTGAACTGTATGTAGATGAAAGAAGGATAGCTGAGGTGTATGTCGATTACATGACTTGTTTGGATGAATAAAAAGCTATCGGTGGAAGGGACAGCCAGATGGATCCATTAACTTTATAATACCAGCTAGGTTCCTCCACCCTTGATTTGGCACTATGGCCAAAACCAATACTTCCAAAACTTTTTTCACTATAAGGTAGGAACCCTAGATCAACGTAAGATCTCAGACTCTGGGCTGGGAACTGCTAACCTAACAGAATCTCAGGAAAGTCTGATACTTTTCATTAACATAAAAGCATAATTTAACTGGAACCTCTGGAACAACTAAAACAATGAATTACGGAAAAAAAAAAAAAAAAAAAAAAAAGACATGGAAAAGCTTCTTCATGTCTGAAATTGAGGTTTTATATCTTAGTCCTAATCTATGACCAGTGCGCCAAAGGGTTTGTGTGGTTTTACAGCTGTATGAGTTGGTCTAAGGAAAGTTTATCTATAAATCTTTCCTTGCTAATATCTTTCCATGCATTTTATTAATATTAATTTATCCCATTTCATTCAAAACTGTGTGTTATCACTGTCTGTCACTGTCACTGATGTCTAGCACAGATGACACGTTTGCAAAAGGAATCTAGGTGTGTTCATGCAGGATCTTCCTTTTGTGCAACATTTATTCTCCTTTAATGATCTTAATCACCTTCAAGTAAGCTCAGTGCACCACAAAACTTTGCCGTGGAAGGAATGATGGAATATATATTACATGGTTTGAATCTTTAGGGGACTGGATAGGGTCAAGGATACTTAGATTCTCACAGGGTATAGCCTTAAGTTTGAGCAAATCTGCTTCACGTTTCATCTTACAGGACTTGCAATTTTCTTTTGACATATTAAGAATGCAGAAGGAAACCTGTGTAACTGTTTAAATAAGAACAATAAAGAAGGGAATAAACTTACTCTCAAGAGCAAAGATTGAGTTATACACAAGCCCTCTGCCAAGTCAAAGCAGCTTGTCAAGCCTATTTCTCTGCAGCCCTGCTTTTGAGCCCCTCTTCCCATGCTGAGCAATGTTTTCTTTTCCTTGGCATGAAATAGCTCCATATTTCGATGTCAGTTCTTTTATACAGGAGAGTTCATTCTATGGTGGGACCCTTTCCCAAATGAACTGGCCACAGTGTTGATGATGACAACATGATATAACAAACTTACCAATTTAACTTTGAGGTAGATGGACCAGAAAAACTTGAATTTTCAACAAGTAATCACAGTTATTAGTTCAAAACATCATAGGTGGTAAATCCCTTTCTCCCACAAGTGAAAATTAAATTATACCCACTCAAAGCAAGAACTTGGAAAAAGCTTGTTCATCAAGCTGAAAACCTCTCTCAGATGCTGGAATTATTTCTTTCCCCCCAGTTCACATGTGATTCTTTCATCTTAATAACAATGACAGGCAGAAAAATAGAAGAAATACATGTTTTCTTTGAAAATACTTTCCAATATTTAAAACAGAAATGGTAGTTATATGAAATCTAAGATCATAAAGCATTAAATACTGAATAATATGCAGTGACTAATGTCTTAAAGCTGAACTTTATTTATTTACATCAGCATAAAACTTGAATAATAGAATGTTTTTCTCCTTCCACCGCTTGTCTTCCATCTGAGCAGAGAACTTTCTCAAGTGAAATTTACCTCTGCCTTTATGCATTACCCGTAATCATAAGTATAGGCTTCGGAGTTGAGTGAATACTTTATGTACACAACTAGAAGATAAATGCATGCATAAAGAGAACGATGCTACACCATTCCCTTTTTTCAAAACAGTCTTACCCTACCATGCTCCCTCTCCCCATTAAAAATTAATTAATTAATTAATTAAGTACCCTTAACAAACCTCCTCAGGTGAACCACTGGACCTATCTTCAGCTTAAGATACCTGCCAGAGCAGTTACAGTCCAGGGGTTTAAACTAACATTATCTAAGAATCCAGTCCTGGGACAGCTGGGCTGGTCTTTTCAAGTCTACAGTGAAGCAGTCCCTCTTCTGCGCAGAGAAAGACCTTCAGCTGTCTGTTGAGCCTAGGCTCAATCTCATGAGACTAGAGATGCACATATTTATCTTATATATAAACAGTCATACTGAGGCGAACCTGTTTTTAGACAGCATCACAAAGATGTTACTAAAGAAGTTTAAAGTAACAACAACTTAGGTACTGTGCTGTTCACATTAGGAATCTAACCTGAGTTCAGTGAGCAAAATTTATGAGTGCGAATTCAATGTCTGGTCACAAGAGAAAGCAGTGTACCCTGCAGCAGAATTCACAGCAATAACTCAGATGATTGAAGTTAAGGTAGAGTTGAATGTCACCCTTTGAAGTGAAACACAGTCCTTTATGGAGTATTTAAGTCATGCAGTCTTTTCTAAAGAATAGTAAAACACAAACATGAGTTATTAAAGAACTTGTTTGTTTATTTGAGTCTGACAATGGATTTCTCAAGTGTAAATATTTCTCAACCTGTGATACTTGGTACTGGAGCCTGATTATCTTACAGCATAGCAGGAATCACAGGTCTTATTTTTAGTAAGAAAATCACCTCTGTGATCTAACTACTACAATAGCCAAGATGGTATTGAGATTCGTAAGTTATGATCCATTATTTCTGTTCACTTGAGCATACAAACATACAGGGAATATTTATATTTAAAGTAACATAACTCAAAAATCAGTGGCATGAGGTAAATGTCACATCATTTTCCATTATACAGGTATATGGGCTAGTGCAGTATTCAGCAGAAAATGTCTTTAATTATTCTGTAATGCACTGAACCACCAGAACCTTTTCAGATACCTCTGGGTAATAGGAAACAGCTCTACCCAAGTACAATTTTGCATCAAGATTGACCATCTTTGAGGTCCTGAGCATTTCCCACATAATTCATGACCATAAAAAATCAACTAAAGTTCTTGTGCAGGCTTAGGATCCAATAAGAGTCAGTTCAGACAGAGAAGTTAGCAGGTAATAGTTGTTAATTGCTCTGCTGGTCTTGGCTTGTAAAGTGGCATAAAAACATGCTGTTTAAGATTATATTTACTTGACAATGCAGCTTCTATTAGCCATCCATAAAGAAGGCAATTAACAGCACTAAATTCTTATGTCAATTGATTGCATTTAAGTAACTGAAAACAAATGTCCTCAATATATGTTCCTTTGGCAAGGTTATAGTAGTTTGATTACCTTACCACTATAGACAAAGAAAGAATATATACTGGCACTGAAGGAAGGCTGACAGTTGTTGAGCTCTCAAACATATTGCTTGGACTATGGTTTGCAATGTAAGCTGCGGGGTGGTTTTTGAACTTTATGCTGTAAATATTTCTGTTGAAGATAAGATAGCATGAATATCTGCAGAAGCACAATGTGTTCATCCTTCTCGGAAAGTATTCTGACATCTGTGTGTGAATACTTCACTCTTGTCCAATTACATCACAATCAGTGTCTTATTTCTTCTGAACCGGCGTATATTATTTATCATCTATTTAGCATTCTTAAAGCATCTCATAGTTCTTCTTTTAGATTTTAGTAAGCTCCAGACTAATTAATTGTTGGTCATATGATACTTCACACACACACACACACACATCCACACCCCCCACACTTCTGAGACTTCTGTTATAACCATTCAGTCTGTTGACACCTGTGGTGTAGGCAATGACCCCCAAGAAAGAAACAAGAAAAGACAATTCTTTTCCCTAGTAAACGCATTATCCAGATATTATTAGAAAGGAGTTGTGTTTGTCAAAACATGAATGCCAGAGCACATTTGGGACCCATTCCAGCTTGTCTGCACTGCTCCCATGGTCAGCCTGGCTTCATATCCCATACAACATTGCAGCATGCAGTACTGGACATTTGCACTTTTAGAAAGGTCACCAAGCTGTCATACAACTCTACAATGATAGAAAATATAGCAGAAATGGTTGGGCCATGTATAATGTGAGGAATCAGCCATTCTGAAAACAAGCATGACTTATAGTGAGCCTTGAAGTGCAGATAGACTTGAGGTTTTCTCTTCACTGTGCTGGCTGGGTTACTTCAAAGATTTCTTTGATAGTACTCCAATGTGTTCAGCCAGTGAATTTTGCCTCAAGCTGCCTTTGAAGGCTTCTTCCTACTTGGATCAAGATGTCAAAAAGTCCTCAGTTCCTTTGACTCAGCTCCTGATTTAAGCAATACTTGGCATATCTCCAGAATGAGATTAACTCCTGCTTCTTTTTTTGACTCTATTTTGCACTATGAGTTACTAGTACCTGGCCCACTCTCCACACTTTTACACAACAACTTGCCACTATAGCAAGCAGAGAAAGCAGTAGGATATCACTTTCATGGACAGCTGAATTTTACTGAGATCAAATATAAAAATGAATTTCAAATCTTGAGCTTAATCAAAGTTCATGTTATGCCTGCAGTTGAGAAAATTCCAGATATGAAAAGATGTCCTTTTGACCTGTCTTGTCAAGAGATATTCCCTGTGACATCCTACTTGTCATATTGTCTCATACAGCCTTGGTCTCTGGTTCAGAGGACCCTCTCTCCCTCCTTCTTCCTGAAACCTGATCAGGCGAGTGAAGCTACAACCTAAGCCCATCTCAGTCACAAAAGTACTGCTTCTCACATGACAGGCACAGAATATGCCACAAAAGTGACCTCCTGGATCAGCAGGCTGTCACTGACCACTGTGTATTACAGCTCTATTAAGCTTATCAAGTTCTGTTTTGAAACTGAATTTAGTGTCTCCCTGGGCTCTTACCAGAACATAATGCATGGTAAGGTGAGGCAAGAATGTCTTAATTAGACCTCTAGTTCAGTACAATTTTATATATCTTCCTCTCTGGACAAATCCTGTAGAACTGACCATACCCCTGAATGTAGAGGAAAGATTGTGAGGAAAACGGGTTTTAAAAACCTCAGGGTTACTCACTAAGGGAATCTCTTTTTCTTGCACTGAGCTAGCACTGCATTACAATGCCACAGTATGCTACTGTAAATGCTGTTTTCCAGATGAGATACAAAATCAGATTTTTACCAGCTATGGTCATTAACACAGCCTTGTTGCTGCTTGAAGATAATTCCAGTTTGGACAGTTACATTCCTTTTGGGTATGGGGTAAATTAAAACAGTCTCAAACTAGGATTATTCTGTGCTGATTTGTTTGTTTTATATTTCATGTCACAAATCAAACAAGATAAAATGTAGCCTTAAATAGTGTTTATAACATGATACCATCGATAGGTCTCTTGGGAAGTTCTCTGGGGTATATCTCTTTAGACAAAGCCTTGCTGGGGACAAATCTTGTAAAGAATTTATCCTTGTGAAAAACGTTTTGCTATCTCTGTCTTTCTGAGACACCAGGAATTTTGCCAATTGTGAATACACTGACAAGACTACATCTTTTTTTGGACTGTGATAAGCACACCCCTTTAAGAAACTCAGTCTTTATGTTTTATCAGTTATTCTGATTCTACTATGCTTTCCTAAAATATTTCTTATCATGTGCAGGCAAATTTTGCTTGCACAAAACATCTTGCAGTCCTCCCAGAATGCATTTCAATAGTGAATGAGGGCTCTCTGTATGTTTAAAGCCAGATTCCCTCAGCTACATTTGGAATTTCCTCCCAAACCACAAAAAGAGAAACAACTAACAAATGACATTTATGGCACAATGTATAACACACACCAGATATATATGACATTTTTTATTTGGACTTTTCTAGCTAAACAGAAGCAAACAAATGTTTTATGAAATTCTCTATGGTTGCTATGGTTATTTCTATCTCAATATCCACAGCCAAAAGGATTATCTCAGGTCAAGACCTTAGCCCAGTGAATGCCCTTATTTAAACAGTGAGGTCATTTAGGCAAAAAATAAAGAGCAAAAGACATAATAATATTTAATAGTAACTGCTGTATTCTTGGCTGAATTGCTTTGCAGCTGAACACTATGCTTTTAGTCTCAGTGCTATTTTCCTCTAACCTTCCAGAACGATGGAAGTGCTGCTTCCAGGTGTGCTTCTTGTGTTTAGGCTTTACATCCACCCTTGGAATGTGGAAATTTGCACTCTGGCTCTCCTAGTTTTCACAAACCCTTACCTCAGGTTTGATCTGAAACTTCACTGTCCTTTCTCCAGGTTTGAACATTTTCAGGCATTTTGGGCAACTATTTAAATACTCAGAAAATACCTTGTACAGACAGGTACAATGGAGACTGTAAAATGTAAACTGTAAAAGACAGTCAGAAATGGAAACCAGGAAACAAAGGACATTTATAAATACATATATAGGCAAGTTTCCATATAATCAAGGTACTTCTGTCACAATCTGTATCATGCTATGAGGCTGGCATCAGAATCTCCTGTCTGTATTCTAATACAATAGTATCTTATTGCTTGAATAGGAAATCTGGGATAAAATTTTTAGCTTGGTTTAAAACCAGCTAGAATTCTAGTGAGGATTTCAGTAAGCACTAATTCTAAGTTCCACTAATTATCTAAACTCTATTTCCAATCTAAACTGCTCAAAACCAAGCAAGAATGTGTTTCTGAGGTTCCTGTTAGAAACTTTTTAGTGTTTTGGTCCCCAAAGTAACTAAAAATAAATTATTTTTATGAGAAAGTAGTCATAATCCAGTTGACTCTTTCATCATAAGTAATTATTTTAGTTGGGAATGTAAAGGAATGGACTTGAAACCAAAACGTGTTAAATAAACTTCTTGATGTTGGGAAATTCCCTTCCTGCCACTTTGATATTGATCATATGCTTGGTGGTTTGTTGTACCTGAAAAATATCAGGAAAAACAATGGAATTGAGTTTATAATTAGCTGATATACGAGCTCTGAAAGATTACTGGGGAAGGAAAGGGGATTTTATTTTATTATTTTTTTAAAGGAAAAAGACAAATGAGGAACAGAGATTGCAAAACAGTTTAGCTTCCTACACGGTGCAATCTCTCAGCAAGTTCATCTTCTTTTTATGTCACTTGAGTGAGGCAGAGCCTTTGTGTGGAAGAGTTTCCAAGGCGAGAAGCAGAGGGGCAAGGAGGAGTAACACTTGTGTTCCAACTGAATCCAGTGGCATTTCAGGAAGAAAAAACGTAGCGCACAGTTGTGGCAGTGATTAAGAAAATAATAACCCCCGCCCCAAGTCACGGCACATGCTTCCCATATGTCTCCCCTGGGCATTTGCCAGATACAGCAGGATCTGGTGACATTGCTGTAGAGCAATGCAAGGCCTGAAGAAACCTTCCTGCACTCGATAGGGTTGGGGTGGGGTGGGTTATTGAAATGGGTGCCTGCCTCTTGTTTGATTTCCTGCTGAAAGGAGAAGCATTAAATAAAGCTGCCAAAAAGAACTCCCAACAGCTCTCTGTCAGAAAGCGTATTTCTGTTAGAGTTAAAAAGCTGGAGGAAAAAATGTCCTTGTCTCTGAAATTTGGCCTTAAAAAGGTAGCAAAAGTGAGACTCTACTTCAGCATGTTCGTTCGGCTCTGGAGTGCACTTTTGAAATGAATCCCCCGTTTGTTCCCACTTACACACTCCAGTTCACATCACGGAGCAGTCTCTGAGCGAGGGAACTGGATTCCTTTCAGATTAAATTCAACTGGAAGATGTGCTCCAGAAGCACAGCTAATGTACTCCAAACAGTTATGAATGTTTAAACCATGGGAACAGACTAAAGCTAGTGTGAAACAAAGCCTCCGAAAACGTGTATAGCACAGATGTCAGGTCCTTGACACCAACAACTTCCCACTGCAGACCCACTCCTGGGCTGCACGACTTGCTCATGTGGACATAGCCAGAGCCTCCTGCTCCAGCTTTCCAGAACAAGCTGTTTTGATTTTAGACTGACTCTTTGCCTGATTTGTTTTTAATATATAGTATATTATATAATACAAAACTCAAAACTGTAATACAATGCTGTGACTGACCTCAAACCACTCTCATTGTCCTTCATGGAGTCCTTTGAAATAACTAGGTTTCTTTCCAAATGTGAATGAGGACACATTGTGAAATCTGAAAATCCTTTGCGATTCTAAATTCCTGCTTTCCATACAGCTGCACGAGAGACCTGGATCTCCTTGTAAATGAATGCCTTTGTACTTAAAGCCTCTGAAACGTTTAGGCCCTGTTCAATCTGATGGCCAGACTGCCGTGTGTAATTATAAATGATGGGAGGAAGCTGCTCCTCCCTCTGGTATTCCCTATAGGACAGACCATACGTTACAGATTTCCTCCCCCCTCCAGCTCCTAGACTGTTCGGTCCCCATAGAGCTAGCAGCTCTTGTAAGCTAAGCCCTGCAGGTTACTGCCTTTAAACTGGCAGCCTGAGCTGAGTATTTATGAAGGGAAATGCCTGTCTCACACCTTTAAAAGATGATTACTTCAGCCATGGATCCTGCTCTTCACTAGGCAGCATGTTCCCAAAACTGCCTTAATTAAAAAAAAAAAAAAAAAAAGTTTCTTACAATGGCAAAACAATGCTTAAAAGAATTGAGAGTGCTCTAATTGCCTACATTGCTGTCTCTTTAAGCCAAGGAATGGACCCATGCTCACATCTGGTAGTCAAAACTAAATGGAACCAGCTGAGTGAATACCCACTAGAAATTAAATTGTACAGAAGATGGCTAAGCCAGAAGGACTTAAGTGAAAGGCTCTTTTTAATAACTCCCTTGCTTTGCACTCATGCCTTTTGTTTACTTTGTTTATTTTTGTAATAAGCAAAACCAAATGAAAATGTCCCAGTTGTTAGCATTTAGCAAAATGTGTCCACTGTGCATTTAGGAGTGCATTTTCCATCCCATTTCACAATAAGGACGTCATTCATGGCCAGGAGTATGTCTATGGAATGTTGGCCTGCAGCTTTATGAATTGATTTTAAAATGTAATGGAAATATACTGTATGTGCACAGTAGCCAACTCTTCCAATGTTAATAACTGGGACATTTTCATTTGGGTTTTGTTTATTAAAAAATGAATGGGAAGCCTAATCCTAGGAATAGCCATTTGACTCTTTGTGTTGAAACCGACCATAACTGCCTGCTTATAGAGCTTTCTTTAGCATGGCCTGGCTCAGGCCACACGCAGCTTCCTTTTGGTTGTTTTATAAACTGCCAAACCATGCAGGGAGATAGGATGATGTCTTGCTTTCATTTTGTTACAAACAGATTCTCTACCCAAAGCTTTTTGTCAGGTTGGTAGTTTTCTCCCTTTTTGCCAAAATTTATAAACAAGATTTTCTACCAAATGGGACATTGCAAGCAACAGCCCAGTTCAACCCTTCTCCAACTCTAGAGCAATTCTAACCAAAGTCAATAGAAACTATTAAACTGAGTATCCAAAGATAGAACCTTGCTCTGCAGATACGTAAGAAAATCTTTTGTTGACAAGACCTCTGTAAGATGTTACTATTCATTGATAATTGAGGTACTTAATCACCCAAAATATTGAAGAGGGGAAAATAGCAGATTTTGAGCACTTACCACCAATAACAGAGAGATAAGTAATCAGAAATAGCTAACGACCTCTTTAAGACTGTCTTGTTGCCTCTGAATTCAAAGAGAGAACTTATCAAAAGAATTTTAGGAAAAAATATTTCTATAAAGGAAATATAAAGAAGGAAATATACCACTGATATTGCTTCTGGGAGGGAAGCTGATTCTATGTGATACATAATGGTACCATGCTACAGTATCCACAGTCTTCAATACAGCTAAATTTTCTTTCAAAGAAAAGGCACAAGAACTACAGGGATGTGGGAAGCTAAATATTCCCACTGAATTTGATGTGGGTTCGCCTTTTTCTGAATAGGAACTGAATCACTCGGGGCACCAATGATTTTTAATACACTCCTTCCCAATATTTACACTGTTCAGATAGTTGTTCCTCATATTCAGGCATAACTTTTCTAAAAACTGTGAAGCTTCAAACCATCTTATAAACATAACCTGATTAGCTGATATTCACCATCGTGCATTTTTTTGTAGATGGTAGACATTATCATTGAGGTAAGGTGTTTGCTTTTGTTTTCTCCTTATTATTGATGTTTATTTATAACAATGTTGTTCCTCAAAGACATGATAGATATAGGTTGTGACCTGCTTACACTGTGCCCTGTACCGACCTAGGCAGACATGAGACTTGTCCTTGTGAGCTCAGCATGTCTTTAACAAAAGTGGAAAAAGTGTTTTAAATGAATAAGTTACTGAGTAACATGCCTTCAACATATAAGATTTATTGTACTGAATATACTATCCAATATTGGCACCCTTCAATTTTCACAAAGGCCCTAGTGCAAAATCCTACCTCTTTTTAACTAATTTTAATTGGGCTACAGCTAGGAGAATGTAGTGGATGTTATGATAATATAAACAACTATTCTTACTGGATTTTAACTGGTGGAAACCTTTTTTGCGTTGCAGAAAAAATGATACAAAACTAGACCGTAATGAATCAGGACATCAGGCTGCAAGGGACCTCTTGGTGATCCTCTGAGTGTCACAGGGTATCTGAATATATAACCCTTTCGCTATGTAACATACTGGTGGTGACTCTGAGAGGGCCTAGGGAAGAATACGCTTGTCCTTTGGAGTTTAGCTCTGCTTCTTAAAAAAAATACAAACAAACAAAACACCATGTTTCAGTCCGGTGGAACAACTTCATAGGAAATTCCAGCTGTGGAACAGCAGCTCTCAGCCTCTGGAGACTGCAAAAGCTTGCTTTGAGCTACCTCACCTCAGGCCTCACAGCTTTGAGACTGACATAAAGCAAAACCTCTGGTCAGGGGGATCGGACTCCGAATCTATCAGCTGCAGCACTTCTCTTGTCCCGGTGGTGCAGTGCAGCACAAAGCAAATAAGAAAATAACACAAGCCCCTAGTCCAGGAAGAAGCAGTTTTGAAACTGTGCTCCAAAACCTTGCTTGCAATGGTCTGCTTGAAACACAGAGTGCTACATGCATAGGTGGGTGAAAAAAAACCCTTTACTCTACAGGAAAATGCTTGCAGGAGCTAGGACATACTGCTCTAATAGCGTTGAGGGAAGACAGTTACCCATCACATGCTCATTTTGCTGGTGATGCTGGTGCTTAATGCAGAATGCTTGCCCTAGTGACCTTGAAGTCTTAATGAGATTAATTCTCTTGGGCTGAAAGTGGGGAATTTGCAACATTTAGGCATTGTTCTATTCTTTTCTTCTTTGAAAACAACACAGATATCTCAGAGTACTTCTCTGTCCTATTCCTTACTATTGCTGTGGCTCTGTGCCAGCAAAGAATAGTGCTTCAGCCTCTCATTGTGATCCTGTGCCAAGTACAGCAATATGAAGGAAGCATCAACATAATCAGCACAATGTAGTGTCTCTGAGCCAGCAGGAACATGTCACAGCTTTATGTAGAATTCCCTATCTTTTTATTTTATTATAAAGACCACAGACTGGGATATTATGGGTCACTCAAAGGTCATGTTACAAAAAGCAGCTTCTTTTTGGAAAGATGAGCCCCTTTTTAGTATGCTATTAGATTATTTTCCCTCTCTCAGTTCACTACATGAAGATGCAGAATGAATGTTTGTTTTCTGAATTCCTTAAAACTCTCCTCTTCTTCCTGTAATTTTTCCCCTTTGGCACCTGTTTGGAAAGAGGAATTTCTGAAGTTTAGACAAAGTTTTATCTCTCTGGCCCCGCAAATGTAAGTCTTAGGGTACCCTGTTAACTGATGCACCCAGTAAAAAGTGGTAAGACTTGGATTTCAATGTGCCTAAACTACACGTATATAACAGATTTGTGTTCCAAATCATGCTTGTACATGTGAAATTTTCATATTTTTTTCATATATAACACTTCAATTCAGTTATAAAACATTTCTTATCTCAATAGTTCCCTTCTGCTTGTCTCTCCTTGCACACCTCAAGGACCCTAACACCCTAATACTCCATGAAATGATATGCACATAGTCTCTTGCCTCCATCAAAAGCCAGCAGAATTTGGTTACTGACATGCCTTGTATTCATCAGATTCTCTGCAAGATCTGGAGCTATGGTCACCAGGGTCTCAGTCAGTGACCAGGTTTGCTGCCTCAGCTACACAGTTTAGAATGAATGTCAGAGATACCATGATGTTCTGTGTTTCTGAACTAATGATGGATGATATAACCACGCCACTGTAGTGCTGTAGTTCTAATTTTACATTGCACAAACTGAAAATACAGCTACTTGCATCTAGAGCACAGGTCTTATGGGGAGCAGCTGAGGGAACTGGGGTGGTTTAGCTTGGAGAAAAGGAGGCTCAGGGGAGACCTTATCGCTCTCTACAGCTACCTGAAAGGAGGCTGTAGCAAGGTGGGTTTCCGTCTCTTCTCCCAGGTAATAAGGGAGAGTACAAAAGGAAATGGCCTTAAGTTGTGCCAGGGAAGGTTTAGATTGGATGTTAGGAAAGATTTCTTCACTGAAAGGGTTGTCAAGCATTGGAACAGGCTGCACAGGCAGATGGTTGAGTCACCATCCCTGGAGGGATTTAAAGACATGTAGATGTGGTACTTAGGGGCATGGTTTAGTGGTAGACTTGGCAGTGTTAGGTTTATTGTTGGACTCGATGATCTTAATGGTCTTTTCCAACCCCCAAAAATCTATGTTTCTATGATTGTACTTGTTTCTGGGTGTCCTAGTTTCAGCTGGAATAATCTTTCTTAACAGCTGGTGCAGTGCTGTTTTGAATTTGGTGTGAGAACAATGTTGATAGCACATTGATGGGTTTGGTTGTGGCTTGGTAATATTTATACTAAGTGAAGGAATTTTTAGTTTCTCAGGTCCTGCCAGCGAGAGGGCTGGAGGGGCACCAGAAATTGGACAGCTAGGACAGCTGACCTGAACTAGCCAAAGAGATGTTCCATACCATGTAACATCATACTGAGTATATATAAGCTGGGGGAAGAAGGACTGGGGGGACATTCAGCTAACCATTACGCATGATGGAGCCCTGCTTTCCTGGGGATGGCTGAACACCTGCCTGCCCATGGGAAGTGGTGAATGAATTCCTTGTTTTGCTTTGCTTGCATGTGTGGCTTCTGCTTTGCCTATTAAACTGTCTTTATGTCAACTCATGAGTTTTCTGACTTTTACTCTTCTGTTCCTCTCCCCCATCCCACTGTGAGGGGGAGTGAGTGAACAGCTGCGTGGGGCTTTGTTGCCAGCCAGGGTTAGACCACAACAGTCCTTTTTTTTTTTTTTTTTTCTCCACACTATTTATGCCATGCCACACTTTCCAACATAACCTCATTAACCACCACCACCCTTTCCATCCTTTGATATAATACACAGATATCACTCTCCTGGTCTATGGACTGCCCCTGTAAAAATGTCCACAAATGTCCACAAAGTGTCCACAAAATGTCCATTCAGTCAATTTAGTCCATGAACATGACCTGTAATGATGGCCACTTAGGAGAGGAGAGCTTGTGTGTTGTATGGGGTTATTGGACACCAAAGCCAGCTCAGGTCAGGTCAGTGCTGCACTTGCACTCCTTGTAAGGCTTGTCCTCCACTGGTTCAGGTGGTTCCTGCCATAATAATTCCTATAACATAAAACTCAAATCATGGGTTACAACAATTTAAAGGTATATCCATTAAAATCTCCACCCCTGGCCCCTTCAAACCAGCCCATTGGGTTTAACATTGCAATGAACCCCTCCCCTTAACCCCTGCTCCAGCTTGGATTTACCCACACACTGCAGTCCCTTAGGGTTGTACCTGCTCCAAGTGGAGCCTCAGCTATGAGCCACAGTCTCTTCCAGGGGTATACTGGAAAGATATCTATGCTGCAGCATAAACTCACTCACAGTCACAGTCACTTCGAGGTACACCTGTTCCAACATGGACATATCCATGGGTCATGACCATAGACCTGCTCCAGCGTGACCTCACCCACAGACACAGCCCCTTCAAAAGCAATTTGCTCCAACATGGCCTTATGCACAGCCACTGATACTTCAAGGTGTACCTGGTGCAGCATAGACTTATCCACAGCCACAGATGCTTCAAGGTGTACCTTCTGTAGCATGGACATGTCCTTGGGCCACAATTCCTTCAGGGGCATACCTGCTGCAGCACAGACATAACCATGGCCACAGACGCTTTGAGATATACCTGCTCTTGCATGGACTTTTTCATAGGCACAGAGACTTTGGGGTGTCCTGCTCCCACATGAACTCATTCACAGGTCACAGTCCCTTCAAATCGAGTTCACCTGGACTTCCAGCCTGTCCAGTACAGCAGCCCAGAAACAGCAGCCATGCCCTGACCACCTGCCAGCCCAGGGGCATTGCCATTGCTGTTTTCAAAATGTTCCTGGGCACAGCACAGTAAGGTGATAAGCCATACAAAAAGCAGTGAAAGCAAAAAGCAGTTGCTAACAAGCACTAGACTGTAATATACAGTAAGGCAAGCAAGCCCCATGGCAAGCACAGAAACCTGACTATTAATAGCTAAACAGCAATAACAGCAATAAATCTGAACTAGCACATTCCAAACAAATACGTTGTTACCTTGAACCCCTTGTGCCCCACATTGGGCACCAAAAAGGACTGTCATGGTTTAACCCCAGCCAGTGACAAAGCCCCACACAGCTGCTCGCTCACTTCTCCCCACAGCGGGATGTGGGAGAGGATTGGAAGAGTAAGCGAGGAAACTCAAGGGTTGAGATAAAGACAGTTTAATAGGCAAAGCAGAAGCCGCATGCAAGCAAAGCAAAGCAAGGAATTCATTCACCTCTTCCCACCGGCAGGCAGGGGTTCAGCCATCCCCAGGGAAGCAGGGCTCCGTCATGCATAATGGTTACTTGGGAAGACAAATGCCATAACACTTTCTTCCCCCAGCTTATATATACTCAGAATGACGTCAAAGGGTATGGAACATCTCTTTGGCCAGTTCAGGTCAGCTGTCCTGACTGTGTCCCCTCCCAATTTCCCATGAACCTCCAGCCCTTTCACTAGCAGGGCCTGAGAAATTGAAAAGTCTTTCACTTAGTATAAACATTGCCCAGCAACAACGACCAAACCCATCAATGTGCTATCAACATTGTTCTCCCACCAAACCCAAAACACCACACTGCACCAGTTACTAAGAAGAAAATTAACTCTATCCCAGCTGAAACCAGGGCAGTGGATCACTCATACTTCTCCTGATACCACATTTTTACACACTTGCACTCTCCCTTTGTCCTCCCCTTTCTTTGCTGCTTGGACATGCTGTAGCTCTACCACTCCACTTCTGCTCCTCTCTCTAGAGCTGGGACAATGCTATCTGATGATATTTTGGTTCCAACAGCACAAAAGAAGAGCAACGGTGTGCATTGATCAATGGTGAAATTATATCTGACCACTCTGTTTGCCTTCAGTGGCTTGGTGGACAAACACAGAAAAATAGATGTAGTTTAGCTCGAGTTCAGGAAGTTTTGACTCAGACTTCCAGAGCAATTACCAGATTGGTGAAATAGGAACTGTACAAATGGATGGTCATGTAGGTGAAAGATTGATTGAACCACCATGCTCAAGAAGTTGTGATCAGCAGAACAAAGTCCATCTGCTGCTGGTTCCTAGTGGTGTCCCCCAGGGATCAATATTGTGCCTAGAAATGTTTAATGCTTTGTTACTGTGCTGAACACTGGGATGGAGTACACCTTCAGGTAATTTGCAGCCTATATCAAATTGGAAGGATAACCAATACACTGGTGGGAAGAACTTCTAGTCAGAAGGACATCAGCAAGTTGGCGAATGCTCTGACTAGACCCTCAAGAAGTTAAAGAAAAGCAAATAAAAAATCTGGCATCTGATGAGTCAACCCCATGCAACAGTGCTGGCTGGAGTCCAACTGGATAGAAAGCAGCTTTGCAGAAAAGGACCTGGGAGTCCTGGTGGACAGCAGGTTGAACATGAGCCAGTGGTGCTCATGTGCTCATTCCCTACTGGGAATGCTCCCTGCATCATGCTAACTTCTGAACCATGTTTGGGCATTGTTTGGGAGAACACAAGCTGGCAAGTGCCTGAAACATGTTCAAGGACACTTCACAGTTTAACAGTATAGATGATTATGTGCCAGTGCCTGTGAATGATCCCTGGCAGCATTTTTATTAGTGTGCACCTAACCTGTAAGTCTGCAAGTTGTGACATAGGGAGAGTAACATGAGTTCCCATCCCACAAGTGGAAATGGAAGAGAGTATTTCAAGGGTTGTTTTCACCCAAAATCCTTTGTCCAAAAGTTTTAATAGTAATGCTCATACTGTGAGGTGTAGCAATAGCTTCTTTTGCATTAGCATCATGAAAGATTCAGGCAGTACCACCCAGCACCAGACCAGTGGCAGGTCAGCGTTTCCTCAAGGTTTCATTTCTGCATCTTCCGCTCTGATAACCATAAGCACCAAATGCTCCCTTAACTCTGGTCTATGCCTGTTCAAGCACATTTTGTGTCAGTTTTTTTGTCCAGCCTACAAATCATGTGCAGGTGTTTTTTGAAAAACTGCTTGATTTTCCCAAGATTTCCAGATGTGTAACATACCTTTTATTAATGAAATGTCCTGGCACTACTGTACAAGTATTTACGTGTGGGTCATGAATGGGAACAGTATTGTAGGACTTTTCATCAAGGATCAATGCATGCCTGGAAGTCTCGGATATGACCATTTGCACCATGAAACTCAGTCATGCGACAGCCAAGGTTTTTCAAACAAACTCAGGCTTAATACATTTTCACAATAAATCTAAAGCTTTTGGGAATCATTGGACTTAGCCTATATATGGCAAAAGCTGCTGTCATCCAGAAAATCCCTGTGCTGCACAGTGACCCCTCCTTCTTCTACCCGAAGAGGCAGCTGGGGCAAGCTGCCCCTCTTGCTCCCCTGCGGGTGGCCCTGACTGCTTTCCCTTTCTTCTGTTTTTGGGAGCAAAGCTGCTCTGTTCTGAAACATATGACTGTAATTGTATGCAAGTGCCCATGGACTATTACAATATATATTAATCTAAACAGGAATGAGATTAGGTTTACAAGCTATCCCCTCCCCCATTACATATTTGTTACAATTTCCTGCTATTGTTGTAGATTTCTTTTATGAAGCAATAGAAAACTTTGATGTAGAATTAACTGAACCTGTTTTACATATTCAGTTTTTGTTGGCAGTGGTTTTATGCTCCTGGCTTTGGTCTCAATGCACTACGTACACTGAATGGGAATTTTCACATATTAATATATACAATTTAAATAAGGAAGAAAATATAAACTCTAAGCCCACCTACTGCTGGTATGGCAAGATTTAATAGGGTGATTTCTTAGCATGCAGGAACATGGACTTAATTATAAAAGTACTGTAAATCCACCAGTGCTCTATAGTTGATTTTACATACACACACATATACACACAGAAGCTTCTATAGTGAGTGAGAAAGAATTAAATTTAGGTCAGATGGTTGTTCTGAGAGAAACTGATATTAAAAGTCTCTAAAGGTGTGTGAAATTGAGATATTAGAAAGATGTTTCATCTCTAATTAAAAGACTGAAATATTGAAATGTCAAAATTCCTTAGCTTAAAAAAATCAAACTCATGGCTTCCTGCTTTCTTACACTCCTGCCTGTCTGCCTGCCCACCTATGTACCCTCCTAGCTCCCTACCTTCCTATTTTTCCTTGAGTGAAATAATTCAAGAAAAAAAATTGAGAACCACAGAAAATAGTAAAAAAACCCACCCACATTATTTATTTCTTTAATTTTGTTTTGACAAAGTATGCAAAAAAGTTATTTCTTAGGGTATTAAGTTTAGAAAAACCTTCACATTTTCAGAGAAAAAAATAAAGATATGCCTTCATGGTTTTGTAGGGTTTTCAACTGAACAAAGGTAAAATGGGGATAGGAGAAAAAATCAGTTTCCAAAAAGCAAAAGGAAACTAGCAAGGGTGAGTTTTCTTTCCCTTCCATCATTTTTATTAATTGTTTATTGATGTGCTTGTGCTTCCTTTAGGAAGGGTAGATAAGTCACAAAATCTGGAAAAAAAGGTTTACAAGGGGTTTATTTTTTTTTTTTTTATTTGAAAGCATGCATCACAACTATTCATCAGACTAATTTTTAAGAAGTTTAAATTCAGGTACCGATGATGAATTCAGAGATACATTTGCTGGATGATGCTCAAGCTTCGTTGCTTGGAGTTTTTTTTTAAATGATGGTCCCTCTCTGTTTGCTGGTGTGTTTCTCTCCCTAAGCAGGGAGAGAAGTAAAGTCTTGGATTCATTCACTCTAACTGTAACCTTTTATCTGACATTCCTGCATCAGGATTTTAGCTTTCCTAATCTAGCTTTGTAATAAATATAGAGATGAGCACTAGCACAGGATGATCCAGTTCTGAGACTGACTTGATTGTGGTTTGCTGTCACAATTACTAATTTATTAGAACTTTTATTTAGCATCTTTGCAACCAAAAAAAAATCCCCCAAAGCCTTCTACAGTTGCATTTCTTTTCAAGAAGAAGACTTAAAAGAATGATGGAGTTAGTTAAAAATAAATGAACTAGTTAAAATGGTTAAGTCTTGCAGTTAATAATTAGCATCTAACTGTACAACCCTGATTTCACTTATGCTACATCATGCTCTAGACAAGCCGTTACTAGCTGGTTTGAGGCAGAGGTCAAAAATGCAATGCACAGAGAAAAAAGTATTTGAAAATTATCTGAGACTGAAGTAGAAAAAATTGCGTCTAAAATCATTGTATTTTGATAATAGCATGCTGTTCCTGCTGATCACTTTCTGAGGAAAGGGCAGAGAAGATCTAGAATATACACAGATAAGGAGACAAGGATGATCATGTCTATGAGTGAGCTGACCTAGGTTCAGCATTTAGGTACAAATTCAGTTCTTAAGAATGGCATAAACAAAAATGATTGGAAGATATATTACAAGCTTTTTTGTTTTTCTTTCCAAACCTTTCCCAAAGAAATAATTGACACCACTGTTGGAATGTTTTTTTCCCCCACCTTTTGCTTTTCCCCCACCTTTTGCTTTTTTGAACTGTAATGTACTGAAACAGCATAAAGAAGGGGCCTTACAAGAATGGGAATACTTTTCATTTTTTGCTACCAAAAAGCTTTCTTAAAATGAGAACTTTTAAAATATTTTATTTGGAAGTACTTTACTTCTTTTCAAAATGATGTAATGTTCCTTACATAATGTGCAAAAGGTTTTCATCAATTTGTTTCAGGCTCTAACACTGCTATATATTGCATTATTAAAGCTGGATAACACTGAAGTAAAATTTCACATAAAAGTTTATTCATAATATTTCTTTCTTGTGTTTTGTTCCTTGTTCTGTTTGTGGGGGGTTTGAAGGAAAAGAAGGTTTAGAGGAGAGGGAAAGGAAAAAATAGGCATTTCTATAGAGCAGTTCGCCTCATCCCAAAGGTGACATTCAAAATAACAGACTGCCAGTGGTGGCAAATTCTCTCTGCTGGCTACAAAGGGAGACGGATGACTGGTCCACAGGTACATATCTGAACTGCCATGTCTAAAGGTAGATGGGCTGAATCCTACCCACTGGTCTCACAGTAGGGGAACAAGAGAGCACCCAGCCTGTCTCTTGCACTTTTATGTGTAGCTCTGTGGTTAAGGATGAGATAACAAGACTCTGCAGGACACTGGTCTAATGGGCTCAATGGCAAGTGGCATTTCAAACAGAAAAATGCTGCTGTGCAGGTATAAAACTCACATAGTGATGCTGAAACATGTTGAAAGTGCAGACCTACCCATCTTTTCCTCACAGATGGGGGTGCAAGGGAGCACTCATGCATCAACTGAACGCAGAGCCAGGCGCAGGTTAGCTCCGTCAGCTCTGACTGGGACCAGGGATCAGTAACTGTGAGGTGGTTGAGCTGGATTTTGTCTCTGTAAAACTATGGTAACGCTGCTTTGTGGGCCTCTTGTTCCTTGAATAAGCATGCAGCTGACATGCCTTTGAAGTACATGCAGCTGCACATATTTACCCCTCTTCTGCTTGATATGTGACAGGAGATTTATATTTCTCTTCTAACTCTGTGCTTTTCTTCTCCCACAGCTCTCATCTCTAATTGTTTAGCTATTAATTAATAATATACTACACAGGATTAGGTAATCAGGAAAATTGGCATCGTGTACAGCAGCATTTACTACATATATCTTTGTTTTTAGACTTAAATTTCATGTTTCATTCCAAGGTTTTACAGCCACATTTTTATTTTCATGCCTTTGCTAATGAAGACTGTTTGTGGCCAAAATACAGGATAAAATAAAACTTTACGATCTTAGCTGCAAGTTGGTGTAAGGTCATTAGATTTGGCAGTCAAGCTATACTTACTTGGAGTTTGATACCCAGTGATTGTTTCCAATTTGATCCACTTGGGCATTTGTAACAATAAATGTTAAGCTTTCAGATTTTACAATATTGTAAGTTCCAGGGAAGCATTAAGTCTATATATAGGTTCAGTTTTTACCTCCCTTGAATGATTTTTTTGGGGGGTTGTTTTTTATTTGTTTGTTTTTTTCTTTTTCTTTTTCTCTTTTTTTTTCTTGCACTTCTCATTGCTACCAAGCTGTCTTCCTGGGGGATAAAGAAGGAGACTTTGGTTTCATAGAATGACGCTGTTTTGAGCTCCATAGCTAAACGGAGTTGAATCAGATTGGCACAAACATAGTATCTGTATAAGGGAGCTTACGCACTTCAGAATTATGTCTGGCAATTCAAAAAGTGACATTACTTTCCTCAATTAAGCATTGAACCATTATTTCAACATGGTGTTAGGAAATGAAGGATGATACAATTATGCTGAACAGTAAGGATCTGATCACTTGTGTTTTCTATCAGAAATGTTTGGGGTTTTTTGTGAAGTGAGGGAATTTGTTTGGGTTTTTGGCTTCTATACTTCTCTTCCAGTCCGTGTACTTCAAGCTTTTTCCTTTCACTATTGACTAGATAGCCTTTCTTCCTTTGGCTATAAAGCCTTGACAAATTCTTTTGATTTTTACTCTCTACTTGTTACATAGGATTCATGGCTATATTTTACCCGTTTAATCTTTGTAAGATCTGATGACTCCATTTCTTGTCTATTATATAATTGTCTAGAATTTCACTATTGACTTTTGACACATCTCTATCAGCCTGTGTAAAACACTGGACAAAACAGTTGTCAGTAATTAGCTGACATCTGTCTGAATACAGATGCCATTTCTATGTGTGATAAGTGTAAGAGACTTCAAATATAGGATGAATTTTTTTACACATAGGTGCATCTGTTTTTTATACTTTTAGTATTTTCAGACAAAATGTTTCAAAATTAAGTTGGCGATTGCTGAGTTCAGATAAAGCAGAGCTAGATCTCAGCAAGTCCTAACACGACTCCTGTAACACCAGAACTGTTTCTTTCAAGTTCGGCTCAGTTTTCACTAATGAGCAGTAGCAGAACCAAAATATTGCTTTCACCTGTTTTTTTTTACTCTGGTACTTGTTATTTATGTCTGTCCAAATTTAACCAGTAAGAAAGTATGTGGATTTACTAGTAAACTGGCCTTTTATTCTGTAAATATCTGCTATAGAATTAATGTATGAGCTATTCTTACAGGCAGTATCTTGTCACCAATGGTAGTTATTATGGGCAGCATATTTCAAAAGTAGTCCATTAATAAGTAGCCTGACAGTAAACTTCTAAAAGTTACTCTGTGGTGCGATTAAAAATAATAATTCAGATTTTCAAACTCAGGAAGTGAAAGAAGTATTTATTTTGTAGTGAACATCTGAAAATCCAAGAACATATGACTGAAACAGAACAGGAGCACATGTTTATCACTATGTATAGGAAAGTCTTGACCTGGCTGACCTGACTGAACATGTATCTTTTTTTTAGGCAAATGATCATGCAAGCCTGAAAATATGGGTCAGCTATTTCATTCTGTTACCAGTAACTGCCTTTTAATTAGGCATTTAATACACATATTTATTTAAGGGGCAAGTCCTGCCTATGTTTAGGCAAGACAGATTCCTGTAGAAGAGTTGGGAAAGTTCTAAAAAAAAAAAATAATTCCTCCTTTGATGCGAGAATGAGGCTATCCTGCAGTGATCAGATTAAATTGCCAACTGACCACAGCTTTGAAGGCTAGCAGCATGCTTTGCACATACTGTGAGCCATTGACTTCATCAGATAAAAGTTTAGTAGTTCTGAATAAACTTGAAAAGTGAATCATGAGCTCTGCGTTGACATGAGCTGTTTTCTCTAAACAACTTTTAAAGTTCCTTACCAGGCTTTTTCTTTTAAGAAATGGTATATATGTTCAGGGGATTCCAGAAGTTCCTCAGTCATTATTCTCCACCCTCCCTAGTTTAAAGTATTTTTGATACTCTGAGATATTTCAGGGTTCAGTGAGAATGACAAAGCATAGGCATGACTCTGAATTTAGTGATTAGAGATTTCAGATCTGTAAGGGGAGATCTTAAAGCTGGTCTTTGTTTTAAAGGATTGGGTAAAATATAGACACATCCTTGGCATGAACGCAGGAAATGAAGTGGGTCCTCAAACCATTAAATTATGTGATCGTATATGAACATATAATCTCTTTTTGACTAAAGACCTTTTGTATGAAGAACTTGAGAAGGAAAAGATGAGAGAACTCCCTTGACTCACAGATCCATTTCTGTCCTTTTTCAGCCTCCCTATTTTGAGTCTTCTGGTGGGAGACAAGAGCCATGAGTTCAGATGACCAAAAGACTAAAGAAAGAGCTGAAATGGCATCTCTCACAGCCTAGTCAAATGCTGTAATCACTATGCGTGATCAAAAAGTGCAGTTTGCAGTTTTCTGACGTAACTGCCAAGAATAAAAGTCATGGATATTTCTGTTTTCCTTGAACAGCCTGATACAGTCCTTCTCTGTGACTGAAGTGTGCTTCCTATAAAGCCGCCAATTCCCTCACGTATCAATATAAGGATTAAAAAAAAAAAAAAAAAGAAAACATGTGAATTGGCTCTGTTTATTTTTTTTATATCCTCAATGAAGGCCAGGAGAATTGAAGGAGCTAGGTCGTTGGGTCTTTAACACAGGATGATACCTCAAGGCACTGGTAGCCTTTAAGGGCATGTGAACAGCCTGTCAGCAGACAGTGGTGGCTACCAACAGGAAACTTTGACGCCTCCCTGACACCTCAGACTCCTCTGGGTCAAAGGGACTCTGACCTCATTGCTGTCAGGGGTAAAATCGTTCTTGACTTCAGCTGGGCCAGGGTTTTGTACATATTTTAACTGCCAAAAACTGTAGCTGTACATGGCCCTTAACTCTGTGTACACAAGACTGCAGTGAAGGCGCTAGGCTAAAACTCAGGGGATGTGGGGTCAGCTCCCAGCTCTGTGAATGGTTTCCCCCTACATAAGGTTTTCTCTGAAAGGGTTGGCAAGGCACCTTAGCTACGCTGTGTTTTCTCCCATTTTCTCATCATTTATCTGCTTTCATAAACTCTTTAGTGAGTCTTTCTGTGTATATTCACATCTTCTAGTGCTTTGTCTCTCATTTTGCTTGAAACTTTATTTGTAATACAAATAATTTTATTTAAAATGCAGCTTTACTAGATCATCCATGCCAATGTCATAATACTTTAAAACCATCTATTTTCAGGTCACCAGAGTGTCTTGCAATCATTGCAGATGCACGCTACCTAGCTTTTGACATTTAGTCTGACCAGTTAGGCCTAAGAAAGGCAAAATAGTTAGCAATTGCCTCAGTTCTCTTGATTCATGTGAAGCCACTTAGATGTCTCAACCTTGTTTCTCCTGTTCTTTTGCTACCACCATGTGAAGATATTCACGGAACTCCTGTTTTGCTTGAGACCTCTCTAAGCTTTGTAAATACAAACTAACAAATACATATACATATACATATACATATACATATACATATACATATACATATACATATGCATATACATATACATATACATATACATATACATACACATGTTAACATTTATGTTTGACCAAAGCCATTCCCGAACAGAGCTGTTTCTGGGATAAGGAGATCAAGGTTCACACAGCATTAGGCTTGTAGATGCCAATAATCCAGTTTCAAGGTTTGCCTGTACAGCAAGATTAATCTACAGGTTGGAGAAAAAAACCCTAAACCAAACCAGCACAGATAAGTCAATCATATCTATCCTAGGGTGCAACAAGAGCCTCATATACACATCTCAAGGTAGATTCTTCACATGTTGAATGCAGATGAAATTTCACCTATTTTTCCTACCTGAGAAGTCAAAGGAAGACTATCCATTGCCATATATCTGCTGGTATTTAGTGCACATGCTTGCTTTCCCCTACTAGTCTAAATGCTTCCATTAGGTTCAGTGTGAAGAGCAATCCTGAAGACAACAATGAAATCTGAGCTACAGAGACAGCAGGAAATATTTGCAAGCTGTGCGAGGTCCAGCAGTGATAGTTAAACAAAACATCACGTTTTGCAGGAGAACACTGCATACTGATCACTTATGAACTAGACCCCCTCCCCTTTCTTTCAGAGAGGAGACAGTGTTCATCTCGAAGGCAAAGATGAACTCCTTACTCAAAGGAGTACACAGAGAACTAAACTGCTAAAAAATAAAAGGACTTTGAGAAACTTCCCTGTACTAAAAGAACAGATGGAGGCATCTGAGAAAGAACAAATGAGAGGGAGGACGGTATGGAGGAGGAGATTATTCACACCGACTGTGTTCAGGCATCCTGTTCAGGCTTCTCATAGACAGCTGAGACAGCTAGGCTCCTGCAGAGGTCCCTTTGGGGTCTATTTTTGATTAGTTTAGAGGAATTGGCTTCCTAGCTTAGGATAGTTAGGCTATGTGAAACTCTCCCAAACTATTACCTTTTAACAGTCACTAGGAGGTTTTTGTTGTCTGTGATCCAAATAATAACAGTGGGTTTAAGAAAAGGGGAGTAAAAATGGAATAATGTATCACCTAATAGCCTAGGTACTTTAGTGTAACTTCAAACATATTTATGATCCCCCTTTTATACTGACTTCTGTAAGATACTAGAAAGCATTTGCACTTTCGCAGACTGGTCCCTAAGAGATGAGAGCCAAGGTTATACACTGAAAGGTGAGGAGTAGTTTTGAAACCAAATCTGACTTATCTGAGCCAGATGATCTGTACTCTGTCCACTCCTTTGGCTATTTCCTCAGCTTCAGCCTGAGCTAAAATTGTTCCCACTGCTTAAACAAGGGTGAGCTGCCCAAACAGGCTGGGGAGCAGTCAGCGGGTACTGAGTGTGCTTGAGTACCCAGCTGAAGCTTGTGTCCTGGGACGGCTGGTGTTCATGGTGCAGGCTTGAAAGTTAACATCTTTTTGGTGTGTAAGTCTGGTCCTGAGAAAGAGCTTAAATCCTCATGGAACAGGCACTGTAGATGTCCAAGGAAACACATGCTGTAGCAAGCAAAGAAACCCCACCAACGCAGCTCTGCCTCTGGTGCACTGAAACGTGGGGACTCGGAGGGAGGGGGAGTGAACCCCAAGCTCTGAAGCTCAAAACGTTCCTGTTCACCAGTGAAGAAGCACAAATTTTGCCCAGGGTGCTTTGTTAAGAGTAGAAGCTTTCCTCCACTGCCAAACTCACAGGATTTAATTGCAGTCTCAGGTACTTGTCTTTTCTCTGCCCCATTCTTCCTGCCAGGAATAACTATTCCTTGCTCAGACCGAGTCTAATTTTTCAAAATCAGTTTACTATTGATATTTGTTGGTGTGAAATTCTCCAAGCTCAGGGTGGGGGTATTTGATCTGTTCCCTTCACTTTCTCCTTGGTTCATCAGCTGTTTCTAACCCTTACCCCCCACTGAGTAAATTGTTCAAATGTGCTATTGCCTTTGGGACAACTGTGAGGTTCTTGCTATCTTGTTACTGTCAGTAAGCTCCCAGGCTTGACCCCTGTGTCAGTGGCATGGTTAGAAAACAGGATATATTAGAAATAGGTTAGAATGTCACAGGTTTATATCAATCAGGATATGAACACTTCTTTTATAAAATGCAAAAATTTTGTGTGGGAGTTTACTGCATCAACATGAAATCAAAAGGAGTATTTACAAGAGCAAATTTACTACTTCAAGCATGTTGCAAAAATATGGCAGTAAAGATAAAAAAAGAGACTAATCCAAGATGGTGCAATAGCTTTCATCATCCAGTCTCATAAATGTCTAATCCCACTCTCAGGGGATAATCCAACTCTTAGAGAAAATAAACAGACCACGTTTATTTTCATATAAATTCCTTTAAATTGTAGTGTTGCTCTTTCCTTAAACATGACTAATTGTTTTATGCTACCCTTGTGAGCCCGGTTTTCGTCATAGCGTGTTTTCATACTGCAAGACCCACTTGATGTGGCTATTCCATCCAGTAAAGGAAAGGAGGTATTGTAATACATTTCTAAGGCATGTGCATGTTTCCATCAGATATCTATTTCCCATGTTTCCCAAATTTTCTTAGTGCAGAAGCATATTTTGCATTTGGCTTCATTTTTTGAGGGTTGCATTTGCTTTTTGATATGTATCAGAGGTCTGGCTATTTGAGCAAGAGGAAATAATTTCATGGACAGTAATCATGTTCCTGGCCTTCTGTCTGGACATAGGTGTTCCACGTAGTTTAAGAGTGAGCAGAGTAGTTTCATGCCAGTTGCAGCTAAATTTTTAAGATCTGCTGTGATAAAATGATTCCTAGCCCAGAGCATGAAACAGAATGTAGCTGTGGTTTCCCAGATTCAGTCCAGGATGGTAAGCGAGCTTCCAAGTGATCATTTGCTATTTCAATAATCTCTTAATTTAGAAAACCCTAGTGTAAAGTTTACATGCCTTGCTGAACTGAACAGAGTTAACATTCCCCATTGCAAATGCTTCTTTCCAAAATACCAGTATCGTGATTATGCCTCTTTTATTATATATAAAAAAAGTTATTTTAAGTCCTAGTTTTGATCGTAAAGCTTAAAATCTTTTTAAATACACTCCAATTATATCATGAATGTGATAAAATAAAAGAAAACAGCTTTGCATTCCTCTCAGGCCCTCTCAGTTCTTCACTGTGACTGTATTTAAGCATGGCTTTAGATAGAATAAGTCAACAAGATAACTTCTGTTCGTAAAGCTGCACAGATGTACATGTGCTTGGGGAACGAAGCAGGGGACTGACCTCTTGGCAGAGATCTCCGTGATTCCAAAATGCATGCTTTTAATTCATGCATATATACACACATATATTTGTGTGCAAATGTGCGTGCATATAAAATTATATATACTGTGTATAAATATTAGGCAGAACATAGTAGCCTAAATAATAAAATTATGTCCACCACACTGGGATGAACACTAAACTGTGTTTTATCTTAACAGAACCCGGCAGTAAGTGCATTTTAATCACATTTTTCCAGAACTGTGTATTTCACATACAGCATTCAAAGGATATCACAAGATTTTAGTAAGAAATTACAATGTTTTTATTACATTCATATGGGAAGCATAACTTCACATTCCTACATGTTTACTGCACTTTCCATAATACCCAAGTTGTTAGGAAAAAACAGGAAAATACTAAAAGAAAAACAGTTTAGATTAAAAGACTGAGCCCCCCTATGGATATTCTCAGATCCATGAAATTCTTTCTTCTGGGGATTTCTCTGATGGATGTGGAGGCTCATCGCCTGCCCACAGCACTGGCAGGAAACACCACACCTAGAACAGGATGACCTCAAAGAAGCTGCTGAGCTTTCTGGCCCCTTTTTCAGACTTTTTTCTCCTGGGGCTGTAGCTGCACTGTGTGAACATTAAAGATTTCATGGTGCTTTTCAAGAGGGAGCCAGCCCTGCCCTCCTTAACAGCAGTCTGCTTTGCCTCAGGAATTAAAGACAGTAGGAACTGACCTCAAAACAGGACTTCTCCCCAAGTGCTGGTGAGAATTTTCTTTCCTGCCCCTGTCATTCTGCATGCCATGTACAAGCTGGTTCCCCCTGTTCCCTACAGCAAAGCCAATTCCATTTTATCTGTGTTTTGCAGCTGCAGTTTCCCCAGCATTTTGGGTTCATTCGTAAGCACCTCATAATAATTACACTGGGTTTGCCTCTCAGTTATCTTTAGGCTTCTTTACATTTAGTTTATAAGGCCCCTTTACACTGCTGAAATGATAAGTGGACCTCAGTGTAAATGAAAATCATCCCTTTGTTTTTGTATTTTCATTCAAAGCGCTGTATTTGTTCCACTACACAGACTAAAACAGAATATCCCTGCAAAAACCATCATCCGCCTAGTCCCTTAGCAAGGAATGCCCGGAGAACTGGTGCTACCAAAGTTTTATTATCGCTCACAAAAACAAATCTTAGAACCATTTACTAGGTACAATAGAGCATCATTAAAAAATTAAACTAAACTACAGTTGTCCAAAGGAATATGCAAAGTACATTTTGTGATCCATTACCTCATTTTTATTGCACGTATCCGTTTTATTGCTGCTTTGCAGTTCAGTAATTTTTGATAGGTTTTCCAGTCATTAGTTACAATTAGCAATAATGAACCACAAAAACCAATAGAACCACAATAAAAAGGGAAATCTATTCAAGAACTGTTTTATCCAACAGAGTGCTTGGTGGTCCTGGTCAGGCATTAGGTCTATTACTGACAAGCCATGACTTTTGGAATAATGCTGTTCTCTAGATGTGATGAAATTACCGTGCATGTCTAACAGGAAAAGTAAGGAAGAAAAGCAGGTACTGCACATTAACTCAACATTGCAGTGGGAAGAGCTTTCTGTTAGAAAACTTCTAAAGTTTTCTGTGGAAAAATGAGTGGTTTTTTTCTGAGGCATCATTCCTTTCCTAAGAAAATATTTATTTATTTATTTATTTTTGAAAAAGGACACACAAAATCCTCTAAGTATTCTTTGGAAAACTGAAATACTGTTCCAAAGGAACTGTTACGTCTTTTGCAAATGGGGTTCTTGATTGTCTGATGTTGCCCTTGTTCTTTAATGGTACTTGGCTGAAATCTTCCAGAAAGCTTATGTCCAGGTGAGCCAGCAACATACCTTGTGTTCAACAATATGAAGAGAACTGTCCTGTGGGAGATTTAGATAGCACAAATGCTCTGAAACATTGAGGGGAAAAAAAGAAGTTTCTTGTACTTTAGACACATTTTTCACAGTATTTTCATAACACTAATTTCCCATAAAAGCTGTTTAACTGAAAAGGTAGTTTTCTATTAAAAATATTCAGAATTATGTAATTTTTTAAATGTGTATGCTAGTTTCAATTTTAAGGACTCAAACCATTTTCTATCCACCCTGCTTCATAATAACTACTTATCAATAGGATATCAATAGCTATTCTCAGTAAGGAATGAATTGAGGAAAGAAACACATGGCTGGGAAAGCCTTGGAAATTAATTTTGATCTTTGTGAAAATCAGCAATGACCTTTCAAGCTGTTCACTTGTCTCTAGTTCTAAAAACTTGTTGCTAGTTCTACAAACCCAGAGTGCTTATTTTGGTAGTTTTAAATAAGATATACATACTAGCTTCATCCCACTTCAGGTATGCAGTTGTGCCATTTAAATAAGAACCAAGCCTTGTGTTGTGTCTAAAGGAAAGGGATGGACTTATCTAGAAGACTGTTCAGTTTTAAGATTCAGCCTTTGCCGGTCCCCATATCGTTCCATTGATACCTAATTAAGGCATCTCCCACAAGTGCCTAAAGCTAAGCATGCAGAGTATCTGCGCCTATAAGTATTATATCAGGAACACAGTTTCTAAAACTATGAAAAGGGCCTATTTCAGCCATCCTGTTAAGTACTCCAAAGAAGAATGTCCCATATGAGATTTGCTTGATTTTTGGTGTTTATTGCATTCTTTGTTCTAGAGTGGCAAGATCAGGGTCTTTGGACCATTAGCTTCATCCCATTAGAAAGCAAAAAATTTGCTCCGAGCAGGTGGCTGCTGCATATGTATGGATGGATTGTGTACAAGAAACAGATATGATGAGCACAGAATATGCTGGAACAGGGGTGGTCAGCCTAGTAGGGAATGATAAGTCTGTGGACCACTCACCTCCTATTTGCAGTCTCTTCAGAAAGGTGCAACTCAGCCATCTCAAGCCTTACAAATGGTATTACACAACTTCATGAAGATTACTTGGAAAACTCATTAAAAGAATATGCATGACTTTGTTGTGGTACATACGGTTTTGCAAGATTAGAGTTTGTGCTGTCATTTGTGGCACTGTATTTTTTTTTAATTGTTCTATTTTTGTGTTTTCAATAGAGCATTCTCTTTAACTTTAGTGCAGTATCCCCTTTTGGTAAGAAAAAAATTTAAAGGAACTTGTGAAAATAGTGAAGGACTGGAAAACAACAGACCAAATCAATTGTTTCCAACTCTGGCACAATCCTTCATGAGATTTTGGAAGATTCACTTCCTTATCTCTGGAGCTTATTTTCCCTGTATGTAAAACTCAAGTAGTACTTCTCCCTATGTATATTCTCCCATCACAGAGAAAGGATAAGAAAAAGAATTAATCATTTATGACAGATTTTATTGCTTTTACTGTCTGAGTCACTGGACTGCATTCTGATAAAGCTGATATATTTTAGTTTAATCATTACACTATGTTAATACACTAAACAGTGTCAAAGCTCAGTCACTGTCCCAGGGACCAACTGATGGAGTCTGACCACAACTGCTGAATTATTTTAACCTCCACAACAAGATGACTGCAGCCTACTGTTTATTGGGAGTAATCCCTGGTACGGGCTAGACTGTAAACTCTCCAAGTCATCCAGGAGAGAATTAGTTTGCTTGGGCTTTTCAAGCCACTCAAAAGTGGAGATGATCAAGATCCAGCTCCACTGACTGTGCTTGTGCTTTGATGCTGGTTAATGTGTTAGTATAGATGCAGCCATTAAGAAAGGATGGGGTGGGATGGGATGGGATGGGATGGGATGGGATGGGATGGGATGGGGTGGGATGGGGTGGGGTGGGGTGGGATTGCATAGGATAAGATAGGGTAGGGTAGGATGGGATGGGATGGGATGGGATGGGATGGGATGGGATGGGATGGGATGGGATGGGATGGGATGGGGTGGGATGGGGTGGGGTGGGGTGGGATTGCATAGGATAGGATAGGGTAGGGTAGGATGGGCTGGGCTGGGCTGGGCTGAGGTGGGATAGGGTAGGATAGGATAGGATAGGATAGGATAGGATAGGATAGGATAGGATAGGATAGGATAGGATAGGATAGGATAGGATAGGATAGGAGCCTTGTGAACAACCCATTGTTTACCAATACCTATATTTCTGGAGGGCTTTAATCTCTGCAGAGTTTGTCAGGATTTCAGTGAATCTAACTCACCGACAAGTAAGAAAATGTACATGGTGTATAAACCAAGATTTTTCCTGCAGCAGTGATTGCTGCTACTGAGAAAACTAAGTTTACTATCAGAGGTTACTGTGCTTAAATGAAAATGCGGACACAGGTGCCTTAATACTTGAGCTGGGATAAGTTTTACATAGTTGTAAAATGAGCTTCAGCTTTTAAGTTACTGTCTTTTCCTTTACAATAATAATCTCTTCACTTTTACAAGCTCTATATTATTTTTAGGTAAGAAAACACTATAAAGTTCATGTTTTATTGTTCCTTGCAGTTATATAAATTACATTTGGCCAAAATAAATGTAATTCCTACTGTGCGAACTGAGAACCCAGAATGTTGATTTTCCTCAAGTTATAAACAATGTGAAGATATGTTATACTGGGTCACAATTTTCCACTGTACAGCAAAATATATAACTCACTTTTAATAACAAAACTGCATATATCATTAAAGTTTCCTACTCCATGGAGCACATATTATGTTTCTCTGCACAGCAAGGGATATCCTTTCTATGTACCACAATTTCTAAAATATTGTTTGACTGAATGAAAAATATTTTAGTGATTCATTAGTAAAACAGCTGTCATTTTGAAAAATTATTCAAATTAGTCTGTATTTTTATTAGTAGTGTTGAATTCTTTTTACAGGCTCCTTTTTCTTTTTTTTTCTTTGTAGATCTAATATTGCAGCACATGTTTGCACCACTTTCATCTTCTTGTTGCCATAGTTTTTGGAAAGGGTATTTGGAGAATTATTTATTATTTTGATTTCTTTGGTGGCTGTTGGAAGGTAGAAGAACCTCCTAAAATTTAACATGCTTAGTTAGGAAATCCACAATGTTCATTATGATACTTTGATTCATTAAGTTTCTAATTATGGGTTTTCCAAACCATAGACTTTCCCAAAAGACTATTGACCGGATTTTCTAAAGCACCTGGCTTTGACCTAACACTGCTGCCATTCACATCCATGGTAGAATACCCGATGATGTCAGTGGAACTACTTAGGCTAATACTGAGTATTTTTGAATATTCTCTTTTAGAAGTACTACCTGACTATGTCATAAACTTCCACCTAAATCCTTCTTCGAACCACAGGACCTCTGTTTACAAATCCCTGAGGTCATTAAAAGTCTTTGAGGAGAAACGGTCATTTCAGCATAACTAGAAGGTTAGTAAACCCAAGCTCTGACAGGAGAACAAAGTAAACTTGAGAATCCTACCTTTTTTCCAAAAACATGCTTGCAGCAGCTAAATGGCATGAAGAAGTTCCATCATTCAATCATAGAAAAAATTAGGTTGCAAGGGACCTCTGGAGGCGACAAATCCAACTTTCTGCTCAAAGGCATGCTAACTTCAAAGATCATATTTCTAAGGGTCTTATGCCACCAGGCTTTGAAAGTCTCCAAGGATGGAGATTTCATTCCCTCTCTAGGGAACCTGTTCCAGCCCTTAACTCCTCCCATGAATAATATTTTACACAATGCCCAGGATTTTCTTTGTCTCACTTTTAATGACTGCTTCTTGTCCTTTAACTGGGTAACTCCTATCTTGAACACAGAGAAAAGAACAAGGATATTGCAGAGTTCCTCAAATAAATTCCAAAATATTTAGAGCATAAAAGCTTAGTAACAAAGTGTTGACTCCCACAAGACCCTGTCAGTGCCAAATGTAACATCTAAAGTGTTGACAGTAAACTGACTGCACAATGTAACATTCAACAATGCACTTGGCACTCGTGTGACCATCTGTGTGAAGGCCAACAAACTTGGAGCTGCTGCATTAGTATGGGATTCAACTCCCAAGACTTTAGTCTGTCAAAGCTGAATGTCTTATCTAAATTAGGCACTGAGGATATCCCCTGGGTGGCAAGAGAGAGATGGGGGGAAAAAGAGATGTCACATAATTCTGTGAACAAATCAACCTTTTGTTTTAGCCTCCTGTCTGAACCTGGTGAATGGGTGATTATGTTCGTTCAGCTCAGTATTGAGATGATTTCAACTCAAACAAAACAAAAGTCAAGCAAGAAAGGAAAAAGAATGGCCTGACACATATATCTTTGTATCAAATATCTGCTATGGTGCCTCCAAATACACCCTGGGTTATGGGATGAGTTTCTGTGACTCCAACCTACACTGTAAAGAAGATGGTGGTCTTTATGAAGCTACCATTTGGCAGCTGTCCTGTACCAACGTTGTGCAGTCCAGCAGCAAATACTTTCTGGACCTGGTGCATTTTTATCAGATCCACGCTCAATCTTCTGTTCTAGCCCCCTCCTGTGCATTGTCCCACTGCTCTTCCTCATGCCCCTTATAATAGCTTTTGGTCCATAAAGCCTCCAGGAGTTGTGAACAGAGAAGAGATAGGTCGTAGAAGTTTGTAAGTTAAATGCAACGTGTCAGCTTGTTTCATAAGATTGGGGGAGTTGTGTGAGTTGTGTATAAAAAGACAATGGCATTCATTCAGATATAGGGGGAATAAAAATGTTTATCTGAGTTACTGTAAGGGAAGGTAGTTATAAGAAAATAAAAATAAATGTAGATAGGTTGTCATTTCGAGTGTTTCTTTTTTGCAGTTTCTGTGAATTGTGGGTATAAGGTGATTGGTTGGTAAGTTTGGCTATCTCTAAGTGTTCTGCTTTAGGGAATGGCTATTACTTACTCTAAAGGCAAAAGTGCGATGGCTGGTGTCCACAATGCTCAGAGCCAGCACACTCGCATGAACTGGCAACGCTTCTGCTACAGAGATCATCACCTTGTGTTCTGTGTGACACCTCTTTAGTCCTGAGACATTCTTGTTGTTTATTTGTGTCTTACCTTTGGAGGGGGGGAAGCACACCAAAGAACCAAACCTATCTAGATGCACACATAATTTTTGTCTCCAGGGGAATTATCTGGTTTACTTTAGAAAAGACTCTGGGAGCAAACTAATGCGATGAAGTGCTAATGGGAGATGAGGGAGCAGACTGAAGAGATAAGGTATTCAGTGACATCTAATTTGATGTGACTTTCCCACAAATAATCATAAAAGTAGGCTAAAACTAGAAGCAGAGTGAACATCATATAAGAATAAATAAAATCATTATTGCTGTTGTAAGAAAACTTTGCCATATATATTATCCATCTGTCGGTGCAGCTCTTGTGGAGATGAGAGAAGAAATAACATACGTAGGTAACGAAACTTCAGTTTGAGATAAGCTAGCATAGTTAGCAAAGGTAATACAAAACATGGAAAAATGCAGGCATCAGTCCCACACGACCCTGCTTGCGGGAAGGAGATAGTGGGCAAATGCATTCACTAGCTAAACTATGAAGTAGTTGGGAGTGTAGGTGGGAGAAATAACACATGCTTCTCTCTATTATTAAATGTTTTTCTTGTATGAAATTCAAAACCCCTAATAAATAGAGACCTGATTCCCTACTGTTCCTCAGCAGGTGTCGTTTTTTTTTTTAATTAGAAATGTTAAATTTTATTCTTTCTTGGAACAGGTGAGAGCCATATTTGAGGAACCAGAATGGAGAGAGTAATTTAAAAGCAATTCCTTATCATGCTTGTCTCTTCAGGCTGGATGTCTACATAGTATAATTATTCTTCAATCTAGTAGTATGAGATCTTAAGAAACGTGCAATGTAAGGACAGTTTGCTGTAGACCTCCAAAGCTCAGCTGAGCTTCATTAGCTCCCCTAGGAACTCTCTTCCCTGCTGAGGAAAAAAAAATGAAGGAAATGCTTGTGTTTCTTGAATTACTTTGGGTTACAGCAATTTGCTCCTTTTTAAAAAAGAAAGATTTTGCTCTGTATGTTGGAATTTTACTACCTCTATTCATCATAATCACAAAACTAGTAGGAAAGAAAACATTTCCTTGTTTTAGCACTGTGGTTTTCAGGAGGAAAGATAATTTCCTGTTTAGTAAATTATAATTTTTTTTTGGCCCAACATTTTTTTCAGTCTTGATACTCTGCTAGTTCCCAAACATGGCAAGATTGATGCAACTTGAGTGAACTCATGGGTTGCTGAAAGACATTTCAATGCTCACAAGGCTGCAGCAGAGTAAACAGGCTGGGAAGAAATCTCTGTAGATCACCTGCTGTTCCCCTCTGACCCAAAGCAGGATCCACTCCATATCAACAGTCTCTTAGGGAACCTATTAAACCATTTGTGGGTCTTTTGATTAATTACTGCTATGGTACATCTACATTGCACATTCAGTAAAAGGGCTGACTTGCAGCTGGATGGAGGGATCTCTGAAGAATACTCATGAACTCCAGGGGATCTGCCAGGACAAAGGCAGGCTCAGGAGCTTTGATTGCAAACTCTTCACGGTATGAAAATCTAGTAGTATGTATGACAAGTGGTTAGTGCATTTAGAACCATTGCACAATACGATATTGCAAGGAATAATGTTAGGTGCTAACATGGGATGCATTCAGCACAAAAACATGTTTTAACCCCACTTCATATTTTAGTATTCTGTCTCTGTTGTAAGGCTGTAGTAAGGTTTGGTTTGGGGGATCATAGCCAGGTCCCTCCTATTGTACAATTTTTCCATGCTCTTCAGCTAAAAGTTAGGGGCCTTTGCTGCTATTACAGTTCCTGAGAGGTTATCCACTAACTTTTCCAATGTTCAGAAAATTATCAGCTTAAATTCTTTACCAATTTTAATCCATTTATTTTTATCCCAATATTATTGTTTATGGTAAATTTTCCCATTTGTGCATGTTTATAGGCAGATACAATTTCTATTTTCAGCCTTCAATTCATCAAACTGCATGACTAATATTGCTTTCTGATAGAATGCAGAACCACTACCATTCCTCTGGTACCCCAGTGCAACTTGGCTTTGGGGATGGCACTTCTACTGGGCTGTAGACAGAGGTAGAAACTGAGAGCTGCTCACTTTGAATATACCACCTCTGTTGTATTATCTTAGCTATAGTCTGAGCCAAATTCACATAAGACAAGGCCTGTACGAGCACTTTGCAGAAAAATCAATTATACTGGGGACACTGCAACAAAAAGCTGATAGAATCAACAGGTATTTTCTCTGAGTTCTTTTATCAAAGAGTTTTGTTTTATCATGCCAGTGGTGAGCTGCCCAGTCCTCAGTACGGACTGGCTATTGATACTAAGAATAAAGGAACTTAAGGAAAAAACTGATCCACTCTGGTCTGTAGTTAAGATGTTGGTGGAAACAACTATTAAGTGAGGAAGAGAGACAGCAGTTCTAATGGGAACTTGTTTTGGCACCCAGCTCGAAGAGAGCTATAGATTACAGGTTGAAAATGACATAAATCCATGCTATCTATTTTTACTCTGAAAAAGCTTTATGTCTTCCATGGAGACGTTGTACAGCCTCACTATGTAGCATCACTCTGTCCAGACATTTGTTCGATAGAGTTTTTGGAGAGGGCTGATTGTAGGCTTCCCACAATGATAAAGGGATGGGAAGGAGTTTCAGAAGGCAGCTGGCTGGCTCAGTGCATGTGGAAATGATTACTTTAATGGTGCTTTTATTTTATAGAATTATTAACGATGTTGGGGGGAGGCTAGATGCCTTGGAAAGGCGTCTTCTTAAATTATCGTAAATGTAAATGAAGAAATTAAATAAATCCATATATTTGTCATCTCCCTTACCAGATCAGATAGCACCACAGTAGACAAAGCCACACCAATTACAGCTTAGACACACGATCAAGTTGCTACTACTTAACTAGTGTCATGCATCAACTGAGCTGTGGTACAAGCTGTAACCACAGCTCCGCCTCCAGTAACTCATACCTTCACCACATCCGTGGCGCGGGGCTGCAGGCAGTGAAACAGAGGTCCACCCTGACTGCAGGATGATGGCTTTTCCCTGAGAACGCTCGCTGCTGAAGACTCTCTCTGCTGCAGCCCTGCCTGAGCTTCCTGTTCTCCACCTGCTTCTCTCCTGCCTCTGCTACCTGATCGTGTACTGGCTTAATAATGCCACAAAGAGTTGCTGCGGTTCCACTGAGACAAGAAGCAGGTTGAGCTGACATTTCTTATACTGCTCCGTGCTGCCTCAAAGTGCAGCACTGGTGCGGTCCAGTTTTTTGTCTTTAGAGGCTATCCTTTGAATAATTGGACACGAGATTAAGGAGTCTCTTGCACTGGCAATATTGTACCTTGGAGTTCTGTAAGCTCTAAAATTCTGTCCTTTCCAGCTCTGTTCTATGCCTCTAAGTCTAGAAAGGGATGCTGTGTTTGAACAAGCTCTGAAGGCCAAGTTCTCACGCCACAGTCTTTGGACTAGACTAGATTTTGACGCACAGGCAGTAGAAAGGACTCTTAAATGTACTATCAAAGTGCATAAAATATGTTGTGATTTTTATGCCTAACCTAGTATGTGGCTTCAAGTTTTAGTGCTATAAATCAAAAGGAAAATATAAAAAAAAAAGGGAGGGGGAAGATACATTTAGATTGAAGTTAAAGTATTAATTAATTCAACATTCACTAAAATTAAACCAAACCGAACCAAAACAAACCCCCAACTGTATACTAGTCAGAGCTTGCCTTTCTTGATGGAAACAAGACCAGATTAATAAAACCCACAAAAATAGCCACCCCAAATATGACTTGAACTGGGATTATATCACCATCAAACACAGTTGTCTGAGAACAAGTTCTTTTAAAATAATTTATGCCAAGGTACCTTCACTGACCAACAGTTTTAATTCAAAAAGGAAAGAAACACTGCCTTTACACAGATATTTCTTTTATAAAGTGGAGATCATCAATCAAAAAGAATGAGGAGTTTATTTTAGTGACAGAAAAAACAAATGGGGGGGGGAAGGATGGAACTTTTTTTCTGACTTTCTTTTCTGTTTTCTGACCTATGGCTCTGTCTCAGGCATAATTTTTTTCACAGCATGCACACCCCCTCTCATCTATATTCATCCCGCAGATGACCTCAGCTACTAGAAGAAAGCAAAAAAGTTTCCTGTAGAGGCAGGTTATTCAGTTCTCCACTTGACAGAATTTCTTGAAACTTAACTCTGAAGCACAAGGCCATAGACAGCAGCAACCCCTTTTGTCCAGAACAAGAGAATCCAGTTTTTTATTTCCACCCTTGGCGGATTTGTGTTGGCATTGCAGGAGAAACATCAATGGGGAGTGAGCAGAACTGGCCATGTGAAAACACCTCAAAATTTCTTCCTACCCCACAAACTTTGAAATAGAAGGGAAAAATCTCATTGCCCACACCCAGCAAAGCAGCAAATCTGTTGTTAATGAGCAAGAAGTGAAGTGAAGGATGTTTCAAGGACTTGCCATAGTGGAACAGTGAATTCATCTTTTCTTTTCAGACTTTGCTAAAGGTTGATTTTTACTTCTGTTTTTTTGCAGGATGAAAGGTGTTACGTTTCCCATCATGCCTGGAGTCCCTGATTTTACCAAAAATTCTCTTGGTATTTTTTTTTTTTTTTTTTTTTTTCATGAATATGTGCCCTTGGAAATTAGTGGTGATCTGAGAATCTCATTTACACTTAAAATAATGTAACTTTTCAGACATTCTAATGGCACAGAAAGTTTTGATTTGGTAACCTGCATTCACTGTGGTAGCTCAGAAACCAGGAGACAGAGCAAAAGAACCCAGAACGTATTGATTTATGTTTACCTGTATTATATTTTTCTATATCTCACAGTTTCTGTGGGGCTTTCTCAGACTATCCTGATCTGTCAGTTTGGCAATACTGGTTTCTGTTCTTTATTTTCATGGCAGTGAAGAAAAAAAACCCTTCCATTATTAAGCTTTTATTAGCACAAAATCCAATGAAGTATTTCAATTGCAAAGAATACTGATCAAAAGACAACTCCTGTTCTAGATTTGCTGTTAAAGGCACAGAGATAATGCAGCAAAATATCAGAAATAATTTCTGAGATGAATGAAGATATGTACTTGATTGAAAGTTGAGTTAGTTGGAAATATAGTGAGAATAGCAATTCCAGTTGTACCAGAACACTTTTAAAAGATGCTTCATTTGCACCATAAATGCAACCTATTCTCTAGAGGCTGCAGCTAAGCACGCATCACCTTCCAGTCACCTGAATGGAAATAATGTTACATTGAGATATGGTATCCCTCAGTGTCTCAGGGAAGGAAACAAAAGGAGAAAAAAAAGGAGAGGAAAGGGAATGGAGGGAAGGGTGAGAAACTATATTAAACTGCCTTGACAGCTGCAGTTTGTATGCCTGAGCCTGTGTTTTGAGTTCTTAGCAAAACATGGTGAGGCAGAGAGTAAGGTATTGTTTTATACACAATGTAGTGGTACTTCAGTAGATAAACTCATCAAGCTTTCATAACTGATTTATTTTATTATTAACTCTGTCTTCTTAGATATATCCCTTTTAAACCTTCAGAACCTCTCTTGTCCTTCGTTTGCTTTCAAAGGCTTCCACTTAAAGCCCCAAAAACGTCTTGGAGTGCCATTATAACTTTGAACCATGTATTGTGCATTTTCACTGTATTACAGATGTCTTTTTTTTTTTTTTATTTAATGATGTACTTTAAAATGTATTGAAATGCCTGAAGCAATTTTCAAGGACTGGTCTAGGGAAGTCACTATTAAATGTGTTTCTTCATTACATTTGGTAGCGAGGCTATGAATAATGACTTACCCTAGATTTCAGTAACCAATCACCATAATATTTACTGGCAATGACTCTGTAAAACTTGTTGCTATAGTTACTTAATCTTGGGCTTAATCCAGGTCCCAGAGGAGGTGTCCGCTATCACAAAAGCCACTGCTAGAGCAAGCATCTGTAGCCGCAGTCTTGGAAGATAGGGACCAGGGACTGTGCAGGCTGAGTTCTAAACTACTGTCTCACCCACTCAGGCCACATGAGACTAGTAGTAAGGCTGTATCACCTCATAATAAGCATGTGTTGGAAGTCTTTCCTGTTCTCTGTGCTTTCTACAGAAGGTAAAAATTTCACACTGCTCCTGCTAGAGAACAGACCTATCAAGAAAGCAAGAAAACAAACAGTAGTGAGATATCCCAATCTCCAACTTCTTTTGCCTCTCTTTCCTTGACTCACTCTCAAAACTACCATTTGATAATATTTTATTGATTCTTTAGTAATAGATAGACAGAAAGGTTTGATGGTTGGTGGTTTGGTGGTTTTTTTGCTTGGTTGTTGTTTTGTTTGTTTTCCTTAGAAGATTTCCAGGAAGCTTCCCTGAAAAGTAGAACTGAAGCAATTTTTTCCCCCCTATGTGCCAGATCTGGGGAAAGATTGCTGGTGCACCTGAGGATCTGTTCCACAAATATGTGAGCAGCCACTTGCTCCATTTCTGGCCCAAGTCAGGTCCTGCAGAAGGATCTGGATGGAGACACAGCAAGGGGGATACTGGAGATGACTTTTCCAGCCATGAATTTTCCTTCCAGCAGCCTGCCTGTTGGAATGGTGCTGCCTGATGATCAACCAAACTGTCTCTTTGCAAGCATCCTGAGGTAGGTAATAAGTAAGATACTGTTTCAGTTTTTCCATGTAAAAAAACCCCCAGTTGTTATTTTATCAAAATGCCACATTCCCCAAGGGATGCACTGATTTTATGAAGTGGTACTTTCTGAAAGAACAGTTGACTGACTGACTGACCCCCAGATTTGCAAGGCTGAATGAGAAAAAGGTCACTGCGTTTCGGCTGTGACACATGCCAAACAGGCTGTGTGTGTAAGGGATCTAATTCGCAAATCTCACCCAAACAAACTTGGTTTTACACCATCATTTCCTTCTTGCTATCAGCCTGCAGTGTTTGAAGAAAGATGCAGCATCCAATTTGGGTTGAGATGTCCTGAGAGGGTGACACCACGGGTGCTTGCTGGACTACATGAGAAAACTGGCCAGCCAAAGATCCTTTTCCTCTGAGCTTCCCTCCTCTCCAACCTCCTAAGTAAACACATCAGGTCATCTTGATGTTTACATAGTATTATCCTACAAGTGTAACATGGTGTAATGTAGTGTTAGCGTGATCCCTAATTTTTATCGTGATACAGTTTAATCTGGAAGATTTGGACCACATTGGAAATGTTCCTTCTCCCACTCACAAGCAAGAGTGTTTGCTCTGGTTCCTTAGCTATAACCTAAACGTGGCTTCAAAGAAAGAAAGCTGACCCTCTGTGTAGTTCCTATCGGAGATTGCCAATTTACCCTGAAGACACTAAAAACAATTTGCAGTTAGCTCAGAGTGACAAGTTTAACATTCACTGATCAAGTACAGCAATTTATTTTTACAGTGTTGCAAAATGGCTTGGGCCCAGCTAATTTCACTTGGAGGAACAAACACTGCCACAGCCAGAAGGCACAAAATGTGCAACAATAATCCTTAAGGCAACACACTGTAATTTGCCTTCTTCTGTTTAATGCCATGTCAAACAGAAGGATTTCTACACATTTCAGATGGTGACTGTGTTGCCTTCCCTTGGTTCGAGTTAAAAAAAAAAAAATAGAAAAAATTTGATTTACTTCAGAGAGCAGTGATAGATGAAGGATATGACATGCACTGAGCATGCCTAGTTCCTTGCTCATGCCAAAAAATTCCCAGAAGGATAAATCTCGTTTCCTGCCTTACTTCACAGAATTTAGCTTTTTAAACAAGTCATGTTCTGTGGTTTGGATTCTGTGTTTATATCAGGGTTTGTTTCCAGGCTCATGGACAATAATAGTACATGGGTCTGAAAAATCTGAACATTTTCATGTGGAGAGAAATCTTGGTGTTTTAATCTCACTTTCACTCTTATTATTTGCATTAATTCTTATAAACCAGCCCTTACAGATAAGTTGCAATAAAAGCTGATATTTTCCAGGTATAAGCTGGAAAATATGCGAACCTGAGCTTTCATTTAAGTCAAACTTATTTCCATGATTTCAGTCTGTACTTATATATTCATACTGTAGACTTTATTTATTTTAGGAAATATGGAGCTGGAAATTAAGACTTAATTTTAAAAATATGTTCTGGGTTTAAACTGACTTGTGCATTTTGTACATACATACACACACACACATATAAACCTTTTGCGATCTACTGATTATAGCTCGGTTCAAGTCAAATTGGAAGCAGAACATGAATTACATTGAACCTGTTAGCCCAACTGTGTTTAGAAGATTGTGAGAATATGTATTTCTCTCTGGATTTCCATTAATAGCAGCATCCTTTAGAAAAGAAACAAGAAAAAAAAATAGACATGTCCATGTGATTTGATTATATCTTTCAAGGACATGCAGTGCTATCCAAACATTTAGCACACACCGATTTGAGAATATAAGTAAATATAATGTATGCATACAAAAGAACACATAAACATACACAGAGACAAAGGGAAACCAAGCTAGGATCAACTTGAAACTTAACATGTCTTGCTATATTTGAAATTTTAATAACACCCTAAATTACCTCCATAATAAGTACCCAAAACTTTAATCATATATGCAAGAGCAGTACTGCTTAATATGCTAGTGATATTTTGAGAAAAAGACCAGTTATGCTGTGAAGGAAAACAAAAATACAAAACAAAAGCAAATTAAAAAGTTGGTGCTACAGAATCTCTTCTAAACTTAATGGAAACCTGATAAATTAGCTAGCTTCTGGTGGGCTTGGGTTTGTCTGTTGCATTTTTTTTAAATTTAACTCACATACTTTCCAAACCTTAGCTAGCTCTACACTGTATTTTTGCCTACTTACTTTCTGGGTTTTAGTGTATGATAAAGATGAGTTATTTCTAACTATTTAAAGCATACCTCAGTAAGCTTAGTATACACAGTAGTTATTCCTAGATAGATAGGTAGTTGTAAAAGTATATATGTATAGGTGCACTGGAATATAAATATGAATATATGTATATGTATGCTTGTATGTGTATTCTTGTCCACTAAAAATCAGCGACATTTATTATATTTTAGGTTCTATTAGAAGAAAAATCTTCATGGGCAATTGAAGGAAGAGTTCCCCTTGGTGCTTGGCTAAAGCTTAGAGCAGAACAGCTGGTGATTGTCCAAAGTGGCAGCTCTATGTGTTGCTCTTTGCTTCTACTGAATGATCTTCTTATCACTAACTATTCTGTAAGCAACAGTGCAAATTTTGTCATGACAGTATGGTTTTTTTTTCCTTCTCAGTGTAGGATTAAATGTGAAAATTTTAGGAAATAGTAGAAAAATAAAGAGCACAGGATGAATTAGTTCAATATGCTTCCTTTATTTTTCAGTTTTACCTATGAGACCAGTTTCCAGAGCCCCAACCTTGTTTCTTGACTCCCATGATATATTGTAAATGTCAATCCTTGCTTAGATGTTAATACTTTGAAATATGTCCATAAATTTCAGTTCTTCTGCTTCCCAGGCAAGGATGCATGACCTTTATGTAGGAACTCAAAAAACCAATTGAAGAAGGAATTCCTTCAAAGAGAGATTCCTTCAAACTAATGCAGACATCATTCATTCTTTGGCCCAAGGAGGAGTAACAAAAAAATCTGCTGCTAGAGCATTGCTGAAGAGGAGGGGGGGAAAGAAAAAGGAAAGAAGAAAACTGCCATGCTATACTCTTGCTCCATGTGGTGCCATGTGGTACCTGTTACACAAGACCAAGATATGTACACCTTGGACATAATCCATATATGAATCAGGGTTCTACTCAGCTGCTGCTGCAGTACATAAGGTCATAACAACAGACATACCATCTCTAACATTGGCTGTAATGGACACCTAAACAGTGGCAAAAGCAACCCCAAATACTCTCAGCTTCCAACTATTTTTCAGGGGGTTTCTTGAGTCTGGTATGATTTATTGAGTCAGTAACCTCAGTAGATTTCTTTTTCATGTTCTTGTCCAGTCGCCCCTTGAACCCATGTAAGTTTTTGCATCTATTGCGTCTTTTGGGAAGACACTTTATAGGTCCACTGACTTACAGACATAAGGAACAAGCTTTCTTTGAAGCTTTCTGTTTCTTTCTTCTTTGGATTTTCATGGCACACCCTTGCAAAAGGTGGTACCTATTTCTGCTTCTTTTTTCTTTGGATCTCCATCACACACCCTTGGTAGTACGTAGCTCAAAGCACCAGTAATTAATTTCCAACTATGTGTGGTGGCCATGTTCTTGTTTTAAAGACCAAAATGCTTCCAGAATCTCGTGTTCCTAAGAAAGAGTATATTTGAGTTTGAGGTATTGTGCTGTCATGAGGCTAAGGCAAACTTAGGTTGCTGAACCTCTCCAGTTTTGGGATGTTTCCTGTCATCTCATAGATCTGTTTTCCAGGTGAATCTAAATGTGTTATCCCATTCAGATGGCCTGTTCGCTGCTTGGGGCACAGACAGCCTCATATGCACTTAGAGCCCAGCACACAGAGACCAAAACTTGTCTGGGTAACCATGACACTTGTAAATAAATAAAATTAACCATACAGTCCCCTCTAAAATAAAACAGTCTCTATAAATGGGTAGATTCTCTCTAATTGCTCTCCGGGGGCCTTTTGTCCCTCACAACTGTCCTGGGAACATTGCCTGCATGATCATAACACCAAGTTCTCAACCTGGTACCTCTTGCTGTCTTTCTATCTTGGTGCCTTAGCTGTTCTTTTAGCCAAATATAAATAATCCCATTTACTTTGCCTTTCCCCCATGGTCCTTAAATAACTGAAACCTCAGATATCCTTCTCTTTTTTTCTTTGCCAAAAATATTTGATAAGTGCTTTTCTAGTATCTTAAATTTATTAAATAATACCCCTAAATAATTACTTGAGTTCTTGAAGTAGTGATACATTTAATTACTCTTGCTGCATCAGAGTTTCCTAGATATTTTTCTTTTGACTCATCTCCTAGGGAGTGCGAGTCTCTGCAATGTTTACCTGAGGAGCAGGTATCTCCTGAAGGGTGCCTTTTTTAATGTGAATTCCTTTATTTGCGTGCCCTGCTGATGTACTGAAGAAGGTTTTTGAAGTATGTTTCTCAGATAAACTCAGGGATTATGCCCCCGGAATGCACCATGGGGCAGATAAACTATCATGAGGAAAGGAATGTTTCAGGTTCTTGTTCAATTTTACTTTTTTTTAACTGGACAGAGATTATTTTTACAGCTGCATCTGCAGGAATTTATCAGTCTCCTTATGACCTTCCTCCCTATGTACTCAGTTGCCTCCTGCAAAGCCACATCTTTTATCACTGAGGTGTACTCTTCTTCAGCTGCAGGTTTATGAGTCTCTTCTTGAAAGCTATGAGGAATATCTTCAGATTCACCAAATCAGTGCATCTTGCCCAAACATAGGAAGCTACAGCAAGAGCAGCAGTGAAGGGAAAGGTATTATTCATATTAAAAAATGTGCTGTGATTCTTTATATGCTTAACATTCATCATGGTGAGATTCATTGTGACTTTGGCTACACGACTTTCACCAAAGTTTTTGCCATCATGTGCCCTCCACACTAGTAAATTAAATAGAACAACGGAATACTCCCAACCACTCAAATTTCAGCAGCTACACTGTTAAGTTTTCTGACTTTCTTTTTCAACAAGGTCAATCAGCACATTTCAGAACAATTTCTGGCACAACTCAGGACTAGGCATAAACTCTTCCACTAGCTGTTTTGGAGGGTAAAGCAATTTAATAGTGTGGATGGAGCCAGACCTTGGCATTTGACTTTGAGGCCAGAGAGCAGTCCCTGGCATAGTTAGTTTACTACTACGGCTGAGGATTAGAGAAACAGTGCTCCTGAAATAACAAGTTCCTTACCTTGCCAGAGGAAACAGTTGTTTGATAAGTGCTTTGGAAAACCTGTAGAGGAAGGTACCATTTGCCTAAGAAGTATTTGGGTTTAGATACCATCGTCACTGGCTGCTTTTGGGCAGAATTCTGTCAAGAGGATAGAACAGTGGCGGCATAATACACCTGCAGTGGCTTCCATTTGGAGAATCACAGTCATTGGTATTGTGACATAATTATTCTCATTAGAAAGAAGGAAAATGATGCATAAAAAGAATATGTAGCTCTCAAAAGGGAGCCGTTTCTGTCAGGGGCACAACTCACTCCTGACTCCTCACTCAGTCTCTCTTCTCCCACTCACGCACTGTGGTGATGAAATCAGGCAAATTCAGATTTAGATTACACAGAGAACAAGATAATATTTCTTTTGGATGGTCACTTTTTTCCCTTTAACTTTTATTCATCAAAAAATGTGACAGGGCATGGATTAACAACTTGCTGAATCCAATCAAGCAATCACAGAAAACGGAACTGAAAAAGAATTTTGAGAGGTCATACAGTGCATTGCATTGCCCCGAGGCAAAACCAACTCTGCTAAGGACATTGTGGACAGCTGTTAGAAAACCAGCTGTTTTAAGTACTTCTAATGATGGTAATTCCACACTCTCCTTAAGCAATGTGTTCCAGTCCTTCGCTATCCGTACTGCTGGAATTTTTTTCCTAATGTATAACTTTAATCACCTTTGCAGCAATGTAAGCCCATTCTTTTTTGTCCTATCCCCTTCTGGCACAGAGAAGGGAGCATTTCTTCTCTGCAGCAGGCTGTGTTAGGTTTGAACACAGTTAATATACTTCCTCCTCAGATCTTCTCTCTTCTGGTTTATGCATGTCCAGTGCTGTCAGTTTTTCAGAAACGGTCATGTTTTCTAGCTTTATGATCATCTGCATGTGCTGTTACTCCTGGGACTACACAGACTGCTGGATGAGCTCCCTAAGCCAAGTGACTGCATACTGCCAAGAACAAGGAAAAGGACATGACCACATAATTGGGGAAAAGGTAAAAAAGAGCAGTAACGCTTTTTATAACAGCATAGGCTAAGATTTACTTAACCAATCATGAAATTTAGATGAAAAAAAAAAGTGATAGTAGCAGCAACAGGGAAAAGTTGCTTTGAATTAAAAAGGAAGAATAAACCTGAGCTTTTACATGCTTCCTTCTACATGTCAACATACTAATTAGAGTGAATTGGTAGCCATGTCTTCTTTTAGACAAAAACTTACTTCCTTTGTCAGCTTTTCTTTGCATTCTACTGTCCAGTTGCAGTGTTACTCCAAACACTGATAGAAATTGAGTCATCTAGATAATCCCTATAATCCTGAAGAGCTCAGCACTGGAAGACCACCCAGACACACGTTAGATATTCCTTTAGCCTACTTCCTTGTGACTGGATATGTTTTATGATGCCTGCCTAAAGCTTTGGTTACACATCCTTGTCTTTTTGGATTGGGGACCAGTTTTCATCAAGACTATTTTCTGGGAGAGTAGATTCATCATCTGAAGTGGATTTCTTCTGGGTATCTCTAACTGCATAATGAAATATAGAAGTGTTTATTCCTCTAATGTTGACTGGTATACGCCTATACAATATTAAGGAGTGATTCTGAGGTTTCACATTTTGAAAATAGGTAAGTAAAACAGCTTGGACCCAGAATCTTTGCCTATAGTTGTATTAGCGAAGTGGACAGGATCAGGGCAGTGGCCCAAGAATAGTTATCCATATGGTCAAATTGTTAATCTATTCCCTGGTGCCCTTTTGGCTCATGTCACATAACACTATCTGTCTGGGAACCAGCACATGCCAAAGACCATTCCCAGGGAGCACTTTGGATGCAGCCACCCTGTTCTGTAATGTGCAAGAATTTATTAGTGTGACTGTGGCCAGACTCTGTCATCTGGCTTCTAGGCCACCAAATGGGTCTAGATACCGTTTGCTACCCTCTGTTTGTTTAGCCTTTGAGCAACAGTTTGAGGGGATGACATAACTCCCTAAAATCTTGCCTGTAATGTTTTTTGATACCTACCATAATTTTTAGAATTACTAAAAAACTTCCTATGGAATAAGCTTCATAATTATGAAGTTTAAAAACAAGTATTTCTGCTAACTACATCTTTTGACGGTGTTAAATGAAATCTTGTTTTTTAGTGGAAATTCACTGTTAAACAGATTATTAAACCTTCTTTTAACCTTGCATTAAAATGAAATTGTAATTTGCATTGCAACGCAATCCACCATCAAGTATGTAAAGTAGGTAATGCTGCTGTGAGACAGCCGGTGTCACCTGCTATAAAGTCACTCAGTCAAGTTTCAAAAGCGCTGCTTATGTGGGCCTCTCTTCCTTTCACATCTGCTCTTTTCTGCATTTCAATTACTGTTTATCACAAGCTTCATGATAATTTTATAGCCTGTCCTTTATAAGACAGAATTTTCAGGCAAAGATATGTCCTGGGGTCACAAAGCGTCGTAATTATGAATTGCACAGCTTAAGTAATAAGCGATCCAAGACATTTAGGACTTGTGGTGAGTCTCAGGGTTTGGGGCTTTATTCCTTTCATGCTTTCAAATTCTTCCTTTTTATCATACCACACTTTCTGTGGTATTTCTGTAACAACAGTTTGTTTATATCGTTTTCAGTCCTGGCCCCCAAATACAAACCAGTATTAACAGTTTATAATTACAGTGTTAACATTTTCTGTTTCTAAAGTAAGCTAAACATTTAGGAAAGCTCTGTTGCAACACATCTTTGTTGTCTAATGCACCAGATATGATACACTAGGTTTCTGAATTTTTCTGTTCTTACAAGTATAGCATTTCTGTGAAGTTCTATTGATTCTCTCTCAGTTGTCCTTTAAAAATATTGGCTCTGGGAGTTTTCTTGTATTTATTCTGTTCTGTTATTCAATTGTTGCACAAACAAATGAGTATAATCATATTACAGTAATGTTCCCAAAATGAAAAACGATTGGATATACCAGCATTTAATTTTTTTAAAGTCCACTCCAGACAGACAGAGGTAGTTAAAAAAAGTTTATTTTGCTTTCTATTTGAAAACATTTTCATCCATGGCAGTTAGCCTGATCCCTACTGGGAAAACAGAGACCTAATTTTGTCCTGCTTAATACAAATAGAATTCCCAATGACTTCACTGGGAGTTTTGCCTGAACTAAGAGCACAGAAGGCAGCCCTATAAACTTTCAAGAATATCCCTCTGCTTTCCTGTGGCCTAATCTAATCTCTGTAGTTTACCAAGTACTTATATTGTAGCTCTGTATCAAAGTGCTTTGCAAATTATCACATCCTTATGCAGTACTTTTGGACTTTTGATAGAGATCATAATTTAGTAGGAATGAAACATTTTTAAAAATTTCACATGCCCTAGGTGGTTCTATACTCTTCTGTATAGAGTTGACAGCTCTAAACAGTCATTCTATATCAATGAAAATAGCATATCCTTTCCCATGACTTTACTAACAACTTACAGTTGGTAACAATAAATGAATATCTTGGATTCAGAGAACAGTAAATATAGCATATAAAAACAAACCATTTCCAAGAATGTATTTTCTCTGTGGTTAGGAAATGTTATACTATTCCATATTGTTGAGCTAGTGAGAGTTTGGAGACAAAAAAAAAAAAAAAAAAAAAAAAAAAAAGGAGGAGAAATCTGAATAGGAAAGCCAACTTTGGCAGGAGCACTACCGCTGGTTTTAAGGAATGAAAAACAAAAGTTAAAAAAAAAAAAAAGGGAGAGAAGAAAGAGATCAGAAAACTTGTTTTTCAAACATATATCAGACGAAGGGTAGATTATGGAGAAGTTTAAAAACAGAAGTTAAAAAAGAAAGGGTAAAAAAATGGGCGCTGTCTTTTTTTTTAAAGATGGAGTGCAACTGGAAACAGCATGCAGCCAAAGGTCAGGGTCAAGAGTAATAGAATCCTGGCACTATGTGCTAGTTTATCTTCTACACGATGAACTCCTGCCAAACCATATACACAGTGTCATACAGCAGGGAAAAGTGTCTGATGCATCTCCAGAGTATTTATGAGGGCTTCTGTTTTGAAGATAGTTTCTTAGGTAACAGAATAATAACATAATGGGACTATTTCTCATTTATCAGGGACCTTTTTTTTTCTTTTTGGCTTATCCAGCAAATTAAACTGTGATAACCATTTCCCCTTTCCTAGACTCTATCTCTCAGTATTAAGAGGATTGAGGTTTTATATTTTATTTTTCAGATTTGCATTAAGGGAAGGCTTTTGGTGGTGGTGGTACAAAAGCTGATTCAAATAAGACTAAGTCTTGCTCAGCACCTTAGGAAATAAATAATTCAGTTGGAATTATATACACTCACAACATTTAAAGGAGATGAAAGAAGGTCTTGACTAAGTTCTTGCTTCCTTGGACTGTGTGCCTTCCTGTCTGTCATATAGTACTGTGTGTTATGCTTTGTTTCTTTTAGACATGGTAGTATATTTATACTCTGCTTGCAAAGCTTTCCCTCTCCAGTGTACAGTCAGACCTCAATTCAGTAGTTTGTTTTTCTGCATTTCCCCTTATTTAAAAAATGTATAAATATTCCAAAATTAGTTTTAGAAAACAGTTTATCTAAGCATATCACATATTTTTAACCAAAGACATTCAGGTGTACAGCATGAAATGCATGAAAATATTGTCTGGTTCTGATCCAGCACTGGGAGCAAAATATCTTCATTAATGGAATGTGGATTATATTCACAGCAGCTGCTCTGTAATATTTATATTCCAGCCTCTCATGAACTTTTATTAGGGGACAAGTGAGATCACATTAACTGCAGCAAAACAAAATCCATATATTCACTTACCTCAGGGTAGCCTATGCTTAATTTTCTAGTTCTGATCTGTCTTCCCTCCAAGTAAATTATTTACATGGCCATGAACATTACTGAACAAGTAAGGTAGCACACACGAAGAGACGCTACCTGTTTCAAAGTTTTGACTTCAACAGAAGTATTCATGATGTTTAATCTTTTATAGCCATTTGTAAGAAATATATAGATACGTGAAATCAGTTTCCTGATAAAGAGAAACTTTATACGAGACAGGTTTCCCTAGAGAACCCCATGAAAACAGTAGGAACTGAAAAGGTGCTCCCTCTGGTCCAAAACTCCAGCTGAAATCCCAGCAATGTGTTTTAAGCTATAAAAAGGTGAGAAAATAGGTAAGTATCAAGAAGTCAATGAGGAACACAGTGTTCAACATTATGCATTAAACAGTCAGGGAGCTTCATAGGATAGAAGACTCATAGCACAAAGCAACAGAGTTGAATCAAAAGACAGGAGAGTCCATGTTGTTGTTACAAAGGAGTCATTTGGGGTGAACACATTCAGCTTCTCACCATCACTGAATCAGACTCCAGAATTGTACTGTGATTAGTAAAAGTAGCATCAAAGCAGAGAAGTGACTGTTCTGTAGTGCTACACTACGAGTACAACTGAAGACCCTAAGAGTTTGTCTGGAGCTTGTTTTCCTTGAGATACTGGCTTTCAGCACTAAGCCAACAACCCCGGAGGGTCTATACCTCCCAGTGCTGTTCGAGGCTTTATCAAACTCAATCCACTACATGAATTCTTAATCCCAGAGAACCACTCAAAGATTAAAAATTATGCAGTAGGTCAGATCCTGCAAAACCACCTGCAGCTGCATAATTCCCAGGACTAATTTTTCTAGGGCTGTGAGCTGTTTACAAATCAGATTATTAGAAAGCAGCATCGAATTCTGAGCGGCGTTACTGGTATCTGAGCACGCAGCATGGAAAAGGGTAACCAAAGGGTGTTATGTGGACCCAATACCAGGCAGTGGTGTTGCTTGCACCACCAAAAATAAAAAAAGTTATTGCTGTTTATCCCTCTCCAAGTTCAACATCAGGTATAGCAGCATTTTTATAAGCATTGTTTAATAGGCTGCAGAGGAGAGCTCTTTCATGAAGTGACATTCATCTACCTGCACCTAGACCTCTTCTGAAAGAAGCTATTTTCAGACATTTATTCTGGATACTAATGTACTTTCTCTGTGTTTCAGGATTTTCTAACCTTTTGAAATGTTCTGCTAAATATTGTTCCTCTTGAATGTAAATAATTTTATTTTGGAAGAAAGGTAATCAACGCTTTTCTTCCATCACATGACTTTGTAAGTGAAAGGCTACACTTGAAAAGCGATGGTTCTTGCTTTAAAATACTCTTGCCCAGCTTCTACCCTTGTAAATTGCGATGCTGAACTTCTGTATCTTTTTACCTGTCCAAAACCCATCACTTGAGTGTGTCAGACAGAACTCAGGACCCAGACTGACTTTGCTTAGAATCTCAAATTCATCATTTTTAAGATGACATTAAAATGTAACAAATTCAACTTTCTTTGCTTGAAACTGAAGTTGAATTGTACTAATAATGGAATATACATCAAAATTAAATTGAAATGTTATGGCTTTATATGCAAACTAAAATATAGTATTTATTTGGCCAGGGAACACTACTGTTGAATACCAGTGAGGGTTAATCTTTCTAGCTGTTGCAAAAGTCTGTATCCAAAATGTGCATGGAGTAATGCTGGCTCTAATTATTACACTGTATGGAGAGATCAGTCAACTTTATTCCTAGCAATCCAGTAACTTTCTTTTGTGTAAACTTGGCACAGAAAGACTTTTGCTATTGAACTAAATAAAACCCTCAGCACATGGCCATGGCCCAAGGGGACACTTTATCATTTGTATAGAGAGAGACATTTGATTATGGCTTAATTATACAATATGCTGCTATTTATTTTCAATCAGTCTGCAAACTCCATAATTGTGGATTATTTACTGATGAACTACTTACAATCCATTATTCTATTATGTTAATGTATTCAAATCCAAAAACATATGAATGTTTAATAACCTAGTTTAAATCAGTTGGGCTTTTATTGGTTTTCAGGAAGAAAGATGTAGAAACCGACAATCTGGTAAATCAGAGTTACACAACATTGAAAACAAACTTTGCTTTGTTTAATTTTTTAAGTTTCTAAAAATTGTGTAATTTATCATATCATTATTATTTGCTACTGTACTTATGGTTGTCATCTTCTCCCGATGGTATTTAATCAATTGCAGAAATCAAACAAGAAATCAAATAAGATAGTGGACAACATTTCCCAAAGTTCTAAACAGTGGGATTTTCCAAATTATAAAAATGCTTCATAAGTACCCCTTTGGAGTCCTAATTTTAAAATTATAAATTACAGCTTTCCCATTCTTTCTCTTCTCTACTCAGCTTCTCCCTAGTCCTAGAGGGAATTTCTTAGAATATTTGGATTTGAGCCAAAATCAGACATATTCTTGAGTCCTAGCAGAATTTGAACTGCATTTTTCCTCATCTCCTGTGGGGTACCTCAGTCAAGGGGTTACAGACTCTTCTGAAGTGGCACTGTACTGCAAAGATTTTAATCAGTCTCTGGGTCACAGAGAAAATGCTAGAAAAACTTTACTCTGAGGTTACATGGCTGCCTTAGGAGGCTGAATTGCAGCCCTCGCTTCTGTTCATACAAAAGATTATGGATCTGCTCCAAAATGTTTCAGAGGAAAGCTGAATTAGAGTAGTTTATATCCCAGATAACTCTGCAACCTTCAGTTTTGCTATGGAAAAGGGGGAGACAGAAGCAGGAAATAGGTGTTCTAGTTCTGATTTGTTTTACCAGCATGGACTGATCTGTTGCACCATGAAATGTCAACAGATCATTGCAAATGGGTGCAGAGGCACCAGACTCTAATGCTTAAGTAAAAGGAAGAGCCAAAGACGTGAACCAACACGGGTGCCGAATATGCCTCCAGAAGCACATTTTGACTTCACAGTCATGGACAAAATTTCTTACTTATGTAGCCCCTTTCCAGAGCCCAGTTGAGATCTTTGGTAAATACATTAAGGATTTGCCAGTGTATTTGAACTTGCCAGGCCGTTTCCCTTATAGGTTTGGGGGGTTGGGGTTTTTTTGGTGGGTTTTTTTGGTGTTTTTTTTTTAATCAGTTTCACTTGGTTTTACAAGTTTCCATGTCTGCAGACTTCTAAGTCTGCTCACATCTTGAAGGATCACTTTCTCCTCAGAAATACTTACCAGTCAATTGCATATTCACACTGTTCACACTGGTAGTTCACACTGGCAGTTCACACTGGTACTGAAACAAAACCAGGACTCCAGCTTCTCCCGTGTGCAAGGACCATAAAATAGCAACATCACTTTCATTCAGGTTTCTGAAGGGCAGTTCATAACTTTCAGGAAAGTTTCCTACTAAATCTCTTTAAAACATCAGCCTATTGACAAAGATAGAAATTGCAGATGAAACATTTCAGGTAAGAAAATAAGAGATGCAACCCAACAATTGCTTCTCTGGCTAACTCTCTGTAATGACTTCTTAGAGGGTTACTCTATAATGGAGACTGTAGGATCAGAAACAAGATTTATATAGTAAATTAACTGCATAATTATGACAAGTAAATCACTATTTTAATATAGTAATAAAACATTATATTAAGGATCCAGTCTAAATGGTTTGTACAGAGGTTAGTAATTGAATACTAGATATTAGAAGCATATTGCATACTTTAGTAGCATTTGTTATGGATGGTTACAAGCACATTAGTAGGTGTTATTGATCTGTTCGTTCTATAATAACCTCTGATAAATGATTTACCATTTACTAAATGGGTTATTACTCAAGTATCAACTCTTCATATATTATTTATTGATATTCAGTACTGTCAAGTGTGATGACTATATCAGGTTTAATAAACCAATACTGTGGTATTTCTGCAGTTAGTTTTACTGAGATCACTTCATCAACTTTTGAACAAACCATTAAGATATTGTTAGTCATGGCTGAAGTTATACTGTCCATATGAAAATAAAAATAACAAAATAATGATACCCATATTAAAAAATACTGAAATCAAGCAGTGCAGAATTTCGGTATTCGTTACGTTTAAACGATTTCTCTTAAGCTAAAAATCTGAGTGGGACAGGGACTTATATAGATAGCTTGGGTTTCCAGGAAAAAAAAACCAGCTGAATTTGCATTTTCTACACCAGCTTTGTTCCCACCAGGATGTGCACAGTAGATTTAACTGGTCATGATGAGTGTGAGCATCAGGCTAACAGTCCATAAATGTGCAACATGCTTCAAGAGTGCCAAGGAACATCTTGCCCATTCTGCTTCCAGTATTTTTGTAGTGAACAAAAGTTCTAAAAGCATAAATAACTCTGACAGCCTGGAGATCAGAAAACATGAGAAAATGTAGCAGAATTGGTGTCTGGGTTGGTGTGTAATTCCATGTGTCTATGCTTACTGCATATGCACATTACATATGTATATATATATGCACACACATAATTTATCATTCAGATAACTTTTAATATTTTCCCATAAATCCTAATATTTTCATATCACAAATGAAATAAAAATCCTTGTAAAACCAGAATATTTTTTACTCTTTAAATTAATGTTCATATTAAGGAAAACCAAAGCTGTCAGCTCTCTTTGGTTTTGTTTGGTTACTGAAATATGATCAAGACCTTTATTTACATTTTAATACTTTCATGATCTTAACATGAATCCAATTCTATTTGCTTTGATTTTCTTGAAGTTCCATTTCTTCAAGTTATCTTATTTTGTCAGGATTGTAGCGTTCATAATGAAAGTATGTTTTAGGCCTTAGAGACGCAAAGGAGGCCTCAGAAAGGTATACTGAAGTCCCTGCTAAGATTTCTTTGCATGTTTTTTTCATCAGAAAATACTGGTCTTTTCATGTGAACAGGTTTTGAAACAAATTGCTATGGCCAAAACCAAAATCAGGCACCAAAATACCTTACAATTTGACACTGAGGATATTATCTTAGGGTGCATACTAAAAAATCTTGAAAATGCAACCTTTCTATTTTTAAATCAGAAAATAATTTTCTTCCCAATACTGATTTCCAATTCTTATTGCAAATGTAAACACTGGAAAGCTCAGAAGGGTCTGTCATTCTTTGAGAAGATGACACTTGAGGAACCGATGTTCAATAGATGTGAGCATACAAAGTGAATTTTTTTTTTAAATACCCAAAGCTGGTCAAAACAAAAAATGGTCAAAAAAATTTGCCTAAACTGAATATATCAAGGTGCATGACTTCCAATTGTACATGAAACTAGCGTTACTTTCAGCATTTCTGACTTCTGACCTACAGAACTAGGTGTCTAGGTTTAGCTGAGTGGGCTTTCTCATCCCGCACCTGCAGGCAGCAAGACTGGTATTCTTAAATATCACCAGTCCAGCATGCATTTAATCCCATAAGTATGTTGGACAGAGTACAGAATACTGATTTGCTCATGGCTTTGTTTGGACACCGTTTGGGGCAAGGGTTAATCTTTACAACACAAAAAATAACCCTTCCTGCCTTCTTTCCAACTGATCAAGCTGGACTGAGCCAAAGCTCCTAAAAGTCACTCAATTTTTAGTCTCACTGAAGACTAGCAATTTTAAATTCGGTTTCTAACCTCAGGTAGTCATCCTCCAGGATACTTTTCATCCTTCAGAAGTAGATGAATTTTCATTCTGCAGAAACTCCTATCATTCCCCATTTCCAGGAAACAAGTATCTTAAAATAGGCAATGAAATTTTTGATGGCAACAACTATGTAAGATTGATCCCATTATTTAAACTACTTTTATCCTGAATTTCTTAATCAGATATTGTTCTAGAGTAATCATTAAAATACGGCTTACAGGTGTTTTTGATTCCTTTGCTGGTTAAACACAAAATTAATATGCTCATAAGTGTAACTTTTGAAAGTATATGTTTGTCATTTATTCATCCTCTTAATACCTGCATATTATCAGTATTCCTTCAATTATTGTTTTTTCATTCTCCTTAATAAAACATTGTTTATGCTTTATCTTTCTATTTTTTTCCCGTCTTCTACTCTGTTTTCTCCAAACACTTAATGTCCATTTTAATCACCCACTTCGGTTTTCATGAATGTTTTGAGGCTAAATTTTCCACTTAAATAGCCCCTTTATGCCTCACCACTGATGGCCTGCATGTAACAGATCTCAAAGTGGCCTTCTGCATTTTTGGGTTATATCTTGGCCATTAATCTTTCTTTATTGCAGTATGTTTAACAAACTGTTAAAAATAATGGTAGCTGGCAATGAAAAAGTGTGGTGCCCTTTAAGAGGCATTGTTTGAACTGATATTTAAAGATTTCTAATTCTCTGGGGTCAGGAAAGTAATGTTTTCATGTTTTTACAAGTCGTTTTGCAGCAAGTCTTATATTGTCCAGAAATGATGTTTAAAGTTTCAATAGCTTCTGGTTCTCTGTGCCACATCACCTTGCAATTGCCCCCAAATTGTTTCTGAATCACGTTTCCTCTGGCAAGGAGTGGTAACCCTCATTTTATATTACATCGTACAATGTACAGTGCTCTCACCCTGCTCATAACAATGTTAATGTCAGAATGAAAAATGATAAAGCATAAATTAAATAGCAACCATATGTTTTCTGTAATATATCTTTTTTTGTTTTCTGACCCAGGTAAACAATTTCCTTATATCTCCTGTTCAAATCTGCATTTCATCCTCCAGATTTGCCTCACGAAAGCCAGAGAGCATGCATCTTGCCTGTGTCTAGACAGATGAACTTGAACTTCAGTTAATACAAAGTGATAGGGCTCATCACAGCTAGAGAAGCTTTTTGTTTTAACCAGCATGCTTGTTAAATAACGTATCTTCCATCAGCCTACAGTCATTTTAAAGCTTTACAAACAAACTTAAGCTTCCAGTCTATGTTATAACTAAGAGCAGTGAATGTTGCCATGGGATTATTCTAGTAAACCCTTAGTAAATTATCTGAATAAATAAATGTTACAAGATTCTACTGGTTGGGCTCCCCACCCTCCTCCTCCCCAGCCTCCACCAGCAAGCGGAAGGCATTCAGTGTATATCACATTCTCTAAAGAGGAGGCCATCCAAAAACTACAGAAACCATTACAATAAAATAAAATCCACTACTTTCCTCCCTCTGCAGAAGGGAGTCTATCTGTCGGTCAAGGTCCTCTCCACGTCTGGATAATTGGTACACAAGAGCACAGCACAGCTAGTCGGTCAGTCATTAAAAATTATCTGGGACACATCTTTCTTCTTTTCCCCTGAAAGGTGGTTTCTGAACTGCAGCTCCCCTTTGCTTGGTGCACAGGGGCTGTTACAGCTGTGGGTTGCTGGCAGCAGGGGCAGCAAGGAGAGGCAATGTCTGCGTGAAGCGGGAAGGTGGTGTTCACTATGCGGCTTTGGCAGCTGTAGTGAGCACTCTGCAGGGCTCTGAGCGCTGTCAGGGTGCTGTGCATGTTTGGGGTTCTGCATGTCCTCACCTCTGTGCTGATGGAGCATGCCTGGCATATTCTCTCCCCTGGCCCCACCTGGCTTCCAAAATGCTCTGTCCTACCCCTCCCTGTGTGATCCTTCCTGCCTACTTCACATTGACGTTTAATCAAGTTCCCAGGCAAAACCAAAAAAAACTTAAAAAATCTTGTGCCAAGCTTGTCATAATTTTCGATTCCTCAGTTGTATGTGTCATTTTCAGCACCTATTTTGCTCATCTGTTTCTTTTGCTAGCTGGTCAGGGCAGGTTTTCCTGATGACTCCTCTATGTGAAATGTTTTTTGTAGAGTGCAGCAATGGAGAGAAATGCACAACCAGGCTTATTGCCACTAATGGTGTTACGGCACTACTGAAATGCATGCAGTAGTGATTTTTTGAGAAGCAGGCTGTACTTTCCAGGCAGGCAAACTGCACTAACTCACTTGTATTGGCTCTGGTGCGCTGCACTAGTCCTGTTACGTGGGCTGCGGTGCACAGGCTTGTCCACTTAGATGAAGAATGAGGGTGACATTCATAGCAGGCAAATAAAGTTAATAATTTTGTCTGTTTACCCTGAAGAACAAGAAACAGGGGCAGCTGAGGAGAACATTTTGAAACAGAAAAAAAAAAAAAAAAAGCATCTGGAGGTATTTAATTTTCACCTTGATTACAGGTGGAGTCTAAAGAACCAGCTTGAGCTTTGTGCTTGGCTTTCAGATAGCTAAAGGAATCCATCCTGCATGCTGAGTTCCAGCCTGTGAGATCAAGCACATATTAATCTTACTTTTTTGCATATAATTTTCCAATAATTATAACTACATAACACAGAGGTGATACTAAACTTAAGTTTTAACATTTCACTGTTTGTGTACATTTTTCAGAACTGTAGCATCTTTGCATGGGTCAGATATTTTTTATCTGAATTCAGGTTTCTGAACATACTAAAGAATAATCTGCTTGGTTTTCCTGGTAATTATATGTCAGTGGTAAAGACTGCAAGAAAAACTGAAAAACCTGACTGACTAGTGAGTAAAGTCAACATTCTTTGGTTTTGGCTGTGGATGCGAGGTAAGAGGTCTTAATTCTTTAACAGTTATATGAGACATAATAGGCTAGATAGTGCAAGAATAATGAAGAGAAAAAGTTGTAAAACAATCCTATATTAAATGTCATGTACTCAGCAGGTTAGACTGATTAGATCTAGTGACAATATTTGTAAGGCTTGCACAGGAAAGCAAAACCTTTCATGAATTCTTTTTCTCATTTTTTTTTCTCATTTTTTTCTTTTTTCCTCTGGGAGGAAAAAAAGGCATTGACTCAATTTTGGAAATGTATTTTTAAAACCTGCACCTATGATAGTAAAGACTGTTCTGATATATGCACTTCAAACACTAATCTAGATTTGAAAGGCCATTTGGACATCAAGTTGTAATTCCACCTATAAAGAAACAAATTTCAGGGAGAGTGTTACTCAACTTGGCTTGAAATATCAAAGTGACATGGAAAAACAAAGGGTACCAAGTTCCCTCTGCTTTTACTGAGTAACTCTGTGAACTTCTTGGAAAGTTCCATCCTTTCTAACCTGGAGCTGGAATTTGGTAAGGCAAAATTTGGCACCTTGGAACATCTTTTAATTCTTAACACAGATTGAGATAGATATTTCTTTGATGCAGCCCTGCCTGTTTGCAAATAGACTGTAACACCTTACCTTGCTGAGCTGAGGAATACTCAGTAAGATGGGACTTGACTTAATTTCATTGGTTCATCTAATGGGAATCCTTCAGCCAGCTTTCTGACCACAAAGAGGTCTTCCTTTAATGCGCATAATCCTATTGTCTATGGGACCCCTTGGCTTACCGCTCCCTCCTGAATACATTTTTGGGTTTTTTCCTCCTTTAATTCTTCTCACAAAAAAATCTGTGCTGATCTAACTGAATCCCAACACTGAGTTTAGAAAATCAACCCCCTCTGGCTGGCATAGCTAATTCCTACTCCAGACTTACACACAGCTTCCTCTCTGTGAGGCACTTACTGCCTCATTGACCCTTTCCAGAAAGGGGCTCTGATTGCTTTGCAAACTCAGTGTGAATTAAAAGCAGCCATTACACACCCAGCAAGGTTTAAAACCACTTATCATAGTGAGAAGGGACACTCCCAGCCCCTTGCTTTCTGCTTTTTTTCCTACCAGAAGTCATCCCTTTCTTGTCATGAGAGCATCTGTGTGAGATTTAGTCAGAAATAAGTTTACTCCATGTGATATGTCTGCTTTTCATACAGACAAGCACCTGGAGGTCTGCCTGAGCCATTCCGTGAGGCCAGTATGCCAACGTATCACAGCACTGAATTAGATAGAGACAGAACCTGAGTCCTCAGAAAGTCATAGGTGCATCAAATCATCACTGTGACTTGATTCATGATCGAGTCTAATTCTCCAGGCACCGCACTGGCTTTAGAAAAGCTTGTCCTTGTGCTTTGGTCTGTGCCAGATAAAGGATTTTCTAAGCCCACTTCACGGTGTGCCATAAATCAGCATAGGTTACATCATATGCTATAAGACATGTGGCATCTGCCTTAATATTCCTGCAGACTAACTTTTTTAAAATCAAACATTGCAACAGCCCAAAACCTGTCAATTTGTCCTTCTGTTTCTTCTGTGAACTCTGAGGGATTTTTTTGTTTGAGATTATCTAAAGACTCACTTGCTATTCACAAATAGCTAGAAAACACATTTTCTACACTGTGGCTTAAACATTCAGGCAAGGGGTAGACAGAAGCACAGGGGAAACCCTTGCCTCCTTTGCTAGTCTTTGGATGCCCTCCGTGCCTTTTTCTTGCTGGGAGACGAAGCTGTGATGGCGGGCTAGTACTGCCAGGACGAGATTATTCCATGCCTTAAGTTAAACACGTAAACGCTTGAAGGATAGAGGTCATCATTCCTAAAGCTTTAATAAACTTTACAGTAGAAATAAGTTTCTCTTAACCCCATTTATTTAAACAATCCATATTGTTTTATATAGAGGAAACTATCCAATGCAAATACAGCTAAATATTTTAATGGTTTACACATTCATTTCAGAAAGTTTTCTTTTAATTTGTTAACTTTTGTTCCTTTGAACCAGCTCAACCTACTTATTTAATCCCTTGAGCTTTCAAAGGACAGCTTGCAGAAAGTAATATACACAAATATAACAAACATTTCAAATAAAGCACAATGCATAAAGCAGAGAAAGGGAAAAATTTGACAACAGCTGCTAGATTTAACACTAATAGTTTTGAAAGATTTTGGCTTAAAGGTTAAGAGTATCTTATGACAATAAGCAGACTTTGTATATAATGTCAACAGCCCTGTTGCAACATGTCCAGTTTTAATTTATTCTTGTTCGCTTGCATAAGACAAATAATATAATTATCTATGTCTGGTTCATGACATTCAAGTTGGAAAAAATCAAATAAATCATGCGTTTTTTAAGAATAGCAATTTCTAAAGCCTTTGGCCTACATCCCTTATTAACATTAGAGACATTTTTGTCTGAAAGTGATAACCTGAAAGTTTGCAAGTATTTATTTATTTTGATCAGATTTCACCTTTTTGAGCCTGCTTCTGAATAAGCTAGTGGTAACTAGTATCCTCCTTAGTCTTTCTTTTCTTTTTCTTTTCATGTCCAAAGAACTTTGCAAATGATTTCAATTACCTGATTAGCAAAAAATTCAAGGCTTTAAGGGCTGCACTCATCAGACTTTGAGGCTCACTTTGGACCAGTTCGGTATGCTGACAATTTGGAAATATTTTTATTCCCTGCTTGTATTATTCTTATAATGGAAAAATAACACAAGGGATATTAAAACGGTATATTAATCACACATTATAGCACAAACCTTGTTTCAGTATGTTTCCTAAGATCAGTCATCAATCAGTAAAACTGTTTGTTCACATATGCTTATTAAAAAAGAAGGAAAAAATACTCTTTTTAGAATCATATTCTAACTGATAGAAAGCAGTCTCACATTAAACCCCTCTGTGGAGCTCTTTACATGAGAGGTGAAATTCATTTCACATAATTTTAGATGTCTGGTGTAACACAGATAATTAGTATAAATTAATTATGTATGCTTCTATGGCACATATAGAGAATTAGGCACTTCTACAGGATGATATGCACATCTGTCTGACACTTATGTTCACATGGGATCCTAAAAACTGGAAACACCTTTATCTTTCCCTTGACTCTGAAGAGAACCTAGGGTGTGGTTTACTTTAAGACTTATAACTTCTAGGTAGCTTTAGGTAGGTAAAATCAAATCCACTCCAGGTGGTGATCTGGACTTTTAATATAAATTGCCATATCTACTTTGAATAAAAATAGCAATACATTTTAATGGTTTCAAAGAATGCTTTTTAGTCCCTTAAGGAGGACGTAATAGGGTGGATTAGTGTTTAGGGTTTTTTATATGCATTTTTTTTACACAGAGGGCTTCAGTGAAAAATTTCCTGAGTTAGAGGAGATGAAATGAAATCAAAATCTCACTAAGGGAAAAATGAGATAGTACTAAGATGGATGGCAAAAATAGGGTCTAATATAGAATGCATAGGCTTAGTATGAAATGTGCATGGAGAGCTTGGAAAGTACACTAGTGACATGTATCTGTGTAATGGTTCCAAAGCATTTTCTTTTGGATGATATTAAGACTTTATAAAACAAACATATGCTCATGCTAATACTTTTTTGAGGTAAATGTATTAATGCAAAAATGTCCAAACAAGCGTGCCAGATTTCCTCAGGGTTTAACTCCTGCAGCAGCAAAAGTAGTCCAGAGTGTTTGAGACATTTCCCATAGGAGCATTTTTACCATGCCAAGAAGCAAAGCAGGAGCTCTGCGCAGTTGTGGCAGTGCAGAAGTCTCTGCAACATAAGCATTGCGAGAACACTGCTGCATTGTGGAGGGGAAAGAGTCCAGGTGTCCTTCTTGAGTATGAGATGCAAGAGAACCAAGGTGGCTTTGCTTTACAGAAGGGAATTGTCCGTGTTACAAGGGCAAAGACCATGAAAACCTCATCTATGAGAAGGGAGCAAGATGCTAATCAGTGGAAAGACCTATGGCTTTGCAGGCACATCAATGCATTGTCACTGTGTTGAACCACAAGACATCACCCCCAGTACAAGGGGCAAGGCAGGGTTCCCCCATCGTATTTACCAGCAAACACACAGGAACTACAGGTCCTCCAGATCCCAGGGTCCTGCACTGTATCCGGTAAAACCAGCCCCACCTTAGTTCTCAGAAACTCAAAGACCTGTAACCAGCCACAGGGTGATGACTTCACTGTGGCTGGTTTTGTTTCTTCATATTTTAAAATGGTTATGCAAATGCCATTTTGTGGAGAAACGTGTTTTTGATAACTAGACTTGCTTCTTGGTTTGCTACCAGTTCAATCATCAAACTTTCCCACCAGGTCCAAATCTGCCCACCAGGAAAAATGCTGGTAAACCTGCAGTGGCCAACCCAGGCAGGCAGGACACTAACCCTTTGGGGATAATCCTTTAATGCCTAGAAGGTATTCAGCCAATTTTGCAGGCAGAGGACTGAATCAGGCGTTTATTAATCAGATGATCTTGTTACTCTTATAAAGAACCTTGGATAAAATTGTACATTTTAAACTCTTTATCTGCTATATATGCCAGACTTGGATTTACTAGAGGGGAGAGAGAAGAAATAGAAGAGGAAATGCTGAGGGAACTCCAGCTGGTCCCATTACTGCTCGTTAGTTCAGCATATAAAATTGCAGTCCCTGCTGCAACCCCCAGTTCAATGCCTCTCTTTTCATATTTGGCCTTTGTTTGCTGCTCAAATAACTCCAATACTATCCAGAAAAGTGTGCAGACATATATCAGGTGGAGTTCCTGGCTTGCATAAGTGTGTAAGTATATATGCACACATATGTATATATATGCACATATACACACATGTATGTAAATACATATTTCTATAAATAACCACAGCACACAGAAAACATTTTTTTCCTAATAAATTATTTGTATCATTTAATTATTTTTTCCTCAGCCTTTTCTGGGTTAAAATGCTAAATTACTGGGTTTTCTTTCTTTCTTTCTTTCTTTCTTTCTTTCTTTCTTTCTTTCTTCCTTCCTTTCTTCCTTTCTTTCTTTCTTTCTTTCTTTCTTTCTTTTCTTTCTTTTCTTTGTTTTCTTTCTTTTCTTTTCTTTCTTTCTTTCTTTCTTTCTTTCTTGGGGTCAGACCACGTTGTTGAATCACTTTAAACCCTCAGTCAGGAACATGTCAGAGTTATAAAATGGTACTGTTGATGGAGCAGCCTAGTGCTGATAGGAGAGCTATTGATTGCAGATCTACTTTTAGATTGGATTTGTGCTCTGCAGTCCTTTTACCTGGTCATAAAATATAAGTGGGGTTTACAAAAAAATAGCAGTCCACTTAGGAAGTCTCTTAACAGGTTTTTTGAGCTTAAATGTACATTCCTTTAAGTACCTGTTAATTACTTTACTGTGATGATGCGCACCTGTACAATGTCAGACTGCCCACAGGGCCCATTGTAACCTGTCAGCCATTTACTGCCCATGATTCACAGCCGAGGGGTCTAGGATTATTGTCTACTGGGAATTATGTTTTAGTAGTGCAACAGTGTGCTGGAGATGTCTTAATGGCTGCTCAAGTGACATTGTTATAATGCCTGCATTGTTGTTCTAGCCAGCACACAGCCCAATTGCTTTTTAAGTTATGGCATCAGCAAGCTCCAGGTCATCTGCTATTAAATCACATGCACATATCTGAAACGTTGATGTGGTAACTGGTAGCAATGTATATGATACTTTTAACCTCCAATTTGGTGGGTGCTTGGGATCAGATTATATGAAGTGTGCATGTATGCTTCAACCTTTAGGGCCGCAGCAAGCTTTAGTGATTTTAAATGTCATCGTAAATTTTGCTTGAACAGCTCACCTCAGCTCATGTGCAGCTTTCCTCTTGATAAGCTGGAGGATAAAGAGCCTAAGTGGGTCGCATTAAAACTCACGTACACCTCCTACATGCCCCAGTTCATGAGTTTGCTAGAAAAGTGTTCAGATGAGTAGAGATGGAATGTACAGACACTTCCCTTATACCTCTTCCCTTTAGACAGCTGCCTCTGCACTGGTGGGCATGTGACCATACACAGAGGCAGATAAATATATAAGTAGTCACATACATACACTGCATCACAGGAAAATAGCATTTTCTAATGTGTTCTGCCATCCTGTAAGAGATGGAGCATATTGGCTGAGCTGTCCTAGGAACAGCTGGAGCAAAACATACTTGTCTTTGAATTCACTGCCAAGGTGTCTATGGCATGTAGATGAGACCTTTTGCAGCATTATTTCTTTTCAAAGTCACAACCACCAGGCTAAACCGGCCTGATTTGGTTTTTTGGGTTTGTTTTTTTCTTTTTTTTTCTTTTTTTTTCTGGTGGTGATGTGCAGGCATTGACATACTGAAGTAGATGTAGAAAGCAACTAAGGGATTTCTAATCAGTTTGTAGTCTATAAAGTTTCCTGGCAGCACGTGTAACTTGAGCTGATTGGAAATATTGGCTGTTTCCCACAGAAAAAAAACCAAAACAAGCTTCCACAAACATAACAGCAACAAGAACACACACACCATCCTCTACCTCAAATGCAGCAGCTTTGCTTAATCATTCCAGTTTCCTTTCCAACAAAAAAATAATCTTTTCTGCAGAACATTTTCTATTTAAAAAACATATCAATGACTCCCTCCCTCCCTCCAGTTTTCAGTCAAAAGTAAATTTGAAGGAAAATGTTTTAACTGATCCTATTGTAACATCAAGATCCTGACAGAAGAAAAAACTTGAATAGCACAAGGCATCTGATCTTACCTAGTTTTATCTGTATAGGACTCTTCCTCATTAAATGAATTTGTATTCCAATAGTGTTGCTGCAAACATTGCCTCCTTCAGCTAGCATGCCATCACTGAAATGGTGCACTTCTCAAAAAAACTTTCCCTTTTATCAAAGAGCTGGATTTTTTAACAGATGATATTTTCACAGCTTTGAAATTTTTACAGTGAACGAGCTAAACACATTGACTTGGCCAGGGGGAGAGGTGGTACAGGGAGACAAGGAGGGAAGGGGTGAAGCAGAAGAAATTTTCAGAAATGTTCAATGTGGACTTTCTCCCCCCCATTAAAAATAAGAATTTTACCCTAGTTTTCAATGGGATCAGAGTAACAGCAATGCTGAGTGCTTTGGAAAAAAAATCACACTCCCCAATGTTATTAATATGAGTCATAATTAGTGATGGAACATCTGATCCAAACCCCAATTAACTTCAGGGGAAATTTGGATCCAAACTTTATGGCTTGAATTTATTTGCTTGTTGAGCCAAGACAGAACTCCTGACCCAGTACTGTCCAATCCCTCCCCCACTAACAAATCCTTTGGGGAATCAGAAATGCATATCTGGTTCAAGATCTGACATTTGTGGTTTGGAGCTTGTTTGACAGTATATCTTGCACATAAAAAGCACTTTCCACCTCAAAATGCCATTTGTGCTTTTAAAAGTGCATCTGTGCAGGAGACTGATTCTTAGGAAGAACCCAGTAAGGCCAAGTGATATGCTTTCTTCAGCGCGCTTGCAAATAAGAGGAAAATGCTTACAGTCAAAACTTTCTGTCTTTTGAGTCCGCAAATTCTTCCAGAAGCACTAGGCACCTTTTCCAGTTCAGGCAGTGATCCTGAGGGTTTGACACTGTCTGCCTTGAGCGTGTGGAAGCATGCTGATTTCAGTTTGATTATTCATTAAGCAAGTCACTACCCAGCCTGACGATGTGTGGGTAAACTAGGTTTTAGTGTCACAAACAGACCTGGGAAATGTATCTGCTAACCCAATACTTTCAAAGACCAACCATGTGCTGTTTCATGTTGGTAGCATCTGACAGTGGGATCTCCAAGGAGGTTTAGGAGGCTCAGGTGGTTGTGTATTGAAAGCTTTATCCTAAGATCAGTAAAATTAACTTCAACACTGTAAAGACTCTGGAATGCATTAGAAAACATTTTTTTTCCCATAAGGCAAATTAGCTAAAACAAACAAAATTTGTGACATTAAACATAATTGAATGTTACCCATTTTTATATAGCTCTAGGTCAGATAGACTATGACCTGACAAATTTTTCCTCCTACCTTATCTAGCAATTTTATTCAAGATTACTGCAAAATATTGACTTTAGGAAGCCAATCATTAATTATTTATGAGCAGTATTTTACTGAAAGGGTTTAAGTTGTTTGCTTGAGTTATAAACTCCATGGAGAGCTGTGTAAAAGCTTTTTTTCCCACCTTTTTACTCAGTGAATGATTCATTAATCTCAGAGTATATACAAACATTTAGGAGGCAGCAGCATCCACAGGATAAAGCATTTGCCCCAAGAAGAATTACTTCTTTTCTCAGTTCAGCTGTGTGACTTAGGGTGATTTGCTTCTCACCCTGCATGCCTCAGTTTGCCATGCTGTAACTTGGCATGTGTCTTTTTTATGGAGATTCGTGTGGCCGATGGATGAGAAGTCCTATACAGGAGTTGTGTCTTCATGCTTGTGAGAACAGCCTCAGAGCCTAAACAGGACAGACAGAATATGAAAGAGATGGTGGGACCTGCCAGCAGAGAAAACACTTGATTTTTTATCTACAGCAGGACTACAGGCTGGAACAATGGTAATATTCCAAAGGACTGATCTGACAATGATGACATTACTAAAGCAATAAAAAGGAGGACCACAGGTCAGTGTTCAGAAGAATCCATGGCACACTAACTTGGTCCGTAAGATAATGAGCTGCATATTGCACTATGTTGCGCAGGGGCAAACCTCTCTTTCCTCTGGCTGTGCTGCAGGCCAACAAGATGACAGGCAGAGTAACGTAGGCATCGAGTCGTGCTGAAGCGGTCCTCTGTAATCCAGCCTGGAACTAGTTCAGCACACAGGCAGTGAGCCTGGGTCTGCCTGCACTGACAGATGTGGGCATAACCTCAGCTGCCTGGAGCCAATTTCCACCAGTAACACTTAAGGACCTGACAATTCATATTCAAATCCTATTTTTCCAAAGACTGGCAAAGAATTTGAGTTAACTGTTCAGCTCTTCTTACTTTCACAGCTCAACTAGCTCCAAGGACTATGTGCAGCAGGCTCTTACCACTCTATTAAATGTCTAGTCTACGTTACACTATAAGAAAGTGATCAGAGCATGTTCAGTTAAGGTCTCTCCAAGCCCCTCCACAACTCTCAGGCTGTACCTGGTTTGCCACATAAGGACAGGAAAAACTGACTGGTGGTAAAAAGGCTTCCTATAGATTTTGGCTTAATTTGGGAATCTAGGCAGATAGATAGCAAAGTAAATACTTGCTATAATTACAACAAGTTGATTTACTGCCTTCTGGGAAACAGTGCAGCATTGCAGTAATGACAAAGTTGTTTGTGATTGTGTGTGCATATATATATAGGTGTATACATATGCACAAGTGTGTGTGTGTGTATATACACACACATATGTGAAAGTAAGTGAAATAGTCCAGATTGACAACACTGTAGCGGGGGGGGGGGGGGGGGGGGGGGGGGGAATAAAAATTGGTCCCATGTACAGTATAGGATTTTTCCTTTTCTTTGTTCACAAAATACAGTTTACCATGGGTGATAGAATTTTTGCATCATGAATATTTTATACCAGACTTTAGCCAAAGCCATGATATATCCCAGAAATTAACTTAGGGAAATCTGGTTCTCATTATTCTCTGATGTTCATTGATTTATTTGCTTTCTCAAACAAAGAATTTTAGTCCCCAAACTTGGTATCTACTTAGCTTATTCTTAACCCTTCCATGTGGGGGAAGGGGGAATAATTCATTTCTTGGGAAAGTGTTGAATCACTCTTTTTTTCATGCTATTTGACTAACTTCTATTATTTGCATCAGCATAAATCAAAATATTTTCCATCCATGTAAGTAGAATTTAGGCCGTCTTTTCTACTCTTATAGTTATATTTGAAAGACTTAATGGTCTGATGGGAAGGAAAAAAAAAGAAAAAAAAAGGAAGAAACATATTAATCTGAAATAGCATTTTATATATTCTTTAGATATGTAAGCCCTAAACTGCAACTCATTCTCTTTCCTCCTCCCATTTCAACCCCCACCCAGCATTTGAGAAACTCTGAAAGCATCTGAACTCCTCAGGCAAACCACATTTGGACCTGGATGTTCTCTAGGCACCTGCAGTTCTTCATTGTGTGCATGCCCAGATCTACCCAGGCCTTAATGGGATCCAGAAACTCAGCTGCATGGTGCCAAAGTTCCCTAAAGGGCTTAATCCCATAAACATGCCTAAAGCCCAGTTCATATGTTCTAGTAGGACCAGGCCTCTCACAGGCTGTAATCATTTGTGTTATCTTTTAAAACAGCTTTCTGGAAAAGGAGATGGTGTTCACTGCCTTTTGCAAAGTAGTCGGCTTAAGAGTGGATTTACCCATGAGGTATTTAAACCTGAGTACAATTCTTTCCACAGCTTGAGAGGGACTTAACCCCAGCTTCTTACACCCTACAGAGTTCTCTATCTGTCAGGTAACAGTGTGTTATAAAATATGATCCTGCTTACTACTCCATCTGAAGCTGTGCTATTGTACCATAAAAACAGAAGTGTTCCTGCATCAAGCAAGGAGCAACCAATGCCCAACATTATTTATGCTTTTAGCATGCATGGTAAAAAGACCTTTCTTGTCTTGTACTTTCTTGTAAATCCCATCCAGTCGCTATTTGTTGCACAAATACAATGAGCTCGGGTTCAACAGGAAATAAGAAAACTACTGTGTAACTCAATGGTAATAACTTCTTCAGTCCAAGACGAGAGAATCAAACCTTACTCTCCAAATTCCTACCATTTTGCCTTTCTCTGAATGGACCAGCTTCATCAGTTTCACCTTTTTCTACTGCTTTTAGAAAAATGCATACCTATGTGGCCATAAGAGGCAGTCAGCACCCAGGTGGGGAGAAGCATCTTCCCGACAATGTGATTTAGGTGTTTAAACTATAAGAAGCAGAGGAAACAGTGTCATGAATCAAGAAACAACCCACTGAATATTATAGCTGAAGTAGGAGATATAGTTGCCATGGAGTGACTTGTTCAACCTTCCAGCAGGGTTCTTTGCAATAACTAACACAATGCAGTAAAGGGCTGCCTTTTGAAATGCTGAGTATGCACAGCTTCTCCCAACATCCCTAAAAAAAAAGAAAGAAGGCCATAAAATGGAAGGATCTTGGTTTTTTTTTAAGTTCAGCAAGTCTTGAGCTATTTAAATTATACATTATTATATCAATAATTATAAATTCTATATATATTAAACAAAGAAGAGTTTTGAAAATAAATAGATTTTTTAAAAACCCTTTGAATTGGAATTTTGCAGGACTCTATCTAACTCAGGGGACTAGTATTAAGACCCAGGACTTCCTACCTTATGGCCATGATTTTAAATCAATTAAAAACTACACGGACAGAAACTATCATTTGGTATGCGTTCAGCAGTTTGTGTGAAACTAGACAGCTATGCGAGGCAACGATGCCCATTAATCCCAGTAGTTAATGTCACTTAACCATGTCAATGTTGTGTTTCAGCTTACAAACACGACTCTACATTTCATCACTGGCCCATTAATGTTTTAGTTTAACATCTTCTCCTGGATAAACAGATCCTTGCTAGAAGAAAGCACTAAAGTAGGTCCATTTGTGGACACACATGTGCTCCTCTTCCTACAGGTGGCTGGCAAAAAGCAGCTGAACTGACCTGTGTTCTATGTGTCCCCACCTTTGCGGATGGCCAACTCACACTGCAGCTCTCTCCAGCCTTCTGGTTTCTACCAGACAATCCTTTTTCAGCAAATTGCATTATGAGTATCACTAATATTAAAGAGAAGATTACATTGTAGTTTTTTAAAATCATGGGGTTTTTTGGAGAAAATGCTCCATAAAATTCACCTGAGAGTATAGATAAGGCAATATGTTAGATTGTTACCCCATTTTAAAATACTTAACTGGTTTTTGTAAGAATTTTCTTCATTCCTATACTTTATCCTGCATATGTTGGTTTATTTTGAATAGAAAATGATTATAAGAGGTGTTTAAAGATTTTTTAGTGATAGTATCTGGTCAAAGCATCCAGATTCTCACTAAATGTTTTTTGCTACTGATTCAGCCAGAAGACACCTGTAAGCTGGAGACTCACAACTGCCTGAAACGGTTTAGCTGTGTCACTCTCTCCTATATCATGTCCCCACCAAACCAGCATGACTTAAACACAGGTCAGGGTAACCAGGTGAATGGAGGCAGATATGTGGGCTTGTCTGTACAGCAAAACTTTGTGGCATTATCCTATTTGTCATTTTAACATAAAGACTAAAAATAGTGTGTCACTTGTCATAAAAATAATCTTCCATGTGAAACATTTGAAATATATTCAGTCTTACTGAAAATATCCTGACTTTAGAGCTTCTTTTATTTTGTGAATTGTTCAAGAAAGTTAAAAGTTGAAACATTCATCATTGGGTTTTGCAATTTTTTTTTAGGGAAAAAAAAAACCTTAAATGAACCTGAGGAAATGAGTCCTCGGAAACCAGTAGAAACATTACTCCTAGAAAAATCAGATTGCTTGGTTTTTCACTGAAAATAGGTTGCTGTGAAACTTGTTATATTTGAAATTAAATTCCCCAAAATAATAGAAATCAACGGGTACCTAATTTCCTCCACACAAGGTTGAAAATTCACTCTATAATGAGCTGCTGAGTGAGCAAATAAACAGCAAATTCCCTGTTTTTTTAGCATGTTAGCTACCTGTTTATTGTTGAAATGGCTTGTGTCTAATATTTTTTTAAATTCCTGAAAATAAAGTTTTACCAGTAACACAAAAAGCCTACAGTATTGGTGTTATACTTGTAGGTTGCCTGCCAATCTTTTAAAAAACACCATTGTATGCGTAACACAATGAACATGAGGGATTATTAAAAATAAACTCACATCTTGATGCTTAAACATTTTCTCTCTCTTTTCCTTAAGAAGTGATTGCTACAGAATATTTTTTGGGGAAAAACAAAAAAAGCATAAGCAAGGGCAGCAAAACTGAGGAAATTTTTATGTGAAAGAATCCATTAAAAATGCTCTTTGGCTGTCTGTTTGTGCCCTTGAGTCTCACAAGTACAGTTGGAAGGAACAGAAAATCATTTATGGACTCAAAAAATGATATAGTACATTTCCTACCCTTTAAAATCCCTCAATGTGTCCCCAGCATCCCCTGTAATTTAGGGAGGAACATTAGATAGTTTGGATGCTTTTTGGAACCTTGTTCAAAGAATTCCAATTACTTTGGGCTGTAAAAATGGGATAGAAATTCTATAAGAAAAGACTTTCAGCTTTTCATACGTTTTGCATGGAATTAGTATAGATCTCTGCAGAAATGAAAGAGCATGGAGCAATTGCAGAGGTTATGCATATCTTTCCAATTTCAGTGATTTGATGATCTGCATTTCAGTTGATTCTTAGGCAGTAGGAGCCATTCCTTTTTGGGACAATGGTAAGGCCTGGTGAACAGGCTTAACTAATTAATTTAATTTCACTGGGATGTACTTTAGGGATTAATAAGGAACAGCAATTGATGCCTTGCCACATGCTCTCTGGACTGTGATTTCTTTGCTCGTCTTAGCTGTTTCACAGCCTTTTCCAAGCCCAGAACACAATCATAAATCAAACTAAATATTTATATGGCTTTTTGGCATTTTTCATGCATGAGTGAAAAAGACGATGGGTAAGCTGGTCATAAAAATTCCAAGGAAAAATATTTTATGGAAATTTGCCGATTTGTCAAAATACAAATGCTTTACAGAGGCTGTTTGATTCTGTTGATGCTAGGGTGAATGAAAGAGGATCTATCGTGCTTGCAAATACACTGAGTGAATGAACAAACTGTTCAGAATATAGCCCATGAACAGAGCCATGAAATCCATCAGTTTAAATGCTCCAGATTTTTAGTAGTGGAATACAAAGCAGAATTTGGTCTCAGATTTCTGCTTCGAGAATGCTGAAATCTAAAAAACATCTAGGAGATGATTTTAGGTTGGAATAAATAACTTCAGTAGCAAGGATAATTACTGAATGAATGGATGGGACAAGATCATAATTGCCTAACCTAAATGACCAGAATAGGCATGAAGGCTCCGTAAGCTAATAATGGAGAGTGTTAATTGCCTTCAAAGTCAAGTTTTTAATTTAAACATGAACAATGGTCAAAACAGAACATCTAGCCAGTAGGGAAAGGTTGGGTACATAATTTGTCTGAGGTCTCCCTTTCCAAGGGAATATTTGTATGTGGTACAAATCCATTCATCCAAGATCCAAAATACAATGGGAACTCTACATACCTAATGTACCATGGAAAATTTGTTTATAGATAAAACACTGAACCAGCAAAATCTTCTGCTTCTTTTGTTTCCTAACTGTGAAATTTACAGGACAAACTGAGAAGCACAAGCTTCCCTCTTCCAGTAGGAACTATGACAACATGTAGCCTGTGGGCTGGAGGAAACATGTCTGTTTCCCATGGCCATGAACTTTTGTGCCTCTGTATTCTAAAATACAAACGTCATGTCTAGTTTAATAAATTAAGGTCTGTTTGGGGATTGGTTGTGACCACTGAAATTTGATCAACTAAGCTGCTAAACTGATAGCATGGATGCTAACAGACTTTTAGCCTTGGCCCAGTTAGCATTTTCCAAAATGGTTTCTAAACATAGTTCAAGGTTTACTACGTGGCTACCCTGTTCTGGGGAGACCATAGTGTAGATACGGCCAGATCATTCCAGTTGACCTCAAACCCAGAGAATAGATCCTTGTACTCTGGTTTATGGGTACCAGTATAACAAGACTGATAATAAAAGTATGTAGTTCTGATCTGTCTGGCACCTGGTAACGTGTTGGTTACCCTGAAGATGGTTATTCAAGCTGTCTTCTGCATAATTCTTGTTAACTAAACAAAATCTCACAGGCAGAACACTCTCACGGGAGCTAGGAAATGTCTGTAACACTACTCATCTCTTTCCAGCTCTTTGATATGAGTTTATGGAGCTAGGGTACCTAGCTAAGCTACAGGCTGATCAAGAAGATCAATACTGGAATTCAAATAACTAATAGTAAGACCAGTTGTTCTCTGGGTACCCAGCCCCTTGAGCTGGACGACAGGGATGGGGAGCAGAATGAAACGCCCATGATCCAAGGGGAAATGATCAGAAACCTGTCACACCACTTAGAGACACACAGATCTATGGAGCTGGATGGAATCCACCCAATGTTTCTGTGGGAGCTGGCAGAAATGCTCATCAAGACACTTTTAATAATTTATCATCAGTCCTGGCTAACCGGAGAGATCCCAGCTGACTGGAAATTAGTAAATGTGATGTCCGTCTACAAGAAGGGCAGGAAGAAGTATCTGGAGAACTATACACTCATCAGGCTGACCTTGGTGCCAGGGAAAGTTATGGAGCAGATCATAATGAGTGTCAGCACATGGCACGTACAGGACAACCGGGGCATCAAGCCCAGCCAGCATGGGTTTAGGAAAGGCAGGTCCTGCTTGATGAACTTGATCTCCTATGACAAGGTGATCCACTTAGTGGGGGAGGGAAAGGCTGTGGATGTTGTCTCCCTGGACCTTAGTAAAGCCTTTGACATCGTCTCTCACAGCATTCTCCTGGAGATGCTGGCTGCTCGAGGCTTGGATGGGTGTAGTCTACACTGGGTAAAAGACTTGTCTGGAAGGATGAGCCCAGAGTGGTGTTGAATGGAGTTTAATCCAATTGGCAACCAGTCACAAGTGGTGTTTCCCATGGCGCAGTACTGGGACTCGTTCTCTTTAATATCTTTATCAATGATCTGGATGAGGGGACTGAGTGCCCCCTCAGGTAGTTTGCAGATGACAAATTGGGGGGAAGTGTTGATCTGCTTGAGGGTGGGAAGGCACTGCAGAAGGACCTGGACATGCTGGACCGATGGGCTGAGGCCAATTGCATGAGGTTCAACAAGGTTTAGTGCCTCGTCCTGCACTTGTGTCACATCCACCCCATGCAACGCTACGGGCTTAGGGAAGAATGGCTGGAAAGCTGCCAGGAGGAAAAGGGCTTGGTGGTGCTGGTTGACAGCTGGTTGTACATGAGCCAGCAGTGTGCCCAGGTGGCCAAGAAGCCAAATAACATCCTGGTTTGTGTCAGAAATAGCGTGGCCAGCAGGACAAGGGAAGTGATTGTCCCCCTGTGCTCAGCACTGGTGAGGCTGCACCTCAAGTACTGTGTTAAATTTTGGACACCTCACTTCAAGAAAGACATCGAGGTGCTGGAGCATGTCCAAAGGAGGGTAATGAAACTGGTGAAGGGTCTAGAGCACAAGTCTTATGAGGAGCAGATGAGGGAACTGGGGTTGTTTAGCCTGGAGAACTGTTGTAATTTTAACCCCAGCTGGCCACTAAGCACCACGCAGCTGCTTGCTCTCTCACCCACAGTGGGAAGAGTAAAAGTGAGAAAACTCGTGGGTTGAGATAAAGACAGATTAATAGGTAAAGCAAAAGCTGCGTGCACAAGGAAAGCAAAAGAAGGAATTCATTCACCACTTCCCATGGTCAGGCAGATGTTCAGCCATCCCCAGGAAAGCAGGGCTCCAACACAAGTAATGGCTACTTGGGAAGACAAATGGCATTACTCCAAATGTCAGCAACTTCCTTCTTTCCCCAGCTTTAAATAGTGAGCATGACATTCTATTGTATGGGTTATCCCTTTGCCTAGTTCGGGTCAGCTGTCCTGGTTATGCTCCCTCCCAGCTTCTTGTACACCTGCTCACTGGCAAAGCATGGGGTAATTGGAAACGTTTTGATGTAGAGTAAGCACTAATTAACAACAAGTAAAATATCAGTGTGTTATCAACATTATTCTCACACCAAATCCAAAAGACAGCATCATACCAGCCTCTGAGAAGAAAATTAACTTTACCTCAGCTGAAACAAAGAAAACAACTACTTGAAAGGAGGCTGTAGCAAGGTGGATGTCAGTCTCTTCTCCTGAGTAACAAGCAATAGGACAAAAGGAAACGGCCTCAAGTTGCACCAGGGGAGGTTTAGATTGGATATTAGGTAAAATGTCTTCACTGAAAGGGTTGCCAAGCACTGGAACAGGCTGCCCAGGGAAACAATTGAGTCACCATCCCTGGAGGTGCTTAAAAGACACGTAGATGTGACACTTAGGGACATGGTTTAGTGATGGACTTAGTTTTATGTTTATTGTTGGGATCTATGTTCTTAAAGGTCTTTTCCAACCTAAACAATTATACGATTCTATGATTCTCTAGTGTTTTGACTATTTTTAAGTGAAAGCAGTGTGGACCATGTATGGAACTTGGATCCTCTTCAGTTCATATGGAACTGAACAGTCAAGATATCCAGTGCAAAAAGGAAATCAGGTATACAGTACTGTGAGCTATTAAACATCATAACAGCCAACAGGACCAGAACAGTCTCATGACATCTTCCATTTTAAAAAGATATAAAATGGATTATGCCTGCCCTTTGATGAAGAAACACAGATTCAGAGAACAAGTGAGGTTAGAAGGGACCTCTGGAGGTCATCTAGTCAACACTCTGCCCAAGCATGTCCACATGGCTTTTGAATACTCTAAGGAGAGAGACTACACAACCTCTCTGGACAACCTCTGCCAGTGCTTGGTCAACTCTCACAGTGAAAAGTATTTTCTGGTGCTCAGGAAGAACCTCCTGTGTTTCAGTTTGTGCTACTGAAAAAAGCCTGGCTATCTCTTCTTTACACCCTCCCTTCAGATATTTCTATACATTGATAAGATCTCCCCAGTCTGAGCTTCTCTTCTCTAAGCTGAACAGACCCAGCTCTCTCAAACCTTCCTCATATGAGAGATGCTCCAGTTCCTTAGTCACATTAGTGGCCCTTTGTTGGAACTCTCTCCACTACGTCTGTATCTCTTGTATGGGGAAGCCCAGAACTGGACACAGTAAAATGAATCAAGCCCAAGAACACTGTCAGAAGATAAGGTAAAGTTTGAAGTCAAGTGTAAAAAATATAGAAAATGGTGAAAGTCTACTTTTCTTCAGCTAATGCAACTTCACCTGCATGCATGTGTGCATTACTGTAAGGTCTTGAATGTTCATCTACTACTTCCACAGTGAAAACATCCCCAACAATAAGACCCCCAAAAGAATTACAAAAAGTAATTTAAGTGGCCAACAGCTTGATATCATCATACTATTCCATTACATGTCAAAAACTGATGTACAAATCAATGTAAACATCTTCTGTGGGTTTTTTTGATAGCTAGTGTTATGTAAGGGGTATTCAGATCTCAGGTAATGAAACCGGTGGATGAACTTCATCTAAATTTGGCAGCCAGCTTACAGATGAATGCTAGGTGCCTCTAAGCATTTTTCCTCAAGTTAATGCCTAAATTTCCTACAAAGTGAATGGATGAAGGGAGGTGTCTGAAGCTGTAAAGGAGGAGTTCTTCTTAGTTTAATTTTAGGCACTTGGAATTCTTTCATGCTTTCACCCTTACCTGCTTTCCTTTATTTAGAACAAATTTAGATTACTTAAACACTTTTGGAATGACTGATTTAGAGACATGAAGGAAGCGTATCTGACTTAGACTGCCTGGGTTTTATCCGTAGCTCTTAGCTTTCCAAAGGTGTTGGCTTAAAATTCAGTGGATCTATTGTTCAGGGGATAGGGAGGCTTATTATTTCCTAAAGTCAACAGTCTCCAAGTTGTCTCAAATTGGCCATAAGTCTAGGAAGAAATTAATCAGGACTCCAAAATACAACTCAAAGTAGCTAGCTTAGTTAAAATGTATTATGTCTCTGAATGTCTCAAACAGGCCATATAGTCAGAAACAGAGGTTGTGGTTGCAGTGTGAATCTTCACATTTTTAGGAAGTTAAATGTTCCATGGACACTTTGTCATTTATTCTTGGAACTTCAAAGAGACCTTTATCTCTGTCAGAGGGTTACAGTATTATGCATGCTGCTGTTTTTTATATAATTTTATGCCAGGGGTGCATGTACATATATTCTTACAGACAGATGCCATACGCAAACTCACACATACATGTATACATAGTCAGAGAAACATATATGTATACATATGCACACATATGTGTGTGCTTGCATATGGGCATCTGTCTGTATGAATATATATATAAATAACTTTACAAATAGCTCTTTTATTCAAGTTTGTTGATAGCTTGAGTTAATGAATAGTTAGAATTTTGGCAACTCCTGTTGGAGTTTGGATCCAGTACTCATAAAACTAAGCAAAATCCTGGAATCTCATCTAAAAATGGACCTTTTGTGGCATGTCTCATATTATTGTTACATATGATCCATAAGGTCTGCTGAAAAAATCATAAAAAACTGGAAAGCAGAATTATTAATGAAAATCAGGTTCTATTTAAAGCTGGTGGTTTGGCATTATTGAAAAATATGTGATTTCAGACTATAACAATCTTCACTTACCCATTTCGTGACAATTTCTTTTAATTATATTTAGTCAGAAGCAATTCCCATTTTTATTTTCTGACAACCTTTTTTTTTTTTTTTTAAGCAATGATGTATTCTGTTGGAATGAGTAGTGGACAGAGTAAGATTTGTCTAAGTAGTCTGTTAACACTTTTCTATGCTGTGGCATTTAATGTTTTAGAAAATTCTCTGAGCAATTCCATGTATAAGTAACTTGTTCTCCTATGCTCTCTATATTTAGTAAAGAAGCTTGTTTGGAACCCTGCTGTGCCCATGTGGTTTCTATATATAATTTGGTTGTATAATGAGAGAAAAAGACAAAGCAACCCATAACATGCCCGATATTGTACAGGACACAAATGAAGATGGTCCCTGCTGCCAATGGTTTACTGTTCAACATCTCCAACTTGAACATTACTCTTTTGGATGGACACCCACCTCCATATGGAGCTTTACAGCAGCCAATGGACTCCTTCATATACACTGGTCTCTGCATATGCACTTCATTATGGGGCTGAGGCCCAAAAGACATACATGAGAAAGAAAACAAAGAGGAGAGGAGGGAATACACACATTTCAGTTGGCATATTCAAAGATAGCTCAAAGGCATGTGATTTCCATTAAAACTCAATTGAATGTCACTTTTAGAAGGCCATTTTGGCAAGTGACATACAAAAGGAACATCCCACCTGAAAGAGGTGTTGGTAGTCACATAAGGACCATCTGTGCATTATGAACAATGAATTTTGCAAAGAAATACATTAATAAAAGAAATAAATTTAACTCTTTGAAGGTTTCCTATAGAGCACTGGATTATAAAAAAACCTTGTAGCTGTATTTTCAAATTATTTCCAAATGCAGTTACATTTTATCTTGGATAATGCCAGTAATCCTAAATATTTTAGACTGTTCTATACCTTCTATGTGCTGCATAAAATGAACTAAGTAATATGATATTACTTGCAGTTGTGCTTTACATATAGTCCAAGTTACAGCCATGGAAACAGCTTCAGCAAGGGACAACAGAAAAGATTTTTAACACACACGAATAAAATCAGTGGCTAAGAAACACATGAGTGGAATGGGAAATACACTTCAACTGAGACTTCAGCTTCTGCACAGAAAAAAATAATAATAAAGTAACCTCCTAGGATAGAATTCAACTTGTAGGGATTGTTTTGCCAGGGACAAGACATTGAGGAAATTGCCTCTGTGAGAACTAAGTAGCAGTAATTTCCTTACCTATTCCCAAATCTTCCATCTACAGAGATTACTGACAGAAGTACAGTTAATCTGTCTGAACCCTAATCAGATATTATGGATATTTTAAAACTTCTTTTTCTAGTTTCTTCTCAGCTGGTAGCAACTGTTACTATAGCATGGGATTTGGAGTGGACAGCCAACCCAACATGAATTTTCAGCAGTCATGCATTTAATACAATTCTTGAAATAAACTAAAAAAAAAAAGTGGGGGACAGGGACATGACAAGGGACAGAGACACAGGATAACAGGTTGGAAAGAAGAAGGGTAAAATGAGATGCTACTGTGTAAGTGAAGTGGTGCTTCCTTCAGCTCATGATACATTCAGAACAAGACCAGATAATTAAGTAAACCCCAAAATATTCTGTTAAAAAAACAAGGCCATTGCTTCTGGAATGTAATTTCTTACATTGTATTGAAGTCCAAGCTAGATAGCAGTAGTGGGGTTTTGTCCTTAATAAATTTGATTCAGCAGGTCTGCTCTCTTACTAATAGAAAGAATTGGTGACTTTTTGTTCAAGGATGATTTTGCATTCCTGCTGTAAATCAGCACACCTAAAGTAAATCTTCAGATTTATTCTTAGTTACCTCCTTTTCCATAATGTAGCTGAAGGAAAAACTAACAAACACCCAAAAGAGCCAACTCTTGATAAACATGAGTATCAAGAAAAAAAAAAAAAAAGAAAAGAAAAGAAAAGAAAAAGGCAAAACCATAGGATTGTGTTCATAAAATAAAAATACAAACATTGACATTGCAATATGATTTTTAAAAAGATTTTAATATTGTACCAGTTTTGCCTTTATGCTGTCTCAGTAGTGTACATGTAGTAGTAAGTTCCAATATTGGAGAAAGTGAAACGTAAAACCTGAAGTGTCTAATCAGTGCACCATCTTTCACCATCCTTGCTGGATATGTTTTAAAGCACTGGAGTACAGAGGTGTTAGAAGTGACTTGCCCATGGTAAAATAAGAAGTACCAGAAAGTCATGTAAAGGCTTTGACTCACCTCTGGTCTAACAGAAACTGTCGTTACAGATTGCTTCCTTGGCAGTGTGTGTACAACTCATGGCATATTTCTGTTCTTCAGGGTAGCTTGCTTTGCATTCACAGTGATACATCCTTAGAAGTGCGTTTGTTCTGCTGTGCAAACATGGACATGCATGAAATAGAAAAAAGGGGGGGTGGGGGAAGGGAAAGAAAAAAAAATTAAACATCATTTAGTGGTTGGAAGTTATTTCCAGTTTGCAACCACTGGAAGGGTTGCCTGGAGAAAACTTTTCCCTCTGTTATTACAGAATAATAACTTGTGGATGCTGAAAAGCAAACACAACTTGTGGTTTTCTTTTAAGTCACACTGCAGGGCTATCTCCCGCTTTGCGTTTTAGCATCATGTTGTTTGGGAAAGGTTACGTTTTTACTTTCAAGACACCATTTGTCTTCAGTCCTCTCTTCTAATCTGCAAATAGTTACCCAACAGATTTGGGCAGGAAGCCAAGTACTTGGTTACAAAACCTGCTTCATGTGTCATTTTACTAATCATGGAGGTCTGTATTGTGTTAAATAAATACAGGTAACCTCCATCAAATGAAGCTTTTGCTTTTACTGAAAGCTGAAAATATCAGCTATAGTATGTGCAGGAATATGGCAGTCACTGGTGTCTGCATTTTCAGGCCACAGATTCCTATTTAGGTGTTAATTAGTTAAATAGTTCCCTAAACTTCCATTACTTTTTTGCAATTTTTAAACAGCTCAGTCTATCTCCAGTTGGAGCAGTCTGAAGTATATTTTTTCATCTAGGGCCAAATTCTGCTGTGTTAGTTACATCAAGAAGCACATTTCTTTCAGTATCTTTACTGGAAAGATTACACACCACTGAAAACATATTTCACTTGATGTCAAGGTTGCAGAGTTAATTATTTTTAAATCATCAAGTAATCTGTATTGCAATGAATCTACTGTGTTTTTCATCAAGTAATCTGTGTTGCAGTGAATCTACTGTGTTTTTTACACTAGTGTGATGAATAACAACACCTTGATTACTCTGTTTAGGTCCATTCATTCACCAGCCCATATACCTCTTAGATTACTCCCAGACAAAAGTCAAAGAAATGGACCTCTCAATCCCTACTTTCATATGTTTTCACTGTTGTATGTGATTATCATATATTCTCTTTACCTTTTCATCTACTGTTCTTTCTATGCTTCCCCTGAAAATGAGGTTAATTGAGGAACTGAGGACAGTTGTTGGATACTGGAATGAGAGATATCTATATAAAGAGCAGGAATTGTATTCTTGGGTAACAAAACCCTTTATGAAAGAATTAAAGAAAATACAATCTTGTTTCTTGTGATCCCTATTACCAGTTGCTAGGAATTTCATCAAACTTAACTAACCTTGAACCCAGTGCATAATGACTTATCATACTACAGGCTATATCTTTCCAAGTAAGTGATCACAGAAGTCCTGAACTGGTCTTTGAGAGCTCAGTACTAAACCAAGCAGAGGGGAAGAAAGCAATTTCAGTTTCCAGACTGATTTCAAGAGTAATGGGGCAATGGGTTTATTGACTTTGCCCTGAAAGACACAAGCGAACTCTGGCACAAAGCCACATCCCACTCAGGTATAGTCAACTGCAAAGCCAGATGACTTGGAAGGCTGTATGAGAGCAGGTATGTGCCGTGTTGTCACAGCCATACCACTCCTCATCAACACAGTGCACAGGCAGAGCTTGCTCACACCTGCACAGGTGTCAGTAGAAATATTTTTGGTTTGGCTGCAGAAGACTATTTCAACACACCAACCGCTGACATTGCCTGTTAGTATGACATACATGCTAGCATATGTGCTGGGAATAAAAAAAAAATTAGCATTGACCATTTTTTATACCAGTGACAGAATTATCCACTCTGATTGAAACTGAACTTGATCAAGACCACAAAACCTACCCTACCATAAAACAGGTTTTTATTCTGCGTGGAAAAATAAAATATTTCCTCCTCTTTGCTCTTCCGGCTCTTCGAGGAGTGTCAATGAAATGTTGATTTTCTAGAAGTGGTGGTTTTTTCTACTGAACAAATCAACATCCAGAAGAAAGATTAAGAAGGAAACCTAGAGGAGAATGACTGAAGTGTCTAACCTTAGGCTTTTTTTCACCCAGAACAGGAAGATCTGAATATTAATGCATATGAGCATCAATTTTGTCACATGTTTTAGTAAAGAAAAAAACAAGATAACAACAAAAAATTGACTTTTTAGTTTGCTGCTTTCTATATTTCAATTAAAAATTAAACTTAATTTTAAAGTCCTTTGGGGTCATTAAGAATAATAATAAGAAAAACTCTCAAGAACAACACTGTACATTTTAAATATTCTGTTTGGTTTGAATTCGGTTAAGAAACCAAACATTATTGAATGGTCTATTTTTTTTACCTTTTTTTTTTTTTTTTTAATAAATAACGACCAACATGTTATCCCTAGCTATAGGCAAAAGAATCCACTCCACAAATGACAGCTTCACAGAATCTCTGTGTGACACCTCTGTTATCTGTGCAAGTCAGCTGCTTGAGAGACCTCCCAGGTGCGATATATCATGCCAGTGGTTGGTGTGCTGTAAAACTCCTGCTCTGATAGAGGAAAATGTCTTCACCTTCTCAGCTGCAGAGGACTGAACTTTGCACCCTTCCAGCAATACAGGTTAACCACATATTGGTCTACACTAGCAAAAGCATGGCTAGTAGATCAAAAGAAATTATTTCCTTTGATTCAGGATTCATGAGGTGACATGTAATAATGTGTTTGTTTTGGGTCACCAAAACATAAAAGGCATTGGTATACAGGAGAAACACCAGTGGAGAACCTCCAGGATGGGTAGGGTCCCACAGCACATGAAACATGAAGAAAGGCTGGCAAAACTGGGTTTGCATAACCTGGAAAAGAGAAGGTTAAAAATTAATCTTATTGTTCTTTAGATATCAGGCAGATGTAGAGGAAATGGATCTGGACACTTTTGGCAGATGCATATTGAAAGGAAAGCAGGCACGGGACATTTAAGTTGCAAAAATGGAGAGTCTGGATTGATATAAAAGAAAAAAAATAGTAACTATGCCAATTAAACATAAGACAGATTTCATAAAGTTGCTGTGGAATCTCCATCCTTGGATACAGTCAAAACTCGAGAAGACATAGTCCTATACTGTGAGCAACCTGACGTAACTTGGACTCAGACCCTGCTTGAGCAGAGGATCACAGACCCAAAGTTCTTTCCAACTTGAATTATTCTATATTACTAAGGTTCAAGAGATGTATTTTATTTCCAGAAAGGTACACTTCATGGAACTGTAGTTCATTACTTCACGTTTCAGCTTCAAAGTTACAGTTTGCACACAGCCATTGATCATTCCTTCAAGAAGGTGATTGAATGTAGGGAGTTGTGCAAGATTATGGGGAGGGTTCCCAATAAAACTCACTTTCTTGTAAAGTCTTGCCTGAGACATGGAAGAATGGAAAAGTCATGACAAGAGGTTGGACGACTGCTAGAACGAAACTATTCTGCATAGCTGGGATTCATGACCTGACAGGTCTACTAGGATGAGAATTGAGAAAGAGTACAAAATTCTTCCAGGATTTGAAATATTTCTGACTTTCAAGAGGATATGTTGGAATTGAGAACTAGTTGTTTATTCTGGAATGTGTCTTGACTAGCCTTTAGACGACACAGATCAAAACCGACTATGATAACTTATGGAAGACAGTGAAAAGAACAAGACCCTTCAAGCCCTTAGTCAAGAGAAGTGAATGCATGGCAAAATAATTAAGGTCAACAAATGGCTTCAGAATGGCAGTAGTCAGGGAATTTTGGAAGAATTGCCTTCAAGGAGACTTCTCTGGATTAGACTTTTGCAACATAGAGAACTGTCTAAAGAGCACCTGGAACAGGCTGGGTGTAAATATAGAACGAAATAACAAATAAATGATAATATAGAATGGCAATGGTGGTGTAGGGGGGGGTTGGGGGGGAAGCAGGGGGAGCATCTTCACTTGGTAAGGAAAAAAATTACTACAGGCCAGGCAATACAATTTCTTTCATGATTGCACCAGCCCCAGCTGGAACGCTTTGGGCCTGGGATGACGAGCACTGTTCTTTCCGAAGGTATCCCTAAGTCAAGGGAACTAAAAGAAAAGATGGGAGTAAGATGGAAGAGCAATGCTTTCATAGAAGAGGTAGATATACAAACTGTTCTTGGATTAGGCGATTATGAGCTGATTAAGCTGATCTTAGACCTACAAAACAGAATCAAAGTAATATTTTGGATTTTCAGGAGACAAACTGAGTAACTAAGGGATCAAGTTGGCAAAGGTTCCTACACTGAGAAGATTAAGGATTTGAACATAATAAAAAGCTTGATCTGAAATTGCTTTCCAGCTAAAAGGGAAGACTAATAAATGAAGTACAGGAATGGGAAGAATTACTGTCACTACAGAATAGCAAGGTCACATTTAAAGAATGTGATTCTGATTGCTCATATAAAAATTATTCAAATGGCAATACAGATAGGTAAGGGTTACCAGGTGATATATATAATGAAATATTTACTTTATGAAAAAAGCTTTAAAAAAATCTTCATTTGTTTTAACTCATAAAACAACTAGGGTATACAACTTTGTAATAAAGACATCTGGATCATAAATGTGGAAGAGAAAGAATTGTTATTTCATTTATAAGTTGATATTGGTATAGGTTCAGAAGAGCATAAAATACTTATAAAAGAACTCTGAGTAGAAATTTGAAGATTTCTAATCACCCACATTGTGATTTTCAAGGACAGTCCTCTACAGAATGTAGATAGGGATGATAAACCTAAATTGTTTCAAGATGAAACCTGAAAACTTGGATAAAAAAAGGCTTGCATAACTGACTAGTGTGATGTTACAACTAGAAATCAAAAGTGATGCAATAAGGATCCTTTTTTTGTCAAAAATGGTACTCCATTTTTAATATCGCTACAGAACACCCTAAAGTTAACTTGGTCACCATTTGATGAGGCTTCATTTTCTGTTGCATTTATTTTATGTTAAACCTATACTCTGAAGTTTCTTCTGACCCCTGCTGAGTCTAGGAAGAAAAGTATATATATATATACATACATATACAAATAATTTTTAAAACAATTCTTTGAGTCATAACTTGTCTGCATTAGGAAATGAAAGAATGTTTTCCTTCCACCAGTCCTTTGGAGATAGACCTAAAATGGATCTGCAACATTGGCATGAATGTGCTGGTATATTCAGAGGCACTGCAAAACCTCTCACATGTTGGAATAGTGCAGCTTGGTCTTGCAGTTGCCAGGTTTGGAGTCGGGAAGAAACCTTCTCCCAAGTCATGCTGGCCAAAGTCAGTGAGGACTGCCTGCAGTCTTCTGTGGCACAGGTCACAGTTCATTCTTCAGGATCACTTGGGCACAATAACCTGTAAAATTTCATGCTTCTGAAAAAAGCCTTTGGTTTGATTATATTTTGGAGATGCTTAGTACTGTCTTTTGCACCTGGTACCTCGGTGTTTTGTGGTAAGCTAGGGAATACTTTGCAGCTTGCCATGGGCAGCAGGAAGGGCAGGTGGAATGGCATCGATGCTCTTTAGAGATCCATAAAGTTAGAATAACACTCTTCAAACCTAATTGTAGACACCTTCCTGAGACATCTACATCTGAGGGTTCTTTGTTCTACATTTCTCCTACAGGCACTGAACTGAGATGGACATTTCCAGGGGGAGATTCAATTCATAACAATTTGTAATTTTTTTCCATCTAAGCAAGCCTATTTCTCTCACTGAGCTATGAAAAACACAGAAACACACAACACAAATGTAGGGAAAACAGAGTTTTCAGGAAAAGACTTAAGTTTTCACTTATGAAAAATGTACGTGGAGAAATTAGAGCTACTATCCCTGCAGCATGATGCCTTGCACTTGTAGGGGGCTGAAAACAACGATCCATATGGTCTCTTTCACATTTATACTTATCTGTCCTATATGTCACAGGGAAATGGCAATGACAACCCTTATTGAATGGTCTGTAAAGATATTCCTCCCATATCACAAAGACACCAGATATCCAAGTCACTCTTTTAAAAACTGTAAGAGAAACAGTGAATCAAAAAACTCATATGAATTCTAAATTTTGTCTGAAATTATCTAAACAACTCCATTAAGTTTAAGATTACGGTCATAAAAACTGCAAAACACATTCTCAAAAGAAACATAAATATCTTGAAAAAATATTTAAATGAACCTTTTTAATGAAGTATGTAAGTGAAGTAATTTGCATCTTGTGATATTTAAATACTGGGCAATCCCACATAAAGTACTCAGTATAAAATTATGTACAGATATCTGTGCAATACTACAATGTCTCAAACTGAGTCTTTGCCAAAGCATTCACTTAAAATAAAGCAGAGATGAAGCCAATGACTTTACAGTTGACACAGGAGACGTGTCTGTATCCTAACACGAAGACATTATGGAGCAGATTTGAAAGTGTAGGCACATGCAATTGCGTGCACAGATTTGAGCATGCCTAGTATGGCCACAAGTATTTCACATATGCAGGCAAATCACATTTCTGAAAACAGACATCGCTAGTTATCTAGAAAAATGCTGTTACCCTCAGAGACCAATACTTAGCTTCAGCAAGGTTTCCCCAACAGCTAGTGGAGAAGTCAGAGCAGTATGTGACACTGAGAAGGACAAGGATGCTCTTGGAAAGTCCTGTTCTCTTCCCAGGCCCTCATAGTAATAATGATTGTTTGAATGGTGAGTTTTCTCTTTCCTTCTCTGCTTCCATTACCTATTTGTGCTTGTGTGTTCGTTATGAACACTGTCTTATTAGTCTTTTAATTAGCCTTTTAGAGGATCTCTAGCTTTGTCTCCCCTGTTGTTAGTCAAGTAACTATCCATCACTTAACATGTACGTATCATGTAAAAAGAAATTCTTAAAATACATGGTGTAACTCTCCTTGTCTGGGACACTTTGTGCAGCATCTCTTACTATGCACAAAAGACTGAAAGTGAGAGATACTGAGCTAAAAAGTGTACAGCGGTTATTCATTGGCTACCACACAATAGGAGGAGGGTTAAGCTTCTCGATTTGGCCATTTACATGTGTTAGCAAGTCAGATTTCAGTGTATACATTTTAACTGCTAAAACCAGTTCTGCATGTTCATCGTGTGAATGGGGAAACAAGAAACTTTATGCACTGGTTTTAAGGCTCTCTATTTGCCAAAAACCACCTTTTAATGCTTCACTGTGCCACAAAGAACTGTCTTTGAGAGAAAAGCCTTCCAAGCAGCCTATATTTGCATGAGTATGACAGTGCCTTTGTAGCTAACCGATCTCTGCTGTTATTTTTCCCAGTAAAGAATGGCAAGACATCCAGGAACCCAATTGGTTGGCATGGATTTTGTTTGCTATAATAAAATACAACAAGGGCTGTCAAGACTTATTGCTTCAAACGAAGAGCTGTGTACAGCATGGTTCCCCATAGCAGCCTGCATATGGAACCCTTTAAACATTCTTAAGAGACCCATTGGGGTTTCTAATTATTGTGAAACATCTCCTGGCAGAACCATTCCTACCCTTCCAAGAATGCGTTGTAAAAATAATTAGATGATGAGATTTAGATCGAAACCGCTAACTAGTGATTTAAGAGTTTTGCTCGTACCATATAGAAAACTAAGGAAATGAAATGCTGAAAATCTCTTCACATGAAAGGAAAACAACCCTTTGTGGTTCATATTTGGGGGGGAAGACAGAGAACAAACTTCTCTTTTCCTCATTCCTTCCCCCTCCCCAAGTTTAATACTTTGTTTCCTGTGGTTACATGAGGGGGTGGAGATGTTTCTTCATTTTCTAAACATTAAACCACTTGAGAATTTCTCTCCATTTCTGGGGAGCCTGCTATTAGAGAACAACTTGGGGAGCTTGCTTTAATCAAGGTTAAAAGCTACGAAGAATAGAATCACATTTTATGGCTTTAGAGGCTAAACCAACCTGTAGTCAATTAGGTGACATCACTTCTGCAAAAAAAGCAGAACATCTTTGTTTAATCAAAACAAACAAGATTAGAAGTTTAAGTGCTGTGATTTAGGAAAGATTCACATTTTGAATTAAATCCTGGAGGACTATGGACGTGGCAGTGATAAATATTAATCACATGAAATCTGGTGGTCAGCTTAACAGTTGTGTTAGTTTAGATGTGGAGATGAATATTTTTGCATTTTGCCAAGGAAAATGAATTCATAGTATATGCAGGTGTCATGGATATATTTGGTCCTTTTCCTTGTTTGTTATTTTCTTAATTAAGTCTTCAAATTGAGCTTTTCAGCACCTAGATCCATAAAATGAATTTAAACAGAGCCAAGGGACCTATTTATATACTGTATTTTCTATTAGTTATTTGCCACGATGCAGGAGGGGACACATCCTGCTAAGTGTTACAGAAAATATCCCTAAAGAGATTACAGTACTGACGAGTCAAAGAATAGAAGTGTCACCACACTGCCATTAGTCCCATCACTTAGGTTCACAATTTACATGCAATCACTGAGCCATATCTCTGTGGGTATTGCTATCCAGGCTCTCTCTCAAATGTCATTTTTCACCAGAACGTTTCTAAAATGCAACCTTTCCCACCAGCCCTCATGGCTACTACTCAAGGAGGCTCTCACTACATTGCTGTGCATTGAACACTGCTGTGTCCTTCTTCCATGGCCTTCACAAATGCAGTCCTGCCAAACAGCTTGTTCCTATAGGCCATCACCCTATCCACACTGCTGCCTTGTGGCAGTCCTCCTCCTCCTCCCTCATATCATAGGACAGCCATGGATGGACCTTCACCAGCAAGGCAGTTCCCAGCTGGTCTGCAGATGTCCTCCTCCTGTGGGCTTCCTAAGCACTTTTGTTCTTTCACATCCTGCTTCTCACCTTTTGAAGGAGATCCCTGTAGGCATCCAATTACTAGGGCTTTTTGTCCCCTCTTTAAGACACTTTTCTGGTACGATGGATACAGAAAACACTGACATGTTGCTGGCATGCTAAGGCCATTGCTTATCATGCTCAGAGGTAAGATGTCACTCATTTCTTATTGTCCTCAGCTGTCAGTCGGTGTCCATCCCAGTTCCCTAGCTATAGACTCAGTTTTCTCCAGCAGGAATTGTCCTCTGTTCTCTTTTACAGCACCTGGCACAAAGGGCTTTGGATCCTAGATATACAGCAATACAAATAATCATAAATGAAAATAAATGAGTTGAGAAATTGCCTGCAGTCACACAGCAGGGCAGTGGCTGATGTAAGATTAGAAATTTTGGGACAGCTGGCTGGAAAACTTGAGCCTTAGTCATGTTTTTCTAATTGAAAAATCATATTTGGGTTGAAAATTTCGGCTGTAGCTGTAAAACTCAGGGAATTATCTTGTGAGGACTAGTTGCTATGATTTGCTTATAACCATAGTGTGGGGAAGTCCTGCAGAGCTGATTTTAGGTAAGTGGCAAAAGTTGAGCAGCAAAGATTTTTGTTGTCTTCCTTTCTCCTTTTTAATCATAAAGCTTTGCCAGTGTCACATCCCTTCATCTGCCAGAGGTAGAAAGCGTTAAGTCACAGCTCTGATCCGTGCACAAACAAAGCTTGTTAGCAAAAGGCATCTCTTTTGACCTCCAGGTCATTCTCACACATCAATGGTTAACTGTTGGCAATCGCTGGGCCTTTGGGGATTGCAGGATAATCACTTTTGTTTTTAATACTGGGATTTTTTTATTTAAACTCTGTTAGCTTGTTACTGCATGAGATTAAACAGAAGTAAGTCTGACAGTGTTATGAGAAGCAGAGGACTCAACGACATACCTTAAACCCAACAAACTGTACTATTCACTGATCTAACTGGCTTTACTGTGCAAAGGCTGAAGTTTAGTCCAGAAGTTACCGTTTGCAGTTTTGCCAGCAGCACTATTTATAGTTTCAATCAATTTGAAATACATCAGAGCTGGACAACGCTGCTGTGCATGTGTGCAGGTGGAGAACACATTTATATCCATCTACAGCCTGTACAGTCTCCATTCCACAAATTTGTCAGAGCCAGCCCCTCTGTATAATCTTAACTAATATGTTTAGAGCCTCTTCATTCCCAGGAACCAAGAGAAATCTTAACTGCTTCATGGATTAAGGACAGGGCTTGGAAATAACTTCCTGGCTGTTTCAGTGGCCTCATCTCCTTAGCTGATAAAAGCAAATTTACAGTCTTCATTTAAATACAGACAAAGGGAGATTTCAATTTAAAATGTAGTAAATGTATCAGTGAGTGGAAGTATTAGTTTTTTATGACAACTTCCAGCTAGTCTGAAACACACTTTGCACAGCGACAAGGCAAAGAAATAAGCTTCGTCTGATTCTGTGTTAGGTGTTCCTTCAGCTAAAAAAGAAGAAAAGAGCATTTGCAGGTTCTTGCTAGTCAAAGCGACAGCAAGAAGATGTTCATCTCATCTAAACCAACTTGTCTATAGCTGCAGCTGTCCACAGATAAAATGATTGCTGCAGATTGCTTAATAGCAGAGGAAGGAAAATAAGCACTTTTGAGGCATGATTCATGTGATCCACAATAGAAAGCTATGTTAAGATTACATGAATCACAGCAGAGAAGACACTATTATTTCCAGTCATTGTAAAGGAAGTGTAGGCAAGCAACTTGGATAGAGACATCAAGATTTAGTCACAGTAATGTCTTTCTCTGGACACCTCACTGTGTGGATCATTTTGTCCAGATGAGGTTTTCAGAAGAGGCTGCTCAGATTGTTAGGTATCTATATTTATTTGTCCTAGACCAGGAAATTCTTTCTATATTTTTGCTAAAATTTTCTGCATTACTCATTTTTCATGTGCTTGCAAAATTTCAGAATTTAGCACTTGTAACAAATTTCAATTCTTAAACCATCCTTTTGGTAGTTCAATAATTTGTAAACTGTAAGTTTACAGTGAATGATATACCTCTTTCAAAATTTTGACAGTAAAACTAAGCACATCTACAGTTGTATGCACTGTCAATAGTCTTGCAGACCTTAGAAAACTTTTCAGCCACTCTGACCTGAATTCCTAATTATGTTCATAATGAAGTATTTTATGCACAGATGTTCGATAAAAGCAGATGATCAATTGTTCACATTCATCCTCAAAGAGAGAACACAATGTGACAGAGTTGAGAAGACCTAGGTTAAATGTTAGGGAAAACTAGATAAACTCTGAGGGAATTAGTGCACACTGCCAACAGGGGTCATGGAATCACCATCACTTGAGAGTCAATACTGGGCCACCCATCCGTTTAGGAATTGCTCAGAAGTAAAGCAATCAATTCTACTGTGAAGCAGAGAGATGGTCTTCATGACCTACCAGCAGTATCTTTCAGGCTAACTGAGCCCATTATTCATGGGGCTAATAAAAAGTCAAAAGGAAAGCATTCTGGGGTGGGGAAAAGATTAAAAATCAGCACTTACAGTGTTGGGTTTGTTCATTTTCTTAAACAGACTTACTTTAAATTCCACATAAAAGAAGAAAAGAAAAAAAATTAAAACATTGCATCTACATTACTTTTTGTTTGACGTTATATTTTTAAAACCTTAGCTTTAAGATATAGCTTAGCATAGGTTCAGATCCAAGTTTTACACCACATATTTTCCCTATAGGGGAATAAATCATATCTTGATAGCAACAACTAGTCTGAATCTATGCAATTTTGTTGTTTCTTTGGGTTTTTTTTTTAACTCAGACCTGTCAAGTACTGGGAAAATAATTTGCCTTTTTCCCCTATCCAAAAGCATGGATTTATCCCTGCTTGCATCAAAACAGTTCTGTGGCAAAATTCTTCAGTGAAATATAAAAACTGGATACTTAAATTGTTGGGTATCACTCAGTTCTCCAGCTGAGCAGCCAGAGTGGTGATATAAAACACTCCTTTCTTTTTACAGACTACAAAAGATAAACTCAAAGAACAGATCTTTAATTCTTTTCAGACTCCAAAATCCTGTTCAGTATTTATCTGAGAGTGTTGGGGCTGGGAAGTGTTAATATACTAAGAGCAATTTTATTAGGCAAGCAGAATGCTCCTTTTGCCTGTAAATTCTACTGAAATGAGATAAAAATTAATCAGTGAGTAGGTGAACTCTACTGCTCTGTGTTGTATGAATTTCACATCAAACTGATTCGTAATTTAATTAGGTCAGTGTAATTCCAGATCCTGGCAATGCCCCTCTGACAAAGAGAAATATTACTCTAGAAATTTTTAAAAAAAAAAAAAAAAAAGAAAAGGAAAAAAAGAAGTCTTGTCTTTGATTACTATGTTACATAATTCTAAACGTACAGTGAGAGGAATTATACAGCTCTATGTTTTCAGCCCTATTACGTGGAGGTAACATGTACTAGTGTCAGTGTAACATTCCTGTGCATTTTCAGAACCTCTAAGAGCAGTTTTATTTCCTGGAAATTATTGGTACAAAGCTGATGTGGATAGTGGAGATCAAAGGCATCAGTAATCAAAATTTAAGTTGCTCTGTGGCAATCTTATAATAACTCAGTTCCCAAATACTCAAATGGTCATTATTTCAACACAACTTTTAATGTCTACCTAAATAATAGAATAAATAAAAGTTGCAGCTGTTGTATTTAAGCCCTTCTAAAACTTGCTTTCCAGTAAAAAAAGTTATACAATTTTCTAAACCTTTATAACCTCGGCAGCAATATTTCAAACTAACAGTTTATTCAATTAAAAAGGAACATTTAAAAACAGACAATATTTTTTAAGTATCTTAGCAACAGGTGATTGAATCCTTGCCTGGAACTATGAGACAAGTTTTGCCAAATGGGCTGCATTCTAACGATATCTTTCATATAGCAAATGGAATAAATCTAATATTTTTTTGGACAAGTTACATAAGTTACATCATAATACAAAATTCTTTATGTGTTTTCAACAACAATAGATGACGGACCCATGAAAGAAGTGAGAAAAGAGTACATGATTTTGTCCCCTCCAGCTGTGGTAGTTAAAAGCAGGTAGTGAGTTCAGATACTTGGTCCTAAAATCTTTGCTTGAATACTTCTGCCACCTTTCACACACACAGGCAGCACAGAAGCTCCAGCTCTATCCCTGAGGTCATTTCATGAATGAAGAGGGAGTCTTTAAGGAAAGATCTATGAATAACGTTTATAAGGTACATTGTTTCTCTATTAAAATGCCTTCTGAGGGGTGGCTGAATAAGGATGTGACACTAAACTTCTGCAAAATCAGCACAGATCTCACAAAATCATTTGACTTTGAGATAGATCTCTGCAAATTGCTCAGTAACTCTGAAATATTACTGTAAAATTGTGAGTGTCGGGTATGGGTACCATATTATCATGTCACAAACTCTTAAGGAAACCAAGCAAATCCAAAACTGCTACCACCAGAGCTTGTTCTTTAGTTGAGGTTGTTGCTACACATGTATATGACACAAAAATGGTCCCTTGCAAGATATCAGTCCAATAATTGTCCATGACCAGAACAGTGAGAATGGGGTTGAGCAACGCTTAGCCATTATGGGCTCAACTATTTCAGAAACATTGCCGTGACAATAAAAACACCTCTTTTTGGTGCAACAAAAGAAAAGCTTTTCCAACAGTGGGCTCAGAGTGCAAATGCATCTGTGGACAGAAGGCATTTTGTCTCCCAGCCCAGTATTGTCCCCATCTTAATCACAAGCCTTTTTTCTATTTCCAGAGATCCCTGCATGCCATTGCCTCCTTTGCTAGGGGAATTCTTAGAGAAAGGCCAACAACACAAGCTGTGACCTCAGGGAAACATGAACTGTTGCAGACTTGAACGTGTGACATGGCTGCTCTATAGCCGTGCCAATTCGGTTGTCTCTTAGCAGTACAACTTACTAGGGACACGCTTTGATCCCATATCCTCCCACTGAAAAATTCTTCACAGAAGAAATGGTAATTAGAATAGAACAGAACTGAATAGGAATTGCAGCTGGAAGGGGCCTACAATGATCACCTAGTCCAACTGCCAGGCCAATGCAGGGCTGACCAAAAATAAAGGCATGTTATTGAGGGCATTGCTCAAACGCCTCTTAAACATCGACAGGTTGAGGGCATTGACCACCTCTCTAGGAAGCCTGTACCAGTGTTTGACCACCCTCCCAGTAAATAAATGCTTCCTAATGTCCAGTCTGAATGTCTCTGGATGCAGCTTTGAACCATTCTCACCCACTCTACCACTGGATCCCAGGCAGAAGAGCTCAGCACCTCCCTCTCCACATCCCCTCCTCAGGAAGCTGTAGAGAGCCATGAGGTCACCCCTCACCCTCCTTTGCTCCAAGCTAGATAAACCTAAAGTCCTTAGATGCTCCTCATAGGGTGTGCCTTCCAGTTCTTCCACCACCTGTGTTGCTTTCATCTTGATGCAGTATATTTAGAGTTCTTATCCCATCTAGGGGAGTTTCTACAAGCCTAAAATGATGATAGTGTGCAACTGCCTATTCTGAATCTTATTTTTCTTCCACCTAGTATGTCTCATCAATACACCATTGTCAGAGTCCTGAACATCTAATACTCTTCAGGAAAGCAGCAGTTATTGTTATGCCTAAGTCTGTGCTCTTCTTTTTGTGAAACAGAATGCGTTCCTCATCCACAAATCATAGAAATGGAACTTCTTTGCCCTCCAACTTCCATTTTATAAGTTTGCTTAGTGTTTCACTATCTGCCACTAGCAGAAGTCAATAATTAAAGGTTATATATAAAGATCATTGAAATCAACTGAAGAAATAGATATGAAAGGTCTTCAGTAAGTTAATTATTTCTTTTCAATATGAGCAGTATGGTTTAATAAATTGAATATTGGACCACTAGCTAGAAAATGCTGGGTTCTATTTCTAGCTTTGCCTCTAGTTTGCAAAGGGATGTTCACAAATCACTTCTCTTTGCACCTCTTTTCCTTTGTAAAATTTCTTTTCTTTTATTTGATCTTTCTGATCTCCACAGAACTTAAATATTATTATACCACAGTCCTTTGACAAGTAATCTGCTTTATAAAATTCTACTTAAAAATTATTTGTGAAAAAGGTCCAAATATATTGTGCTTCAAGTTGCTTTGTTTTGGGTTTTTTGTTTTTTTTTAATTGAACAGAGTTCAATTTTAACTTGGAAAGGAAAATTAAAGATACATATGTATTTATATGGGACTCCATTTCTAAGGAGGTTCTAATATGAATGTATGTAGAATATTACATATTTGTAATGATGCTTAAAACAATATTAGTACTAGTTAAAGAGAGTGAATATATGGAACAATAAAGTAACTCTATACACTTTAAATTTAAAACAATAATATATTTTCTGTTGCTGCCAAATTCCTGTCATCCTTTAATTCAGCTTTTAGTTATATGATATCTCTAATGGATATTTTCAGACTTTTAATGCTGAAAACAAGTTATAAACAATATTCATACCAGCTGTATCATTGGGAGGTAAATGAATCAAGTATTTCTGTGCAATAAAAAGAAACAAAAAATGAGATATAGCTGAAATAACATGGAGACAAAGGCTTACTTTCCCTTCTTTCCATATCTTCATCACAATTCAAAGAGCTTCATCATTTTGTAGGTAAGGAGATCCCCATACACAGCTAATCTGTTTGCGAATAATGCACATAAGTGAAGAACATTGTGTCATGCTGTGTGGTGAGCCATTCTCTGCCACTGACAGTGCGTCATGCTATGCCTTTGAATGTACAGCAAGACGTGTTAATGTGTCAAGTCACGCTTCCTTGGAACACCTCACTGGGTTCATAAACAAAAACTACTGCACATTGACCAGGGAGAAAATCTGAATAGAATGAAGCAGTGTCAGTAGAAGAGACCAAACCAGTTCTGGAGGTGATGTTGAGGGCAAAAAGGTCTAGAATGCAGACTTGCAGAGAATCACAAAACTATTTTTTTTCCATTCCAGAAGCTGTTGCCTGAAGGACATGTACAGATGGGTTGCATCCAATAAAGCCACAGTGGGTTTTGATGGGTCAGTGGTAAAGAACCTAAACGAGACCAAAGAAGATGAAGGTCTTCATTAAGAACTCTTTAAGGCCTGTGTTTGCTCATTCCAGAAAGCTAATGATGAGAAATTTTAATAAGGAAATGGGAGGAACATCTTAACTTACTGAATGTCAACACCGTTAGAAGAAAATGGAGTTCACAGCAATTGCCAAGATATCCTGTGAAGAAAAGGGTGAACTTAATCAGGATGGATTTGTGAATAGATGCATAGGTCAATCATCACTCATTGACCCAAGTTAATTTAAAAATTTGGAAGACTTCAGGGCAAAATTTCAGCTAGAAATGATCAGCATGGATCTATATTTACAATGGCCAGGATTTTGATGAGTAAAACCCTCTGATGTAACATACTGATTTATTTTTAACTGAAGTATTAATCAACTAAAGAAACATGTCTGCTTGCTTAAGTCCAAAAGCATTTCATCCTTGCACCAGACATAAGCTGAAAAGATGTTTCTTGCAAGTGTTTTTCAGTTGTGCTCCCATCCCAGGTGACTTCAGTAGGAGATACACTGGTGCTTGCCCAAGAGCTGCCCTAAAAGAGCTCATACATCACTCCCCACCCACCCCACCCCCACCCCCCCAGCCCCGATTGTAGCTCGGGAAATCCTTACTCAGGACAGAACTGTCAGAAAGAAAGTAATATCCAGCTGAGATCCCAGGTGGATGTCTCACTAGTTGGACTGCAATATTTCCAGAAGAGAAGCACACAGCCAGTTTTTTCCTTCCTCTCCTTCTTGTGCCCCACCGAGTGAAGACCAGGACTAAAGTAACTAAGTCTTTACTTTTCCCAGGACATAACCTTGATTTGTTTGTTTTTCCTTCCAATTTGCTTTAATATGAAAAATATAAAATATTATAGACTTCCAAATAAAATGTCCCAAGTTGTCACTTAGTAAAAATCATCTTGTTGGCTCTTAACAATTTCCTGGAAAACAGCAGGATTTTGGTGAGAACTGGAGCTAGTCCTGTGATTATATTAAAAAAAAAAAATTCAGATCTGCTGGTCTGCATGGAGAAACCTTCCTCCATTCTGTTGTCTGTCCCAGTATCTAGTACCTTTAGTCAAACAGCTTATTAAGGGTATTCACCAAGGAATACAACTTTTCTAAGCAACCTGACAGCAGCCTCACACAGATGAGAAAGGACCACAAAATACCACTAGCTCTGGACAGCTTACTTCTTCCTGGTTTCTCTCTTTTGTAAAAGAAAGTTAGTGCCTGAATGCTCTTTCTTCCTCTGTTGCAATCACTTTTTGCAATATCCAGTACAAAATGGAGAGAAGATGTACCTCTCGCTGCTTCTTTCTCACATCTTGACTTAAAGTGTTTGCTGTGAAACATTTCTATGCTTTATGTTATTGACACAAGTAGAACAGCCTACTTTTGTTTAATTTCATCATTTCATTCAGGCTCAGATTGGTGGCCATCTAAATGAATTAAATGCAGTGCTTCAAAGTTGCCTTATATAAAGTGAAGGCAACTTTCCTCATCAGCTTTTGTAAAAGTACTTTTCAATCTACAGGTGGTAAACCCATAAGAATATTTAGAGTATTAACCAGCAACTTTTGATATAAAATTAGTTATTGTAAATACCATGATGTCATTGGAACAAGCTGGAGAAGTCTACAGGCCCACAGAAAGTGTTCAGTTGTTTTTTTTCCTATAATCTGACAAGATAATATTTTAGAAATCAGCAGCCTATATTCACATGCCCATGTTTTAATAATATTGTATTCCACTTTTAAATAAAGGAAAAACTAGAGAATCTTTCCCCTTCAGCAGTGGCAGTGGAATAGTCTGCTGGAAGTTCCATTCCATGAAGTGACATTTCTTTTCCAAAATGAAACGTCTGAAAGTTCTGCCAATCACTCAGTCCAGTTGGCCAAATATTCTCTGTTGCTTTATACAGGAATATGGACACGTGTTCAGTGCTGGGCACTTTGAGAAATTCAGCCTTGAAAATATCACTGACCAGTGCAACAAACCACCAGCTGGAATTTGCTAAAACAGCACTATTCATTCCTTATGTCATTTGTACATCAAGGAAGTTCTTGATCTAGCATGCACATCTTTAAACTAAAGTAGATTTTCAGGAAATACTCCCTTTTAAATTTCCTTGTGTGTAAATGTTTAAAGCTACCTTTTCCAGTATTTTCAAATGCACAAAATCATTGCCTTCTCTATGCTTTGAATAAGTGTGGTTTTGGAAAGGGCATCGGATTAATTTTCTTCCATCATTCTGATCTTGAGGAGACCAGGTAAATTAGATGTAGAAGATGCATACAGAAAACACAACCTATTCAGCTCCTCTTCAGCACAGTTGGGTGAAGAGCCATCTCTACTATTCTTTGCTTGCTTCAGGAAGCCTTAATCCCTAGAACATTTAAAAAATAATTTATTTTATTCAAATTAGTTATAAAATACTTCTGAGTTGCCTAACATGGCGTAGGGAACTGGAGGACTCAGTAAATATGGCTTAGTAATTTCATGTTCAACTCTAAAATAAAATATTAGGATGGACAACATATAAGCCTGAGTGATTCTAAGCATCCACAGCTATAACTGTTTCCATCTGCTTTTAATGCAATGTTCGGCTTCTCTGATATTCAGATCACTATGAACTACCTACTAACTTCAACCTCTGAAACTGTAGAGGACAGTAAAGGTTTCAGGCTGGAGAAGGGGCAAAGGCTTGTTGTTTAAAGACAAGATTTTCATATTTGTAAGGCACCTTTCAATGTCCCTTTCAATTGTATATTGTCCCTAAATTTCCCTTTACTTTGTCTCTTTTTTCTTTTTTCTTTTTTTCTTTTTTCTTTTTTTCCCTACTTTGTTCTATGGGGAGTTTTTGTTTGGGTTTTTTTTCCCTTACTTTTAAAGCTGAAGCATGATTTCAGTTGCATTAGTCCAGAGGATATCTTTGGGAGTAGATTCCAGAGAGCTGACTGTGGAGAAAACAGATCATGAGACTAAAACACATGTTGCCTATGAGACATGTCACCCTTAAAAGTTAACTATGATGCAGAGCAGAGCTCTGCAGCCCACTAACTTGCTGTTAGGCAGCTGAAATGGTGGTGAGAAAGAGCTGCTGCTGGAAGGCAATAGCAGAGCCCTGGAAGGGGGAATTTGAAGGGGCAGGAGCAGAGGATGAAACGGCAGGAGGACCCCAGAGGCAGACATGAGAGGCAGTAACAGTACTTTTCACGGATCAGCTCATGGAAGGGATGAAGCAGTAGATAGTGGAGCTTACCCAATGTCAAGGTGGAAAACCCAGTGCAATGTCTGAATGTGGAGGAACCTGCAAGGACATTGCTGTATAAGACACTCACTACATTAAACTACATCACTACTGAGCCAGCTCTAAATGAACGGGAAGACTTAGACCCATGCACAGGAAGGCTATAGACATATAGCACACTTCGGTGTAGGCACTGGCTCACTGGCTCTGTTCTTGAAAGTTGTGTGCGTTGGGATGACATTACTCTCGTTTGGCTTGCACATACAGATGTCATCATTCGGCTTTCAGCTCCACGAGTAGTTCATTCAATAACTGTTCCAGTTCCATCATTTTGTTATCAATTGTTCAATCCTAATAATTTATTATTTTTTTAATGCACTTCTTACAGATATAAGACCCATTATGAAGTTTTGATGTTTTGGATTCAGAGGGAAAATATGGCCAAAGGTCATACCTAGTTATAGGAAAGTGGTTTTTTTCAATAATTGCTCATTAGAAGACCCTAAAAAATACTGGTTTTATTTCATGCCACTGTGGTTTGTATTATTTATAACTGAAGCCCTGGTAATACATTTTGACCACCTGGATGAGTACTGCACCTGCATTTTCTGGGGCTCTGAATAAAGTGAAGTGAAGGATGCATTTACAGCTTTGAAATCATACATGTCATTTTACTTTTCAAGTATACTGTTCAATTGCTAGTTACCTATCAGTCACCAGGTATCAGCAGTAATGTATTATCATTAAATGTGGTCTTCTAATCAAAAATCCATAGTCAAACACTCCGAGCACTTAAAGCTGTGGGAGACAGAAAATGACACTGGAAAAAGGATGTAGCATTAGCTAGTAAATGCAATGTTTTTGAAATTACCAAACATTTCAGTGACAATACCAGAATTAAAGTTAAATAGTTCCTAGCTGCAAGACATAGTCTAGCCACTGTACAAGCTGCTTTTGTGGTCTATAATAGAAATGTATTTGAATATGCTTTTCTATTTTAAAATATACATGGAAATGATAAAGAGGACATTAGTAAATGACACATAGTCCTTAAAATCAGTTTGTGGAAGCAGCTAGTATATGAAATCTATGACACAGTGAAACTGATTAAGTTTTAATTTAAAACTAACTTGTTTACTTAGTTGCTGATTTTAAAATGTTAGAAGCCAGATAAAACCTCCTCCAAACTGGTTGTATAGTTGAGATACATTTGCAAAATGCTTTCAGAATGAAGAAATTAATAAAATATAGCAAACTATAATGACTTCCGAAAGTATTAAAAGTATTATATGTCAGTGATACCTGCTTTGTTCCTCTCACTTTAGACCTCACAGACTGATAAGAAAGGAAAAGCATTATAACCCAGAAGTAAAACTGTTGCATGATTATAACCCTGACAGCCTCCTCCTAATGAGCTTCCCTGCAGATAGAGAGAAGAAACAGCTTTGATCTCTTGGAGTGAAGGATCTGAATGAACCACTGTTTTAAGGAAGGAATCTGATTAGGTCTACTCTCCTGGTAATCAAAGTCACAAGCTACCATTTGAGGTATTTGTGAAATTCGGATAAGATTAGTTGCTCCTGGGATAAGCCACTGCAGTCAGTAGGAGCTAATTTTGTCTGGGATATGATCACAGGAAGTATCACAATGGGAGATGAAGAATAATCTTGGTGAATATTTTACAGGGTAGAGCACCTTCTATTAGAAAATGTAAATCAACTTTAAAGGTTTGTAATCACTGTCATGATCAACAATTCTACTTCATCAACATCACCATCATTATTACTATTATTTGTCAATGTGCTTTAAGCTGTGTGAAATTTAAAGGAAGTACCACGTTGTAAGTATCTCAAATGAGAAAAAAAAAGGACATATTTATTTCTTATGGCAACTCCCCTGAAAATGTGTTAAACTGGCTTATTTATGGTAAAGCCATATTTGACTTGAGAGTGCCTCTTTAAATTTAGAAAACTTGTATATTAAACAGATGTACATATGTATCTAATGAATAATAAATAAGCTGATAACTTATATCAGTTTCCTCCCCCTTATCATTTCTTTGCCCCACTTGAAATAGGAAAGGCTGACATCTCCAGGACTGTCAGGCTGGGAGGCAAATTAGACATATTGGTGCTTATTTTAGATCTTTTATGGAAATGAGCATTTAGAGAAACAGGATATCTGAATGAGGACCACAAGAACGTCTCTGTCTGAGACACCTTTTCTGAGCAGAACCACAGCTCAGGTATGGGCCAGACATTTCCTTGCTTCTGCATTACCTGCCACTGGAAACAATACACACAGCCCATGGCTTTTTTCTGAATGACAATTTTGATTGGACAACCTTGAAAAACTAGAGTTGGGTATTTAGATATATAAAAGAAATAAGATAAATTTCAATAAGATAAAAGAAACCCCAATTGTTAGTTCTAGATTATTCTGAATTTTTAGAATGAAGAGGCTTTTGTAAAAGTAATAATTGTTTTGCTGTGTAAAAAATAAACAGATAAAATTTGTTCAGCAAAACTCTTCCCGCTGCTGAACAAGAGTATTCTCCTATACAGATTCTAACACTTAAGGGTCATACAAAGGACCCAGAAATGTATTTTATCTTTTGAAGCTATTATAAAACATCTACATTCATTTCCATCAGATTTTGAGACAGATTTGTAGGGGATGGGGTGGGGTTGTGGAGATCAGTGACTCATTGCAAGCTGTCACTGTTATTTGTGGTCAGCCAGAAGCAACTGATAACAGAGTTTTATCTGCTAAGAGAAAAGGAGGGCAAGAAAGGGCTTATGTTTTGTTGTTCCTTTAAAATAAATTACCACCAGCAAAATGCAGCCTTGAGAATTTAATGAGGCAGCTGCCTAAATACTGATGTTTAAGGATGTGAGGTATCCCATGTCAGCTTACTAAACAAATGATACAATAAAGACGCAAACTGCTTTGTTTGATTGAAGACTGAGCTTTTTCACTACTTAGTCCTCAAACCATCTGGCTATGTTTCGAAAATGTGCAATGGTAGCTACTCTAACTCTTATCTAATGATGAGACTCTCGCTGTCAAACATGTGCACCAGAAAGCAAGTATTACACTTTTTTAGGCTTATAAAGTCTTCTTATTTCTCTAGTGAAAGACTATGTTTTGAAGACAATAAATTCCAGGGCCTAAATTATAATATTTTTCAGTGATCTAAAATTTCCAGATCTTTCAATGCCAATTCATAAACAGTGAAATTTCTTCAAGAGACAGTATTCATCCAGTTATGTTTAGAAGACAAGATAATTTGAGGATTCTTAGTTATTACAACAACCATCTCCAAACTTAAAAAGCGGCTGATTCTCAACACTTTCTGAATAACTGGGTCACCAACCAAGTTTGTTGTTTGGGGTGTGTTTTTTTTCAGCTCAGATACCTGAACTTAAAAGCCATTTATGGAAAAGTTGGCTCTAGGAACTCATCTGTGCAGCCCTTCACAACTTTGCTGCTGACAAATATCTCACATCACGTCATTTCCTTGTATTCTCACTACAGTATCAGCCTGCACTACTTCCACTTTTATTTCCAGCTCTGTTGTCCACACTGCCACTTCAAATTAGGATTTTTTTCCAGCACTGCTCCTCATCTGACACCATTTCTTCATTGAATTTTCTTTCAACAGCTTGCTTTTTTCTGATGAGCTCTTAGAAAAAATCCACATACAAATCCCCATTCTGTAGCAGCCTTATTTGTAACTTCTACATGAAAAAAATAAGAGTGTAGGAAATTACCAAATATGCTATTGATACTTGTAGAGACACCTGGATACAAGGAAGAAGCGCTATATGAGCACAGCCATGCTCTGAATAATTAACAGTTCTCCATGGATTACTAAAGGGCCAAACACTACAGTATGGGTGTCACTAGCCAAAATTATTTACCCAAATTATCCTGATTTGAAAGATAATTTCACTTTGGACAGATATGACTCTTCAAAAAACTTGGAGAAAAAGTACTGATTTTGTCAGAATCTTATTGTGTATATTCGTATTGGTGACCAATTCAGTGTAATAGGAGCAAATAAGTATATTAAAGCTAGTTATGTGTAGAACTTTGTTGTATGAGGCTGAGGATGTTTCTTCAGACTAGATTTAGCCCAGTCTCCAGGGCTCACTCTTTCCATGGCACACACATTTCACAGATTTCTAAGAAAAAAAAAATGTTCAGTGGAGATCATAGATGATTGGTTTACACATCTGTAAAAGTAGCCATCTAATACCAAACTTTTTATTAAATTACAAACTAGTGTAAAAGCAAATTTAATAGCTTGATTTTTCTGTTGAATGGGATTTGCTTTGCTGTCACTGTACTCTTACTTTTTTCCCCTTTTCCAAATCGTTTTTCTGAAAAGAGTCCGTTACTTTCCAAAGCTCATTTTTCTTTTAAATTGTTTGTTGAAATCTGAAAAAAAATAATTTCTTCAAAAGAAGGATGCATCTGATGTTGACCTTTCAGATAAAATCACATAGCATTTGTCTGTTGATTGCAGGAACTTAACTCTCACCAAATGTTTCTGCTGAGGTTTTTTGTTGTTTTGGGTTTCTCCCCTTTTCTTTACTGGAAATAAGAAAGTGCTATTCACTGAAATTCTGCATTTGGCTCTGAAAAGGGATGGCCTTTTTCTCCAGAGGGGAGGATATTTCAGCCTTTTTATATTGGTAAATGAGAAGTTGTTGCTGGAATGGAAATATTGAGGTTCAGAACCTCTGCTGTAAAGTACTAGGGGTTGCATCTCATTACTAAACACATGTACATGGTTATTTTTTGTAAGTTTGATAGATGTTAAATTAATGTATATATATTCCTAGGATCAGAAATTTAAGTGATGCTCCTATATTGCAGTGATGCTCCCATCCAGGTGGATGCGGAATTCCTATTAACTGGCCAGCAATTACAGAATTAGACCTTTTGTTTTTCCCATCTATATTATTTCCTGATTTATAACATGAAACCAGATTAAATACAAGATGAGCTCATTTTACAGGTGCATAAATATAAAAGCTGTGCTCCAAGAATGCACACTGACTAGTGTGCACTAGTTTCTTCGGTAAAAGTAAGGGGAAGAAAACACAATTGCCTAGAGTATACACTTGCATATTCCACAGCAATGTAAGTACGATACCAGCAGTGGAGAACAGGCTTCTTAAAACTGAAAGCATCACAATGCAAGTGAACATTCAGCAGTTTGGTCTGAAATCACCACCCCATGCACACGTTCAGTATCAGTGGTCATATTCCACAAACTAAATCTATAAACATATTTTAGGTGTAAAGCGGAAACCAGCTTTTACTTTTGGCTCTCAAAAAATTGTCCCAAATGCAAAATCTTTGGAACAATCTGTATCTAATACTGAACACAAAGAGAACTGGTTTAAGAACTGATTTGCCTGAACCTAGTATGTAGTGTTGATAAATTCATATCAAAGGGCTGTGGGGATTTTTTCCAGGGGAACTGACTTTCCTTTGGGTGTTACAACTAACCAGATTTGTAACTGTTGGCTAAGAGACTTGAAAAGAATTCAGTTTTGAACTGCAAGAAAAATGCGTACTTCTTTTCAAGATGAGCATAAATTACTATCATTTCTTAAGGAGCCTTCAGTTTTTGTTGTGTGGCCTATGAGCACTTTTCTAACTGGAAAATTACATAAGGCATACAGCAAAGTGTGGGTTGTTGGGGTTTTTTTGGTTTTTTTGTTGTGTTTTTTTTTCTCCTCAAGGGGTTCAAAATTGATCTCGAATTAGTAGGTTAAATGCATTCACTTCCAGAAGACATGACAGCCTGAAATAAAAAAAGAATTTAAAGGTGAAAGGGTTATCAACTGAAGAAAATTGTCCTGACACCAGTCTCCTGCAGTCATGAGCAGATGAATTATGTGATTTTAAATGAGATATCTTTTGTAAATTTTCCATGCTAAACCAAAAAACTTAATAAGTATTTTTGAAAATAATTCCCGTCTTGCATTTTTCCCTCATATATACAAAGAAATAAAATTCTTTGATTTGAAAGAGAATGTTTTCATAGAAGCCTTTAGCTTTTTCCTGAAAAGAAAAGCCTCCACCATGTTTTGTTTCTAGTTCTAATGTGCTTGTGCCTGCGTGAGTGTGTATATGTGTATCTATTTCTATGTGCCCAGACGTGCACGTTTTCTGTGTATGCATGGAAAATCAGATACCACATATGCAGAAAACCAAAAGTTAAACAACCTGAAGTCTTTTGAACTACAGACAGTTTAATTAGAATTTGTCAGGGTTAAGTCAAATTCTTTGACCTGCTCAGTTTTAAACAGTAGTAGATCTCAGTTTTATTAGATGTATTTTATAAAGGCAATCTTGCTGCTGTTATGCAGCAAGTATTGGTTTTGTCTGTCAGCTTTAAACCACGTTTCAGAAGTTTTTCTTGCTCTTACAGATAAACATTAAAAAGAAGGAAAAAACCCCAAACCAAACCAAATTTCTCTTCAGCATAGCTGCATTCAGCTAGGAATTCCATGCAGTTTGATAGACTTCCCACTTTACCATACACAAAGTCGTTCATCTGTGGCTTAATTTCTTCTGCAAGAAGGGAGATTAAAATAAATAGAAGTATTAGTGGAATGCCACATCCATGAGTTGAACAGTGAGTGGTATGGGTTGAACCACAACAGTGAGTAACTAAAGCTTTTCCCTTTCCACACTGAAAGATCCCAAGCTGCAGGCTAAGTGGGAGCAGGAACTCCTTAACCCCCCAGGAGTTATTTCAAGCCTCACAATTGCCCACAATGTGCCTTGGATTTGCCTTACAAAGCCTCACTGCATAGAAGAAAATTATGAAAAGCAAGGAGGATAATAGGATCCCTGACTCCACAACCAAGATTAGATGTATTTATCCACTGAGTGCCCCTGATAGGTGAAGAATAATGTCATCATGTTTAACCTGATGTGTCTTTAATAAAAATGAAATGGAAGTCTCAGCCTGAGTATGGGCTCAGATCAGATTGTTTCATTAACCTGAAAAACTCCCACCCCTTTCTGTAGGCCTGAGGAAATGTCACATGTTGACATCACTCCCCCCTACTCAAACTTCTTACCCTCCAAAGAGAAGCAATGCATTCCAGCCATCCATGGGCAATGGACCCTGCCCAGCGCCAGCTCCCCAGCAGTGCCCAGGGCAGCCTGAGCGAACGCCTGCAGCTCCAGACAGCCCTGAGCCAAGGACCACATGGAGCAGCTGGCGGAATTTCCTCACAGTTTGTTTTACTACCGCACTCACAGGGCTCAGTCCCTGGCCATCCCTTCTTGTCACGCTGGTTACACTCGGCAATGATGCTTCTGATTTTTGCCTGTTTCCTCCTGAGTAATGTCACAAGGATATTTATCACTGAAGAACTGTATGAATACAACATGTAACAGTACCTGAGAGTTGTTAAAGAGTAGGAACAAGAAACTTAGATTAAATCAGATGTGAAAATTAAAGATAATTTTCCTTTGTGAACAAGGCTAAGCCAGTTTACAGAACCTTGCCTCAGACCACAGGAAAGGAGATGAGAGTTAAGACAGAAAAAAATACAGAAATGAGCCATCAGTGGCATTACAAAAACACTAGCATATGAAAATTCAAAGTACTTGAAGCTTTACAGAACCAAAAGAGCTGTATTCCTGACTTAATCATATGAGGTAGCTGAAGTTTGACACTCCGTATCTGAATTTCTTTGATTTTGGATAGATGGCCTAAGTAAAAGTACAAAGCTTGTGGTTGAGGAGCAGCTCTGTAGAAACAGACTGGGATTCTGGGCAGGGGAAACTGCAAGAGCCAACAGTGTGCATGGCAGCAGCCAGGGCCACCAGTGGGCTGCGGGCCAGGAGCTCCAGGGTCACTGTCATCCCTGAACAGCAAAGGGAGGAGGGGGCTGGGCCTTGTTCAGCCTGGGTAAGGGGCAGCTTTGGGGGACCCAACAGCAGCCAGCCTGTGCCCCAGGAAAGCATCAAGAAGGTGGATTACTTACTGTGGCACTTGGTGAGATGATAAGATGCAAAAGCCACAAGTTGAAACAAAAGGGGTTCGGCTGGGATATATGTAAAGAGGTTGTGTAGGCTCCATCCTTGGATGTTTCCAAGACCCAGCTGGAAAAATCCCTGAACAACCTGGTCTGACCTAGTAGTAGTCCCTGCATTGAGCCTCCCAAAGACTCTTCCATCCTGAATTGTTCTGTGATCCTATAACCCTACAAGTTTAAACTGAATTACTGGTCATCACTGTTCTGTGCGTTTATTTGCAGTAAAGACTCCAGCCTTCTTAAATCAATTACAAAAACCATAGCTCTGTTAAGGATAGTAACTGAGTTTTTACTGTACAATTTCTTTTCTTGTAATGCAAGGCCCATGTTATAAATCCAACCTCAGTTTAGTGTTGCATTTTATGTTCAAACCAGAAAAAATGTCAGAAAGAAATAAAGACAAACCAGATCCTCAGCAGTTGCCTAACTCTAAGCTTATTTCTATTACACAGAAGCCAACCAAACCAGCAACAGGGTAGTGCCAAAGATCATCAGAACAGTCTGCCAAAGAAAAAGCCTTAGGCCTAGCTGCTGCTACTGGAAAACCCCAGACAAATGCCTGGCAAAGAACCGGCCCCGGCCTTACACATTGTTATTGTGGAGGAGGGAATGATGACACAGTTTCCTGCACAATATTTATACACTTGTGCCCTGGAGTCTTGGCTTCTCAGTCCAGTGGATATAAGAAGAAAACCAACTGCAGAAAAGGCATTTCTCTTGCCTAAGGTGTTGCTGTGACTATTTGTACTTTTTTCCCCTTTCTATTTTACATTAAATTCCTAGATTTCCATAATGATCTTAAATCAATGGGAGGATGCCATCATTGCACAGAATTTGCCATCACCAAGGGGAAAGAAGGCAGTAGCTACTGGAGAAACAAGGGCATCAGAAAGGTAGTGGGAGTCAGAAACAGTGCTGAGAATGAAGTCCAGGTCTCCTGACTCCCTCCTATACGGGCTGCATCCTTTCTACTCAGCTCTTTCCCATTCAGACAGATTTCAATGTTTATACTGCTGTGTAATTACGGTCAAAGCCAGTCTTGCATGTGCACTACCACATGTAGGCTTCTAGCCTCATGAGTGTCTTTTGGGATAAAGGCACATATAGCTTGTACAATTTAAGTCAAACCTATAATTCCAATATCATTTCATATGCACACTTGTTACTTGGTCACCAAAGGATATTTCTCCCAGGGTATTGCCTCATTTTCTTTTAATCAGTGTAACTGTTGCTGAACTATGCAGGGGTTTTGGGGGTGGGCTTTCATTGTGAAATAGATCTAGATTATTGTGAATAAACTAAGGGATTTAGCATTACAGAGAGGAATTGGTAAAACTCTAAGAGAAAGAACGTTATTTATTAACATGATAAGCACATAGATAACTTTTTATAAAAAATGTGATAATGCTTAAAACTTTATGTGTGCTTCCTGAAATGTGCAGCAAACCTCTCTTTGCAGTTAAAGCTACTTTAATTAAAAAGCTGCTCTTCAGATCTTCTGAATGGTGAAGTTGCATTAGTTTGTTGGGGGTTTTTTGATTCATAGACATGATAACTGAGTTTGGGATCCCCCTATACTAAATTCTGTGCATTTTTATACTAGGAGACAGTTCAGCTCAGAAAAATTTACAAACCAAAAAGACAAGAAAGGCAAAAGGCTGAAAATGTAATAGATGTAATAAGATGTTTTCATAGGTAATCTATCAAGCTGGCAGCAAAGACTAGCCATTCCAGCCTCTGATTAAACCACACTGTTTATTAAAGAAGTGATCATTTTGAGTCTAGAATAATAATGTGTACAAGATGAAGTAGATTCTGATCTGTTATATTGATGTAGCGAGCTAAAGTAAATGGAAAAAAATACTAAATACTAGGATACATCCTGAGGTTTGCAATAATCGAGGCAAACTAAGCAGCCAAAACAGATTCAGTGTGGCAAAACTTGTCCCTTTCAAAAGTTTAACTATTTCTACTAAAAATCTGTCAACATGACATGCATTAGCCATCTACTTCTTTTTTCAGTCTAATACAACCTGACATACATGTAGGTAGTGTGGCAGCAGAACACCAACACTGGTACTTTTAAAACAGCCAGCCGTTTTGCTCAGCTTCTATTTAAAGTGCATGAAAACTGGTGTGATGCTGTGAGCAAACGACAGCAGAACAGAGGCCAAAAGAATGCTTTTGAACGAGGTGGAAATGTTAAGTTTTCTTAGTGTTTGCCATGAATTTTGTCCTGGAGCCAGAGCGGTTTGAGTGGTTTCTATGCAGACTTTTTGCAGAGTGAAACAGAAATGATGGCTCTACTGCAGCTTTTTCTCAGTCCATAGCAATTTATCAGCATGATACCAATCTCTGAAATGTCTAGCTGTTGTTCTTCTCTGAAAACACAATACAGCTAAGATAAACAGTGTTGCTTTACAGAGGAAAGACAGAAGGATAAACACAGGTTCTAAAACGGCAATCACTTTTCTTCATTCTGAAAAAAAATGTTGCTGGAAATAGAAGTTCATGGGTAGGAGGAGGAAATAAAGAAGACACCATTTCTCTGTCTTGGAACAACTAAGGACTTCAATTTTATTTGCTACAGGAAAAGAGCTGCTATTTCAAAAGTTCAATGTAAATAAGACCATCTATAAAATAAAATATCTCTCTGTGTAGAATGTCAGGGACTACTCTGCTGAATTTATTTTTGAAAATAGTTCTTGTTTGAATAAATAGACCACAGCTGAGGAGCAATTATTCCTTCAGTGAGGGATGAAGGGTTTAGAATACATAAGAATGAGCTATTTCTCCAGGAATCAGAAACAAGAAGCAAAACAACCTTAGACAGCTAAGAGTTTTATGTCTAAATGTAAGCTAGTCATCCTTTGCTCATCATAGTCAAAAAGACATAGATAACTTCTAGCAGCACAATCATTTTAAGCTTTGATAGACAACCAACTCTCTGCCCAGACTAGGTTATCTGAGAAAAAAAGCCTGTGCACATCTCAGCTGTGCCCTGACTCCATTGTAAGAGACACAGGTGCTCACCTGTCTCCTTCCTTACTCTGGTTTCTATGCAAAGCAAACTTGAGAGAAGCAAAACCACCGACCAGAGGTCAGTTTAGGTTCAATTAGAGATAATTGACATCATTTGTTACCTTAAACATTTGACACAATTAGTTGTCTCCAAAGAGATATGGCTGGGAGTTGTATTCAGACTAAAGTTTTCTGTGATAATCTCAATCAAAATTAGTTTCAACAACTTTGGCATCTTGCAATCCATGATATACTTACATAGTGCCAAACAATTTTTACAGTTATTATACTGCATGAGGTAACCTTTGACATCACATCCATTACTTAGCATGTTGAAGACTTCCTTCCGCTTATGAAATTTCTCTGCCGTCTATGAAATAGGTAATTTAATTACAGCTAGGTAAAATCACTGGAAAAGGTAAGTTGGAATTAGTTCACTGGAATAAAAATCTGCCCTATTAATAAATGTTCTACAGTCAGTAATTAGAAACTCATGTAATTTTCCATTGTACCACAAAAAATAACTATGGTTTTAGATGTTCTTTATTGACTGGTTTAGTTTCTCTCATGAAACTTAGTTGATGTTTCCGCTCTGGGAAAACTGTTTAACGGGAACCCCCGCTTCACCTATTAACTGTACAGGAGTCAAAGATACATGATTCAATATGATCATTATTGATTAATTTTCTTACAAAAATGTTTCTTTTAGATTTTGAGGGCAGACTTTACTTAGAGGTCACTACAACTCCTATTTCTACTAGAGTCTGTACTCCTACACAAGATTTTGAGTATTGTTATAATCTAGCATAAGTTTAGATTTAAATTCTTTTCCTGCTGTCAATAAAACCTTCTTTATATCTTCAACAACAGGCAAAATTTCAGGACAATTTTACAGGATTATTATAAATAAAGTTTCAGAGTTTTTTGTGGAAGAAATATTGGAAATCCCTGTATTCAGAAGAACAATAGAAGTTTTTATACCCCTTCACATACATAGTTTGCTTATAAAATCCTCTCAAAATTAGTTTTCCATGTATTAAGTTACAGATTCTGATACACTTAAGAAATCAGCAAGAACAAGACTGTCTGTTCATGTTTGGGGGGTAGTTTGTAGAGCAACACCCAGAAAAATGGATAGAATCCAGCTCAGGAATGATGCCTTTGAAACAAAATCTGTGGTGTAGAAATGAATAACTACTAGAGCACACGGCTGCCAACTCTGGAATTTAACATTCCACATTTCACTTAACCATAAAAAATGAAGAGGACCCATGTTCAAAGGCAAATGTATTAAAACATTAAATTAATTTTATAGTGTGCACATTATAGGTCAAGCATGTCTAAAAGTTCCCAAAGTAAACTGCAACAATGTCACTGAAAAATATTTAACATGGAATAACATAAGCAAAACATAATAATAATATAAGACATTTCTATTGTCTCTGTCTTCTGTCTCCTCATTATACTTTTAATAATAGATGAGGTAGTTTGGAGCATTTATCAAAATCTTCTCTTGTTTTTTCTGGGTTTAGTTCTAATGGTTTAACTCGTACTGACTAAAATGTTAATAGGGACTCATGCAGTTCAGTGTTACTTTCTTTGAGATAAGTTACTATTCAACAAGGGCATGGCCATTACATCGTAACACTACCATACTTTGCATTTCAAGTTTTCTTTTTTCTTTTAAAACTCAAAACATTTATGGCTATATTCGCATTATTTCTCAAACTCTAAAGGAAGGATCTTCAGCTAGGTCATGAAAACAGGGGTCCCCTAACTCACATAATCCAGGGCTACAATATAGCAGCAAATATTGGTCACAATTTCAAGAAGGAAAAAGTACATATGTTTTTATGAAACTAATAACATGAGCATAATATTAATAATTTCCAGGTTGCCATCATTCCTAAATAACATTCCTGTTCAAGAGAACTAGAAGCACCCATTTCTGTTATGAGTGTCTTCAGTTGGCTTCGTTTCTTACTGTAATAGTAAGAAAATAAAATTCCTATGATAGAGGATCCCAGGATTTATTTAGAAGATAATTACAGAAGTTTTTAGACATACTAGAATACCAGATGTACCAGAAAACCTGATATGAGGAATAATAGATACCTGATAAGCTAAGCATGCAGATAGCCTTGTTAAGGGTCACCTTTTCCCCTCTGAAACACTTTGATTCTTTATAGACATTGGATTATTACCCATAGGTTTATTCAGATTTAAATTAGATATAAGGAAGAAATTCTTTACTGTGAGGGTGTTGAGGCACTGGACCAGGTTGCCCAGACAAGCTGTGGATGCCCCATTCCTGGAAGTGTTCGAGGCCAGGCTGGACGGGGCTTTGAGCAACCTGGTCTAGTGGAAGGTGTCCCTGCCCGTGGCAGGGGGGTTGGAGATAGGTAATTCTTTAGGTCTTTTCCAACCCAACCCATTCTGTGATTCTATGATGGGTCACAGCTGCCGGTAGGAAATTAATTACATGTTAAACCTAAACAAATACTCTGAAGTATCCTAATTAGTTCTAAAGACTGAAACATGAAGCCAAGCAAAAACTTTGGGAATTGTCTGGTTCTGTGGTGAGGGAGGTACAAATCTGGTGCTGAGACACCTGAGATTTTCATTGAGATAAAAATCAGTGAGGGTTAAAACATGGGAGAGCCACCATTTGTAATTTGCATTACCTTTCTTTAGTGTAAAGATCATAAATCAGACAACAGAAAATTCTAAACACTGCTGTCAGTGAGGAAAGTGATAATGGATAGAAGGAAAAAGGAAAGGGGGAGAATGAGAGATAGGGTAGAACAAGTAAAGGAGGTCATGTAGTCAAGGGACTTCTTCTAAAGTCAGTCAGTATATTTTAGAAGTATTATCCTGGGTCACACAATTATTCTATGCAAAAGATGTCAGTATCTCTCAGGTCTTCCTTCTTCTAATTCCTTACTGAGCTGATTTTTTAGATAATACCGTGCAGAGACATCACCTAAGTTAAAGTCAGATTAATGAGCAAAAAGGCAGAATCAAGCACACAAAAGTTTAATAGAAATCAGGAGACCTAAGTAGCTGCTAGGAACTTGAAGCCTGGTTCTATCATCACTTAGCAGGTGGGATTGGGATAGCAATCGCTGGAACATAACAAGATTTCAGAAAGGCTCAGAATTTATGAGACTCCCCACTTATGCATAATTGAAAGCTTGGGAAAGTTAGCCTGGATTCCAAGATCTGTGATAGTAATCATGCAAAACTCAGTGGGTTTGGAACTTGTGAGTGACAGAGACATTTTCTTCACTTAAAATAACATTTAATAATTATTTATCATCTCAAAAAGACATCTTTGCAACATGAAGATTGTGTTATATGAACTTACAGCTATTTTTACTAATGGTTCTTAGCCTTCAGCTTTTAGTACAACAATATAGGAGGTGTGAATTCATGTATCACATTCACTTGTATTTTACTTTTCTTATTTAAATGTGCCATCAAAAGCTGGTATGAAGATCTCAGGACTGACAGAGCATGCTTTGTCATATTAGCACTCAAGCAAGTTATCGCTCAAGCAGGAGCATTATGAGTAAGCCATAACATAAAGCACATGCTCTGAAAGGCTTCTAAACAATACATTGCAATAACACAGCACAAATATCACTGGTATAAATAAAGTATGGAAACAAAATAAACTCTTGTGCTTTGGGGCATAGATCAACAAAGGCTTTACAGTCAGACTAAAAGTTACAAGGATTAAATCTTGTTACTCAGTTCATGTGCATTGCCTAGCACAATGGGATCACCAGGTTCCACTGAAATATTAGGCTGTTGTAGTAACAACCGCTACAAAAACAATGTGTGATAATTGTAACAATAGTTGTTTCTAGTGAGGGTATGAAGCAACCTTTCCCTATATGTGGTGAGGCTCAAGTGATGCTTTTGTACACTGTCTTCTGAAATATCAGCCATTACAAAATGCCTCCAGCTGCACCCTCAAGTTCAATTTCCCAACTGTCTACACAGACTACGTTTACATTAGCAAGGTTTGATGGGAGCATATCTATTAGGCTGTTAGTGTTCAGGATGCAATAACCCCTTTATACACATTTTTCCAGGAGCCTGGTTTTGAACTAGCTCTGGTTTTGTCCTGTAAATTTCAGCACATTATCACTTGCTGCATGTTAGGTGCAATGCCAAAGAGCACCTTTTGGTTTGTGTTGACCCAAAAATTATTGATTTCCTGTGATACAAGACCACTCCATGATGCAATCCAAGAAGCAGTTGGAGGGTTAACTGGATTATTAGCTTCAGAAGCATGTTTCTCAACTGAAGTAAATTGCTGTTGTAGATACACTAGTCTTGGCCTCAGAGCGTGCGCCAAAGTACCACTGAAGTGCTCCATCTGGAATGCCTGAAGGAAAACCCTAACAAGCCCCAGGTGCCACAAAGCCTTTCAGTGCACCCTTTGAAGCCACCAGGAAAACTTACACCGCGGTGCCTCACGACATGGAGCAACCTGAAATGCAACACAGCTGTGAGCATATTCCAGTCCCATATGTCTCTTCAAAAGCTTTGTGGCAGAGGTAGCACACAATGCTCTCTCATTTGTTAGTTTTTCCATGTTTTTATGCTAGCAAGAAAATGCCCCTAAGAGGAAGGCTTCTCCATATTGCACAAAAATCCCATATCAATCTCTTACTAGTAAGGACTAAGTATTAAATTTAGCTCCTTAAAAGATGTCTGTCTGTTACTGGCAAATGGGAAAAGGCCCGTGAAGACAATCACATTTTTCCCTTTATTCCCATCACTTCTCAGGCTTTCTCAAAATTTTGCTGCCCCAACCAGGGATCTCTTTTCTGATATTGGAGGTTGAGTGCCAAGACCAAGTTTGCCAGACAAGCCAAATCTGTCTAGCAGCAAGGTACACCAGAGTTCAGGATAACATCAGTACAATTTGATGCCAACCCCAAACACGTGCATGTAACCTAAGCCACTGACTCTTTTGTCAGCTCCTGTAAGTAGCCATGTCCAGTGGGTGCTCAGACATGCTAGGCTGCCGCAGCCAGCCCAGGTAGATGTGCTATTTCTGAACACACAGTGGATTCATTATGCAAGAAAACAAAGCAAACAGGTAGAAATTAGGCTACGGAGAACGTGTTTGACTTAGGAGGAAACTGCACATCATGCCACTGTCAAAGATTCAGCCCATCAGTATCTGTCTGCATTTTTACTGGTATCTTTAGGTTTGAAATTCTGAGAAAAACTGAAAAACTACGGATACCTTGGTGTGATCTTCCAGTCATCTGCTGTGGTGGCAGAGACCCACCTCACATCGAATAGGTTACGCAAGCATAACTGCTTTTTAGCTGTTTGCATAGTATGTCATGGCTTAGTCCCATTTCCCTCCAAGTATGGTTGCTTAAGAGACCCTTTCAAGTCTCCTCATATTGCCTGGATTTTGTGGAATCTTGAAGTCAGAGTTGAAGCCGACTCCTTGATAAATGCCCTTTTTCTAAGGAGACAGTGACTCATATGTTTACTGTCTTACATACCTTCTGGACAGCTGTTGGTTACTGAGTCTTGGTAATGCTCTTCCCTGGGATCTTGCAATGAAAGTTTACACACCAGAGGAGAGAGAAAATTGTGGAGGTAAGGTTATTATAGTCTTGTTCTCTCCAGGGTTAAAATGTGCAGGTAGACTACATGGCATCTGTCGACTTTATGTCTGTGGAAAGAAGCTTTATATGCAAAATTTCCAAAAACTAACATACACACACATGCATGTATTAACAACATATGAACAACTATTACCAATAGTTCATTCTGTGCACCTGGATCCTGCAAACTCTCTTAATACTGGACTGGGATCATGAGCTCCTTCCAAAAAATAAAATATTAAAGTCCTCAGCTACATGCCAGTGAGATGAAAGTAATTGTCAGGGCAATGATGTGTGCTGGCTTAGGAGTCAAACTGAAAAGGGACATCTTTCTTTGTAGGAACTAAGGAGTTTGAGTCCCCAGGACAGTAGTTAGGATCATTTTGTCCGATGTGAGCTCCCAGGTACACATAGAAAACAGTTTTTACTGGGTTCAGGACATGGTAGAACTTTTCTCGTCCCTCTCCCGCTCTGTTTTGCTATTAAGGTAAATAATACTGTGAGTTAGGTAGTCTCGTATTTAGATATATTGGGGAATGATGTGGTAGTAGATGGAGCAGAGTTGTGATGGGCCCTGAAAGGATGGGCTATAAAAATATGTAACCTCAATGTCTACCTGAGAGCCAATGTCAGCATAACTGGGGTAGTTTGGTGAAAACCAGTGTTCACATGAACTCTGCATTGGGGCACCATCATTGGTTCGTTCTTCTGAAGTAACAGAGCGTAGCTATGCATAGACCTCTGGTCTGAACCAACAGTGTGGCTTCTAAGTGTGTTATATTCAGTTGTCTTTAAGAAGCAGTCTTTAAAAATGCAAAAAATCCCCATTACTATTTCTTGGAATAAGTGGATTATTTTGAAATTTATCTGCATATGTAAATTGGAGTTAGAACAGTATTATTGTAGCTAATTTTCCTTCCATATTGTTCATCAAAGGATAAAGCACAAGAAACCAGAATAGTGACCGTCGAAGAAAAAGAGTTTTACTGTATGAGATTGTATTGCTCCCAATTGCTTTGGGGATAATGTCTTCAATAGACACGTGCTCTCACTTAGGTGCTTTGCTGAATTGGAGCCAGAGTGCTTATCACTCCGTAAAAGTCACTCATGATCATTTGGGTCTTACTACTGTCCATCATTATTTTCACATTAGCTTGGCCCTTCCAAGGTCATTACTTATGTGCACATCATAGAACAATGAATTTATGAATTTTGAACCAGCCCAAGAAGTAAAAAACATATGTATTTGAGCAGCTCGCCTAACAGATACATCAAAACAAAGCTATTTTTTTCCAGCTATCCTTGCTATCGTATTTGAAGAAAACCTACAGCCCCTGTCCCAAGAAATCTTGGATTTAAATTAAACATGCGCTTATTTTTCCTTCATGTTAAGTAATGTTTTGCATCTTTCTCTTAACATAAATGTGTAATGTCTCTGTATTTACTATACTATACTCACTACTTAGTATAAGTGTACATATACATAGGCAGCTATACACACAGACACACACACATACATATATATGCACACACAAGATTTGACTACCAGCAGTCACAGTTTTGAAAATAAAGGATTTGCACAAAGGTCATTCCAGCTCTTTGCTCACTAGTGTTTTCACAGTGTACCCTAAGACCCTTTGATCTCAGGGTCCTAGCTCTAAAATGAATACATAACCAAGTTAGAAACTGTGAGCAGAAGCATGAGTTAAACAGGGGTGGACACAAAAGGGCATTGCGCGGGTTTGGGACATTTGTTTGCATGACTACTTGTAGACCAAGGTGAAAAGTGCAACTGGTTTCTTGGACTGAACAGAGTGTGTAAACAAGCATGAAAAAGAGATTAACTCTCACCATTGAGAAATGTTTGCACTCTTGAAATCAATGGGTGATTCGTGACAACACGAGAAGGGCAAATAGTGAGACAAAAGGCTCCAGCCTGTGGTTTGTATTCAGTCAGCTCTTGATATCAGGTAAACTTGTTATAGACACACAAATTACTCATGTGCTAGGCTGTGATTTCACTAGTGTAGGAAGAAGTGTTGATGTAGATAGAGTAAATATAAGCAGAAGACTGTCTTGCAACTGATCCCTCTTTAATCCTCCTCTATTGATGACAAATTGCCATTTACAGAATGCTTTGTACAAATGTAAGCCCTTCAGATAACAGAAACCCACCAAGGCAGGGAGCTGTGGCAAAAGTGCCATATTCCCATTAACTAACCAGCCTAAACAAACAAATAAATACAAAGCAAAACACTTTGTAAATGTCAGGAACCCTTTTATTTTTCCCTGAAATATACCTGTTGTGACCTATGTGAAACTGAAGTTTCTGTATGTCTGTCTTCAGACTGAGGTTGCTGCAATGTTAATACATACATTAGTCTAAATTAAACATATGAAAGATTATGTTTACAAAGGATTTCTTCTTTTAAAGTTCTGATTTTGCTACACATGCAAAGGCTCCCTAAAATCTAGTCAGTGCAAAGCTGCAGTAAGAGTTTACTCTCTGGAGAGGGGACGTGTCATTCGTGAAGGTAACAAGTGTCTGTCAAGCATCAAGGTTTCTGTTGGAGGTAGTGATTTTACTAACCAGCAAGTTCTAAAAGTTTTACCCCTATACATAAATCTTGCTTTAAATACACAATGGATAAAATGCTGCTGCTATCTGTAAGTGACCCCATAAGGCTTTGAACATGCACCTGCCATACTTTGGATCCAGTCTGTATCAGCTTTCTTTTGAGAGGCTGAAATGTCAAAACCAGTCCCACTAAAACAGTGGCTCGAAGTTCAGAAGTCCTGATCTTCTAGAAATCCTTTTGAGCTCTTCCAGATATTTTCCACTGTAAAAATAGGTAGAAGAGGAACAAAGAGAGTGAAAGTGTTTAATGACTTAAGGATGGGAAATAAGGCAAATAAGTCTGAACTTTTACCTGAGTAGCATGATGCATATCAGAAGTCCTTTGCAGTTTAACAGGGAGTAAAATACATTGTATAAACATAGGAACTTCAGGGTTACAGCATGGTCAGGACAACAGATTCTGTGTTTCTCAGGACAGCTTCCTGAAATATTACTGGTTTATAAAAATCCTGTATGCTTGTTGGTTTTAAACCAGTAATGGTGTCTGCTTTGTACCAAAATAAAAAAAAAAAAAAAAGGTCAAGGTGTTTCTTTCCCTTCTGCTCAAGACTTAGATTACATTTAACTTAATCAAAACCAGATTGTAGCTTGACTTGTACATGTGTAGGGGAGTAGGGAGGGTTAGAGCATATTTTTATTGCTTCACATTGGCTAATGATACCATGGACAGCATGAGAAAGAAGAATTCAGGTTTAACAAAGCTGCTTAGGAACAGGCCTCAAACAAAGCTAGACTTTGTACATCCAACTTCTGGTAGGTCTCACAGGTTACATATATGCTGGTAATGTGTCAGGTCTATCCTCTGGATATCATACCAAATATCTCTGTAAGTTGTGTCGATCTACCTAAATTCTCTTTTTACCTAAAACAGGTGACTGAGCCCGGACACTGTTGGGGGACAAGCTCCTGGAATCTCAGAATCATAGAATGATTTGGGTTGGAAGGGACCTTTAAAGGTCATCTAACCCAACCCCCCTGCAATGAGCAAGGATATCTTCCACTAGACCAGGTTGCTCAGAGCCCTGTTCAACCTGACCTTGAATGTTTCCAGTGATGGGGCACACGCCACCTGTCTGGGCAACATATTCCAGTGTTTCACTACCTTCATTGTTGAAAAAAATTCTTCCTTGTATCTAGTTTGGATCTTACTCTCCTTTAGTTTAAAACTATTACCCCTTGTCCTTTCACTACCTGCTCTACTAAAAAGTCTGTTTCCATCTTTCTTATAAGCCCCATGTAAGTATTGAAAGACCAGAAGACGTTTCACTAAAGCCTTCTCTTCTCCAGGCTAAACAGCCCCAACTCTCTCAGCCTGTCCTCACAAAGGAGGTGCTCCAGCCCTCTGATCATTTCTGTGGTACTCCTCTGGACCTACTCCAAGATGTCCATGTCTTTCTTTTACTAAAGGAGCATGTTAGTAGGCAAAGGCCTTGTGAAGAAGCACATAATGAAGTACCAGTATTCAAATCCACATCTTGGGTTTATTTACTGGTATTTATGTAGTCACGATATCCAAGTTGGACTTGTTCAGTGTAGCCCTCACATGATATCCATAGCTTGTGCATTTCCAAACATGAAATGCAGTTGGCCAGCCCCTCAGGGGATGCTGTATACCAGACTGAACTAACTGGCCAATCTTTCATCCAGTGACTTGGTACCAAATGAAGCCCAGGGCTCTGGAGAACAGAAGCTGCAGGTTTTCCTTTTTTTTTTACCACCTGGTGAGAACCTCTGGTCAAAAGAGTCTAGTCAGCAAAGCCCTGATCAAGTGTAGGTGTCTAATTCCAGGTAATGAGAAACTCTAAAATAAATTCAGGCATTCAAATTCCTGGTTCTCAATTCTACTGCACTTGTCTGGGGATACTTCTTTCCTGAGTGCAACATTTCGCTGGGTCCTACAACCTGAAAAATATGTGCGCCATGGCCACCCAACCGGCTGCTAGGAAGTGGCTCATGCAGTGGGACAGGAGAGAATTGAGAGGTCACTATGGGGTGAATCACTGCTTTGCTGGAGAGGTGAGAGTGCAAAGGCAAAAAGTTGCTATTTTCTAGTCTGGTCCTGGAAAAGACAAACTATGCATTTTCCTGTACATGGAGGTATGGGCAAAAATATGAGTGACCCTTTCACTAAATAATTTGGTGAACTCCATGTAAAATGTCTTCTTCACAATCATTTCCCTCCATTTTTCTCCAGCCTTTTGGACTGATTGGAACCAGTAGATATGCTATGAGTAAAAACGTGGGTTTACATCATCCAAAAGAAATAAACAACTCCTGGATCCCTGGATAAGTTTCTGGCCTGTTTAGGAGACTTTGGCTTTTCATTTTTAAACTGGGCACTTAAAGTCAAGCTGATGCAAGCCCATGCAGCCTAACTATCTGAGAATTCAAAACCAGTATTGTTAAAAGGTTAATAAAAGAGAATTTGCTCTTCCTTGTCTCTCATTAGAAGTAATCAAGGTATCACTGTATTCTTTTTAGACTTCTGAGCTACAGTCTTTGCTTTTCATTCTGGTTTACTGCCAGAGTAACTGCATTAGTTGCTTTCCTACCGGTGTAATACAAAGCAGTAGATGTCTCAATTCGTTGAAAAGAAAATGTAATTTGTTTTATAAAATAATTGCTTTTCCATTATTCTAATTTGCTAAAGCAAGACAAACAATTACAACTATGATCTTGCTGCCTTTTCTTTTTGAAGTGAAAAAAATTATAGCATCTTTTTAAGGATACTCCTACCCTGATTGTCAGACTATAGACAATGTAAGTGGGATAGACAGAAGGACAGGAATATCCTTTAGTCTTCTTATTGAAGTTGGGTTTCTTGGCAGCACAAGACTAAAAATGATCTGTTTAGAACACAGAAAACAAAAGAGAGCCTGCTTCTATGAATTACAGACTAGGATGCTTTTGCAGCATAGTGGAATTTGAATTATTTTGCCTCTGTTATAAACACACTCACACTGGTACTACAATCAGCTTGTATTTCTTACCTTGAAGAGACTTTTCTATCTCAGAGCATGCCTGTACTAGGAAATATTTCTGTCTTGCAAGAGCAGAGCAATCACAGGTTATAATAAAAAAGGCAAAGCAAAAGAGAGTTGAGATGGGCAAATGCTAGAGGGCAGTTGTATTTACAGGTTATTTGAAGACAGCAAGAGGACCAAAACTGCACAGGCAGTTTCCCAGAAGCTGGTTTGGGAGCTGAGATGCTGTTCAACAGAAGAAGATGAGGAGAGGATTAATGTTAGCTTGAGGCTGAGGGTCAAATGAGGAAAAAGCACAAAAGTTTGAAAAGAACATCTATGAGGAATCTGACTTAATTGAGTCCACATAAAACATGTATGTATTTACAGTGGCTCTTAAGTAATGTATAAATATTTACTTAGGCAAAATATTTTCAGAAAAGATCTTGAAATCTAAATCAATAAAATGAAGAGGGTAAGGGAAGATTGTCTCAATATTTTGGATAAAACAAGAACCACCAAGGATTTTATGGCTTTTCTATTCATGAAGGAAATAATCTGCTACATTCAGAAAGTGATCCTAAGATTTAGGAGTCTTGGGCCCATGTAAAATACTAAGGCTAATACTAAATAATACTACTAAATTTTATGTAACAATGACTCTTTATTTCCATCACTAGACATAAAGACATAAAGAACAAATATATAATTCCCATTTCACCATTAAGATTAGTAAGGTAGAGATGGCCAACTTTAACATCACCTGGAAGATCAAAACCAGAGATGAGACCAGAAATAAATGTTGGCAGTCAGTTCAAGAACGGGGATATTAATTACCTGATCACCATGGATACTTATCACCATTTGAAATGCCCCATATATATTGGTGTCTCAAACAATTATCTTCCTTTTGAATCAGTATATATTTCTACTTACACATCTAATCACTACTACTGTTATTAATGATTTTAACAAAGTATTCTACAAAAAAGTTATACAAAAATTTATGAAAGTTATTAAGAGTACATGAAAGATGTATTTCTGATAATTAAAACATTGCAAAAAAAAAAAAGAAAAGAAAAACCATCTAAGTTCATAAGTTTGATGTTTTAACTACAATTTTCATTGTCAAGTTTCCATGCAAAAAAAATAGACACAAAGGCTAATCTTTTTCTGAGAAAATTCAGGCTTTCAGGCAGATGTATAACAGCCTCAAATCTTTTTTTTCCCCCTCACTTTAGAAAGAACATATTTCCTTAAAATCCTCAAGAATAAGGCAGAATATATGCTATTAAAGGTTTACTTAAAAACCTCCATTTTGGAATGTTTCACAACCTGTTTGCATGTGTGATATTATACATTTTGCAGCTATAGTATGTTGACACGTTTAATTTTGAATCTATTATAACCTTGAAATCATTTGCTTTAGATTTGTTCTCTAGGTAAAAAATACTATATTTAATCAGATTATTATTGTAACATAAAGGTAGTGTCTGTATTTTATTTATTGGATTGAATATTCTTCAATACGGATCACCTGCCGTTACAAAAACAAAAGAACACATCCATATTACTTTAAATGGGCATTAATAAATCTCCTTTCATTTCTTTCTTATATGTGAGAATACCTTTGCCTATCTTTTATATTGTTTATTTATATTTAAAAAGAAATTCTGACAGAATAAACAGTCTTCTCATGTAAAGACTTACAACCTTTTTAGACCGAGTTCAGAGCTTTTAGATTCTCAGAGGCCAGCACTGATCAGCCCAACAGTGTAATGTTTGCATTATGAACACTGTAGGTCAATGCCTATTTACCAAAAAAAAAAGAGAGAGAGAGGGAAAAAAAAAGGAAGTTTCCATTGGAATTTTGAAAAAATAAACCTGAAAATGTTTCATTTTTAAGACCTTTGAAGGCTTTTCTTTATCAAAACAAAATCTGGGATCTAATTTGACCTGACAGAGTCCCTTTAGTGCATGGAAATTATATGCAATAATGATTTTTGACATCATATTTACAACTATGGCGTCACTCTTTTGTATGTCCTTCACCTTGGTGTCAATGCTAAGCACTGCAAACAAGGTAGAAACTTTTCTAGTACACATGAGGACAATAATGTTAATATACTTACAAGCAAATTTAGAAAGGATGAAAACAAGAAAGTTCCTTGTTGAGTTAAAAAAAATGGGCATATATTTTCTTGAAACAGAAATAGATGTGTTCACTTTGGGTGCAGTTCCTTGTAGAAAATGTGTTCTATTTACATAGCAGCTGTACTTTTTGATAGGACTGAAATTATTTTTACAAACCACCAGAGAAAAAATACCTGAGTCTCTTTGTATTAAAGAATTCCAAGTCAGGACATCGTTTAAGGATACTGTTAACTGGTTTCCTGAACAGAGATGGACTGACATGACTTTCATACACTTAAGTGTATTTTCTGTACATTGTGAGTCAGAGTGATATTTTTTTGATGCACTGGTGGGGAATGACTCTTTGGGTTCCTAAAGTATCATTTTGGTGTCATTTTGTCTCCATTTGGATCAAGGATTTGTCCTGACCAGTGTCTCAACAGCAGAGTGGATGAGCCAGAAAGTAGTATTGCCATGAGCTCTCCCTTTATGGCTGTACGAAAGGACTGGAGAGGCAGTTTTCCAAAATGTGGACAAGTCCTGCTTGGCCAAAGTGTTGTGAGATGAAATGTTATGTAAGGAAAGAGACAGGCAGATCTCTCAGTCTCTAGAAATTTTGATGAGTTTGTTCCAAGTTGATTTTTTTCCTGTTTGAATGGTTAGATTCGTAGAAGAAGCAAGAGGGATTCACAAAGATTGTATTAAAAAGAATTTTACCAGACCACTTACTAACTTTGCTGTTCTGATTATTTCTTTTTTTCTACCACCACCCCGGGTGCTAATATTATTCTTTGGGAATACTTCCCTACTACTTCCCATGCATCATGCTACCCTTGTGCCCACCATAGGGCACACTGCCCTGCATGACAAAATGGAAGTGTCAAATACATAAAAAAGCAGTCATAAAATTCAGCCTGCTGGACAGAAGGTCATCTAGATCAGGAGGTTGGAGAAAAGGTCATGACTGTCATCTGGAAGTCAAGGGTACAAAATATGTCTTGAGCTCTGACATTTTAGCAAGCTCTGTCTCACAAAACAATTGTGGGAGCAGTAGTGCCTAGATTGCACCTAGTTGTCAAAGAATTGTGTCCACATTTATTTTCACTTGGGCAGACTGAATCTATATTTGGCCCCTCCCATCACTGTACCAACCAGGTTAGAGGCTGTGTGGGAAGGTAATTTTCATTTTCTTGTTTTGACGCTTTTATTTTGTATAAAACATCTGGATTCAGGTCTCTTGTCTCCTAAAATATTGCCCTCTCATTAGCTATAGGGTACTATGAGATGTGGCAATTAAAGCAGTTCTGTCTCTCAATGAATAAATGAATATTTGCTTGGATAAACCATGTCCATACTAGTGAATAAAACCTGCCAGAAACCCTGGTTTGACCTTGAGGCATGACACAGCATGACTTCTGTCCACACAACTAAACTCTTTTACTTCAGAAGCAGAATGGTCGGATCCATCCTGTTTACTGGGTAATATTCCTGTACATACAGTACTGTGACATCATCAAAGAAAGAGCTAGAAAACACCCAGACCAAAGCCAGGTTTAATCCTGCAGGAAATCATAGGACTAACTAGTAAAAAGAAGGAAAAAAATTCTTCTTTTGTGCAAGAGAATACTTGAACTGTAAATCTCCAAATAACACAAGCATCAATTAAATGTTTATTAGGACTTAAACCCATCTGGGCATGCCTACAAGCATATGCATAAATAACAAGATAACCAGGGATTTTAATGTTGGAAGCTTAGAACATGGATAACACTGGGGGTAGACAACATTTAAATGGCACTTTAGAGATTTCATAAATTTTGTTATGTCTCTTGTTACTTTGATTATAGTAAAAGCATCCAAATATGTCCCAGTTATAACAAGTACAATGATATTAGCCTGACTTTGCGGAGAGGCTGTAACTGTGTTTCTATTGTGAGATTTCCCCTTTCACTTACAAAAGAAAAAAAGTACCACAGGTACATTTGATGAAATTTAGAATTTCATACTATTATCTGTTTCTGGCAACCAGGGAAAGGACATTGTTTTAGAACTCTGAACAGTTTGTTCCAAATAATTTCCAGTTTTTAGATAGACCTTCAATAACTCAAGTTTGGACTTAGATGAGATACAGTGTTCTCACTTTCTTTAAAAGCTCTGGGAAATTACGTCAGGATTCAAATGCTGATTAAATACAGGGCATTTTTGTTGGTGTCTGGAGAAAAGGGCCGTCATGCTGCTGAGCTGGATTACTCTGCAAAACATGTCCTATTTATGTCTGTCATAATTTTCTTCCTTCTAGTGAAAGAAGGGGAAATAGATGCCTTGTTCTTAACTATATTGACAACTTTACTCATATTGAGCTGTATGCTTCTTTTTGGAGTCAAGCTGACTTAAATGAAACAAGACAATTTGAGAAGTTACTATCTGCTGTGATAGTGAATACTGCACTCTGGTCCTTAGCAATGAAGCTGAACAAAACACTATAATTTGTTCCAACCAAAACTGTTGACATTTAAGAAACGTTTTATGGAACATCAATAAAATATAAAACATTCCTGAGTCCTCTGTAGTAAAAATGACTCATAATTATCTTGAAAAATTCCTGTACCTGATGTGGTTTTAGCTCCATCAAAACAAGTCAAGAGAAATAAGTAATTTTCACAGTTATTAACACCACAGTTAAATATCCATGTTAACTGTGGATTCAGTAATGAAATTTCTTGGCAAAACCTTTCCATCAGGGCTTGTTTTGTGAAATATCATAATCTGGAAGTAAATCCAGTCTCTAGATCACAAACCCTGGTTCTAATGGGAAATTAATCTGCCTGATATCTTCTGGATGTGCAACATGGAAGCAGGGATGTGCTACAAAGAAAAAAATTTCAAGTGTTACCCAGGAATACAGCAATGGTGTCAGGTAAGCCAAAGCTCACTTAGAGTTGAGCCTTGCCAGGGACATCAAAATCAGCAAGAACTTCTGATATTATTTTAGTAGTAAAAAGCTGAACAAAGACAACATGGAATTGTTGTTGAATGGAGCACGTGGCTCAGTGACAGCAGACACAGATAAGGTTGGGGTACTCAATACCTTCTTTGCCTCAGTCTTCACCAAGAGGGTTTCCCAGGCTTCTGTGGTTACAAAAAGTGTTCAGAGAGGTACGAGCAGTGGAGGAGGATCAAGTCAGGGACTGTGTCAGGGAGCTCAACCCGTGTGAGTCCTTGGAAGCATGTAGGCTGTGTCTGAGTGCCAGCCAATGTCATAGCAAGACCAATCTCTACCATCTCTTAAAGGTCATGGAGATAAGGGGCGGACCCCAAAGACTGGAGGAAAGTAAATGCTGTGCATATTTTTAAAGAAAAGCCCAAAAGGATGATCCAAAAACTACAAACCGGTCAGCCTTATTTTGGTCCCTAGGAAAATCATTGAGCAAGTCCTCTTGGAAGCCATTTCTGTGCAAATCTTATGCCTGACAACATGATTGTCTTATGTGGAAAGTACCTAGAATTGTGGATGAGGTGAGAGCAGTGTATATCATTTACCTGGGCTTTTAACACTGTCTCCCTAGCATTCAAGATTTGGACTGGTGAACAACTAGATGGATAAAATCTGATTTGATGGTTGGGCTTAGAGGATACTGGTTAAAGGATCACACTCTGGCAACTGGAGTTAACATACTCTGGAGGCTGGTAACTAGTGGAGTACTGCAGGGATATGTCATGGTTCCTCTTCTGTTTAACATTTTCACTGGTGACTTGGAGGAGATGTTGGAGTGCAGTCTCATTAGGTGTGAAGATGACACCAACATAGAGGGGCTAGCTGATACTCTGAATCAAAAGCCAAGTTCTTTACAGTAGCAAATGGTGGGAAGATGAGCAACAAAGATGAATTGAAACAAGAGCAGTTCAGACCAGATACAATGAACTACTTTTCTCCCATGAAAATAGTGAAGAGGTGGATCAGGCTGTAAAGAGTGGTAGTACCATCTCTGTCCTTGGAAGTTTTTGAAGACCTGACTGGATGAAGACCTGGCCTGACCCCCATAGATGACTTTGCTTTTATCAGGAGGTTGTACTAGAAACCTCTAGAACCCTTTCCACCTAAATTATTCTAGAATTCTGTGAGTAACATTACAACACAGAATTGTATATCAGCTTTTCATATAATTTTTGAAGCAAAAGTTATGGTGGCGTAAGTTGGTTTTAATTATTTTTGCTGGGGAATTTTGTGTGTAATCGGCTTTAGTTATTATTATTGTCCTCATCTTTCCACAGTTTTACATGCTGCTTTAGTTAAATTGATTCTTGTTACTGGCTTGGTTAATGAAAACCACTGCCAATAACCATGTTTAAAGAAAAAAAAAAGGCAAAATGCTATTAATCAGAGCACAGGTTCCCTCACAGATATTAGCAAGGTCAAACACAATGCATAAAAGTGAATTGATCTAACAAGAAAGAGAAATGGGGATTTAAGAATACAGCTGTTTTATTTCCCAGTGACAACATACACAAAGATGATACGGGCCCCAAATATCTACGGAAAGAAAAGATGTTTTAGTAGCTTGGCTTTATCCTGCATTGGCTGTCCTGACTCAGGCTTCTTTGAAAGTGTTCATGACCATAGTGGAAAAAAAAAAATTCAGTGCAGAGGGCTTCTTTTTTTTTTTTTTTTTTTTTTTTTCCCCCTGAAGTGAACTAGTTGTTTCAGAATTTCCAGTGAAAAATAAGCATGGTCTCTTATTCGTTGTTTCTCATAAAGAATAAAAATAACTCCACTTCTGGCCATTATCATTCCAGCAAAAAACCTTAGAAACTTTTCAGGCCTGATCCTGTAGCTTTGAAGTCAGTGGGAACAGAATCATAGTCTTAAAATACAATATTTTGGCTAAAAGTTGTCACACAGTTGCTCACATCTTTGTTATTTTCTATCAGTAAGATTAGTGTTTCAGACTTTCTGAAAAGAGATTGCTGGTGGTTTCTGGAGGCCTTTGGAGGCTAGAGGAAGGGATTTCTATTTGTCTACCTGTCTAGAGACTGCTTCCACTGAAATCTGTGGGAAAGCATGACTTGACTTCTGTAGCTTTAAAGTGGGTTTGATGTGAATTGTTTCCCGTAGCTACTGAGGCTATGTCCATATTAGAAAATCACATGTGCTCACAGCCAGCCTGGCACTGCAGCTAACCAGCACAGAAAGGCTACATCCATCTTACCACATCTTCGTGCCCTCAGGCACTGAGCAGCCACATCCAAACTGCCTTTAACAACCGTCTTTGGCCCCAGCTCACTCCAGAACTGATTTGGGTGGCAATAGCTCTCCTGGGTCAAAACCAGCCAGGTACCATCCAAACCTGCTTGCATCGTGGGCAACAAAGTGGCAGGGCATGTTCCCTTCTACTGTTTAATTTATTAGTGTGCGTAACTTCAGGGTGTAATTCATCTACCTTAATGTAGACATTTGAAAGTTCAACATTTAAACCTCTGCTAGTTACCCTGGCTTCCTGTTATACCTAGTGGAAGCAAATCCAGGCCACAATTCATCTGACCTGTCTTGTGTACTTAGCTCAAATAAGATGGATTGCAATCTGGGAATGCCCATTTTTGCTTCTGACTGTAAAGTGAGTCTGAGGTCACCGGGTCAAACTTAGACCTCTAGCTATTAGGCACCTGAGATAACGTGAGACAGATACCAGCCTAATACATACTAATAAATTTATGAGCATATCTTCCAGGTTAAGATACACCTTTAAAGACCATGGAGACTAATGTATAGGTTTTTACTCAAGGAAAACTGTAGAACTGCTTACAGAGAAGTTTCCCTGTCAGAAGATTTAAATTGTTCTCCACAGATCAGACCAGACTATAGAATGGTGAAAAGATCTTTTTCTAGAGCAGTTGTCCAGAGCTATAATATTCTCTCATGTCTGTCAGAGAAGCATGACATAATTTCTCTGCAGCTGTGCTGTCTTCATTCTTGTTCTAAGCGTGGAGTAATACTTGTTTCATTCATTTTGGTCTCAAGTCAGAGCAAGGCTCGAGTGCCTGGGAGGATCTACCTGAAGCTGCAGGATTTCATTTCTCATCTGTGTCTGGAGGTCTGGGCAGCTGCAGAGGAGGATGAGGTCAGGACTCTGCCCTCCCGCAGAATAATTGAAACAGTTCGGTTTAAGTTTCATTAATAACACCTCTTCCACTCTGACCTTCAGTCATAATAAATACCTGGGAACCATAGTTGTTGATTACATTTGCAGTTGATGCCAAGTTATATCATTTCTATTACCATTAATGTAAAGAAAATATTTGTGTCTGAAAATAAGTCACACTGCAGCCTATACCCATTTTTTTGCAACCCTTAGTCCTTGTTACCATCATTAGATATTTTTCTAATGATAATTAACTGGGAAAACATGACCTAAGTAAAGTTATCAAAGGAGAGCAATTATGGGAACATGTGCCATATTATTCCAATTAGGTAACTGCTCATGGTGGTTTCACTTGGTAACAGCACAAAACTACTGTTCAGCCCACTATTCCCACCGTTACATTGATAAATGATCCCAAAGCTGCCTTTCATTCGACAGGTCTGTTTTTGGACAAGGGCCAGACAAAACAAAATCACAAGATTTATAAGTACCGCAGTGGGAGGGTAAAGAGGATCTGAAGGGCTTGAGCCCTGCTCTGTCTCAGAACAAAAGCTCAAGAAAAATACTCCTGGTGGACCAAATCCTAAGGACTCCATTCAATCCTTCACCAGCCATCATTCAGGCAAGCTCTTGCAGCCATTGCTCTGGATAGATCTGAAGAACTACACAACTGAGGATCAAATTATGATTCATGCTTTTTGTGGTGGGAGGACAAGAAAGTCCCAGCCTGGCAGTACAGTATTTCCCCACAACCACTTTCCTTATGTACGAATGGGCTTATGAAACAAGCAGTAGAAAGTGGTAGAAAGCAAGTAGCATTATGACTTCATGACTCACTTCAACTCTGGATCACCATGAAAGGCAGGGGACCAGCACTGTGCATTCCACTGATGCACAGACAACAAACACTGGAAGAGGTAGTGTTGCCCTAGAGGTCCTCTTCCTCCTTCCTCTCTAGACAGAGAGATGTCTGTCTCTAGACAGACAGGCATAAATGTTATCAAATGCAGCCTGGAGAAAGATTTTTGGTTCGTTGAACTGAAATTGAAAGATTTCATCCTCCAAAATCTGGTGGAGGAACATCATCAAATACCACAGTCTCAGAAAAAGAAGTAGCAGAGTACTGTAAAAACAACAACAAAAAGTATCTTTTTTGGGAGAATATGGCGTCAAAGAGAAAACAGCAAAGACAAAAGGAAAGGATAGGAAGTTAGCACTATGGTAGTAAAAGGTTAACGGACATGATCTTACAATTAAAGATATTTACCAGAGAAATTTGAACCCCATTATACTCTGGCTCACAGTACATAAGGAAGAACTGTTTTACATCATCAAAGACAAAAACCAGGTCTATAGGTAAGCTTTAAGAATAATAAACATCCTGAATTCAAGAATAAGTCTGTCAAATGAAGGGATATTGATTTTGGAACAAGGAATATTATGTCAAACAACATTAGTTTAATTGATCTGAATTTAGTTTAAGTACTAAAAGCATTTATATACAAACAGCAAATGAAAATTAACTGCAGCTGAGTCCCTTGATTCTCAGATTATACAATATGCACAAGCAACTGAAAGTTCTTGCAGGAATCCCAGCAGCATGGTCTGGGTTCTATTCCCATATCATGACTCAATAGAAAAGCAATATGCTTTCTTTCAGAAAATATGAATATTTAAAGACATGTTTTGACTTTTAAAAATACACAAAACTTTTCCTTTCCCCAAAATAATTTATAATAAAATGTAGAAAAGACACTAGAACTACGATCATTGCTAACATGGCTTAGTTCAAATATTTCAGCCTCTGGAATGAACCATCCAGGAAAAATTCATTCATTCTGAAACAAAGCCAAATAGATTTGTTTGTTGTTGTTTTTCCCCTTCTACTCTCACTCAGCTACTTACATTACTTAGCTATCTTGGATACCTCAGAGTCTGCATTTGTAGGAACTAATGCACAGAACCTCAAGACACTGACAGCTGAAATATGTTGCCGTTGTTATCCATCAGGGAAAATGCCAAGTTCCTTCTATAATTTATTTCATTTTTTTTTGTTTAAAAACCTGAATGTTTCGAAGAGGGAAGATTTTTTTCTACAACTTTCTTATGCTTTCTTTTTTCTTCTTTTTTAAGTTCTTTGGATTTGTTAAATTAATGATATTTTAAAGAAGTCATGGTAACAGTACAGACCACAATATACGCAATACAGGCAAAGAAGTCCAATTACCACTTAGCACTCTCAGGTACCTACATTACTTATTATAATGGGACTAGTGCTCAAAAATCTCTTGATCTTCTGTTGTGAACATGTTGAGAAGCTGCAACCAACAAGAGTTAAAAAAATCTGAAACTGTTAAAATTCTGCCTCTAATCATAATATTTATATTAGTAGTACAATATAAAATATCAATATTCATAAAATACAATTATAATTCTGTTGTTAGTATGGAAAAGAAACTTAATGGTGGAGTTAATCTTTCCTAATAAAGGTATCTAAGGTTTGTCAGATGAACTGTATGTCTGATTTAAGCAAAGATGATTCATTTTGAATGTCTGGAGAACAAATCCTGTCTGAAGGGAGTAAGAGTTTATGACGGAAATAACAAAAACTGTTACCTATGTCATTAATTTAATGATTAAACCCCAAGCTTTTAGACCAAAATCAGATCTTTTAGGTCTCTCTAAATATCTCTATATCTAATATAATTAATGTGATTTCTTTTGGTTTTCTTCCCTTTGCTTTGAAGTCAATGTCAATGCCAAAGATGTGTAGGCACAAAAATCTTTTCCAAAGTTGTAATAATATTTTGTAAAAAAAAACCAAAAAACCAAAAAAACATAACACTCATTATCCATATATCATAGTGAAATGTTAGGTGAACATAAAAGGATTTCATTTTTCACACAGCAGTGCCAAGTTTACTTCAAGTCTTATAGTTCAGACCATGTCAAAATACAATCTGTACATCTGCTGAGCAATTTACTGGGGAAATATCTGGGCTTTCTACTTCCCAGCCTTTCTCAGGGTTTGTCTTAATAAGTCAGGAGTTTGCAGCCTCTTACAAAAAACTGTTGTGCACCTCACTAAAATACCAGTGCTACCTCCTGTCTACTTCCTAAGGAGGGATTCACTAATTTCTAATTATTTACAGTTGATCTAGTTCATGATTGAAATGTGTCTTCCTACAAGCTTAGTGCCTTGGTTACGGCTGACTGGAAGCCCACAGGTTATCCAAGGAAGCCTGACCTGCCATGTGGAGCCAAGCAGGCAAGATCCAGAGGCACAGAGAAACTCAAGAAAGCAACGACATGTCACTGTGAAAGGTGCATGAGGAATTTGCTGAAAGCTGGTGCTCATTGCTGTTGACAGGAAAGAAGAAAGAAGCTTGGCAAATCTCATTTTCCCATATAAAAGTTTTGGGACCTCTTACAAGTGAGTTTTTCTTCTTAGTTTCAGAAAGTGTGCTGACGAATTCATGGGCTAAAGGTTCACAGGGACACATAACTACTCCTGTACTGAGCCTGTGATGAATTTGGCAACGTTCCTAAAATATATCAGAAGTCTGGCTAGCAGGGGAAAGGTTAATTCTGTGCACTAGCTTCCAATCAATTATCCGACTTAATTCAGTGGAGTACCAGTTTACATTAGTTGGGCATCCAGTCTTTGCTGATTTGTGAGAAAGCCGTCACTATGTATAAAGACACCAGTATAGAGGTCAGTGGTTATCAGTAAAGTGGAATATTCTCTCTCTTCCCAACGGCCCACACCCCCCCACCCCCCTTAATATTGGATCAGAACTATGTTGAAGTCTTTCTCACTATAAACTGATGCAAGCTATGGCAGCATTGGTTTAGGAGGAAGTTTCTGTTTTCCTCTGTCAACAACAGCTCCCTCCAACACTGCTTTATATTTCTTTCCAAACCCAATTTATGCATCTCATGCCTGAAAAAAGTTTCTGTAGAACATCATTGAAAAACCATCTAACATCAGCTAGGCAGGTAACATCTTGTTTAAACTGATTGTCTGAAAACTATTCTACAAATTTAAGCTAAAACGTGGCATGTTTCTTACAGTACTGTTTTCCTCTCTTCTTAGTCCTTCTGTTTCTCTTTTCCTTACTTGGGCTGAATTTCATTTCAGTTTTGTGTTAATAGAGAGATGATTAATTGTCACATATACACAGCAACAAACACATCACAGGCAGAGCTCTGCTGAATCAGTAGCAGTTGTATCACTAAATTCAGGATGCAGAAAGATGCCTGGCTGACTTGGGAATGCTAACTGCCAGGCTGCGATTGTTCTGATGTGTCAGTATAGACTGAAGAGCAAAAAGCTCAGGTAGACTCCGACATTATGTCTATAGTGACAAATTAAATACTGCTAGATTTAAATACTGCTAGGGCCCAGACCCAGGTGCCAGAGAGAACTAGATCTTCTGGATTGCTAGGGCAAATTTTGACAGACATTTTGTAAGTCTACCTATCATTATAAAAAAAAAAAAAAAAAAAAAAGAGAGAGAGAGAGAGAGAAAGAAAAGAAAAAAAAAAAATAATTGCCCAGCGCAGTCTGGGAATCAAACCATTCATAACAGTCAGTTTTAGTATAACCACTTTATTTTGAATAATATATTTTCACATGGAATAGCTAGACTGTGCAAGTTGGCCTCCATGCCAGAGGACAAATCCTAGCACTGTTAAATTACCAGAACATGCATAACTAGCAAAGATGTAACTACAGGCCAGTGAATTTTTGTTAGAATTAATGCAATTTCAGGGAACTGCAAAGCCTGGTTGTACTACTCTTGGTACAAATTCAATGTCTGGCTTTCTCCTTGTCACCACATCATTGCTTTATGTGCAATACAGGCATGATTCTAAACCTTCAGGTTAACGCTATCACATCAAAAATTGTTCTAGCTGATGTCATTTTTTCTATGATGTGTAGTGAATAAACCTGCCAAAAGTCAGGATAAATAATTAAGTGTGAATTACTATATGGGATGCATGCTCTTATTTGTCATTTTGCTAAGGAAAGTTGGGCACTGTGCATTTGATTGCCATAAGCAAAGTGTTCCTTCATACGGCTTCCCGCAGACAACAAAAGGGGTGCTGGAGGAACTACTTGGCAAGAGAAACACCTTTCAGTCTCTGAAAAAATCTGATTCCACAGAGGTTGGCTTATTTACATTCCTTTTCCCAGGGAGAGAAGAATGCCAGAGACAAGTAGGGAATGAAACTCACATAAGTGCCCAGGATACATCATGCCATGCTGCACAATTACACAGAATATGCTTGTCAAGCTTCTTAATACATGTATCTATAGATACCTGCAAAATGGTTTAGTTGGAGTGGTTGTAACCTTAAAAAAATATTTCTTTACGTTGAAGATAATCACATTAAGGAGGTATCTTCACTGAAATACTTTTAAAATATTTTTACAACCATCCTGTCCAACCCAGTGGCCTTTTTGTTTCTTTAATGCAACATTCTTTTCCTGCATTTAAAGTGTGAGATAGATAGGTACTGCTATTTATAAAGCTGTGCTGGAGGTTGGGAGAAACCTCATCAAATCTGGTAGGTGTAAGAACAGCCCTTTATTCAGACACATATCAATGGAGCCAAAGAGCTGAAACAATAATCACCCAAATTATAAGTACAACAACAAATATAGGAAGAAAAAGGGGTTTACTTTGGATTAATAACACACATAAAAACAGAGATTAGAAGAATGGTTGCTGCTGTATGTAAGACAGATGGTACACAAAACAAGAAGCAAAGAGCAAAGAAACCAAAGAAGTCATAGATACACAGTCCTGCAATGAAAATTAGAAGTAGGTAACAATAACCAGAAGATCTATGTTTGCATGTACATATGCTTAAGGATAATGTTGTCAAGAAAAATGTGTGGGTTTTGGTGTTTGTTTGTTTTTTTTTTTTTTTCAAACTACCTTGTCAGCTAAAGAAGTAAGATAATTCTTCTAAGGGTAGACAATTTCAAGCTTCTTCAGTACTCCTGTCCACAGACATCTACAGATACCCTGGAGTCCCACCTAGGCTTTACTTTCCTTCTGTCCTTCCAAGGACATGAGGAAAACAAGGTTTGCTCATATTAAGTAAAAGGGAGGTTCTTTTTCTTGTACCGAAGTCCTGTTATTTTGACAGAATGTGAGGTTTCATTAAAATCTGACTTTATATTTGCCCGTATCTAGCTGGTTCACTTATGTTTAGAGGAAAAAAATAGTTAGGAAGAATTTGGATAACAAACAGAAAGGAATGTTTCATTTTAAATGATTTTTCATTTTAAATGAATGTTATCTGATGCAATAAGAAAGTTGAATCAAAATATCTCTGTTTTATCAAAACACAACTTTTCAACTGACTCAAACCATTTTTGTTATGGCTGCTTTCAAATGATTGAAATGAAAGCATATTTTGGAATGGAAGAATTTGCAAAACTTAGATTTCCAAATTCCTACTCAGAGTGATAAATGATCCATCTTCAGTAAATAGGGACTCACAGATGATCTACATAGCCACGATTGCAAGATACACAATTTGCATAACATTCAGATTTTCCACCTCTCCCTTTTTGATTTGTGCAGTAACAATGACTCCACAGATTAATTGTTACAGATCTTTTATTTTCTGAATCATACCTAGGGACCTTAGTAGAGAAAAACTCAGATCTTTCTGTCCAGACAAATCCTTCTGCTTAATCTTCTAACAGTATAGCTGTGACCTTTATATTTCAACGCAATTGTCTTTGCTCTGTAATACCGTTAGACAGGATGCAAGAGATTTTAAAAGCATCCTTGATTATGAATAGTAAATAATCATTCAGTAGCAGCAATAGTCTTCAATCAATATTGTAGTGTCAATGTGCTCTGAGATGCCAAATAAATACATGGCCTGAACTGCTTACAGAGAAATTTATGCTGGCCCCGAAGTCTGGAAATAGGCAAAGACTCAGATGAACTCTCTGCTGGTAAAGAGTTGCTCCTGTAAAAGCAAAATAAACCCGCCACCCCCACCCCACCCCCACCCCCTCACATGCACACTCATACAAATAATAACATCTCAAATCACATACAAAAAAATCTGATCTTTCCAACAAAGAAAGCCAGTGCAGTGCCTGGAGTTTCTCTTTTATCCCAGGTCCTTTCCAATAATATTTGGCTCAAGTTCAGCATGTTACAGGGCTCCCAAGGCTCTTTCCCAGCTATATCTGTCTTGTCTCTCTGGGTAAAAGAAACTTATTTCTGGCTCCTTGTCAAGCTCCCCACAACCTTATATTACCAAACAACAATGTTGAAGGCAGGAATGCATACTTTTGCTTTGATTTCCACAGAGAATCATAATTCTTCTCTGCTTCTCTCTCCCCTTCTTCCCTCCCCTTTAGGTGACAAATGGCTCTCCAGAAGTCACCCATCTCTTCGTTTTGACCTTCTGTTCACCTCCTCCATTTTTTTCCTCTGCTCTGGCCAATTCCAATTTGGGTAATTATTCTGTCTACAGTACGTAAAATTCTCTCTTTTATTGTAGTCAAAGTTAATACCCTTCTCCTTCTGTTCTTAAATGTAATGCTATGCATTGATAAATCATTAGTATGGTTTATCCCAAAAGGGAAAGAGTGATTGATTGAGGACTGATATTTCCTTTGGGATAGGTAGTGTTATATTATTCGTTCTTAATCCCTAGATGATTTGTATTACAACTATTATTGTCTCTATTGTACAGCTTTTTAAAGGGTTCTTATTTATTAAAGTGAATTAACACTAAAAGTATGCAAACCTTTGCCCATGGAAAAATGAAAATAGCCATAGTTTTGGAAATGGTTTAGCAAACTGAAATTTTAGCTGTTCTAAATACAGCACTGAAGAGACATGAAATCCAAACTGTGACATTTTCCTCTTTTTCTCCCTCAGTATGGATTCAGATCCATATATTTCTATTCTTATTACAAAGAGAGATTTACAGACACAAAAGATGTAATGGTCTTTTTTTTTCAGCTTTCATCTTCAAAAAGGACCAATACCTTTTCTGCAAACTTGAGTCCATCTTAAATAGTATTTCTCTTATTATGCACATCAAGGCATCAAGTCATGCCTTGGGCTGAAACACTTTGTAGATGAGGACAGCTGTTTGCTATGAAGGACCCATTGTTATTTTTGAAACAGATGCTTTGATTTGTTGGAAAGAACTAATATGTGCTGATTTTAGCCCCAATCCAGTATGACACACAAGCATGTGCTTAAATCTATCATTACTCAGAAAAGCACTTATACATATGTTAAAAATTAAGAATGTGCTTAAGTGCTTTGCTTAATGGGGATGATCTTGAGCACATATTAAGTGCACTGTTGAATCAAGGCCAGAATGCCCAACCTTAGTTATTGTGAAGTTTGCTATCTTTTTACTACTTTACGAAGTTCAAGCAACATAACAATGCTTTATTTCATGTCCTTTGCAAAGGAGGCAATTGCATACTTGACAAGAAGAAAGAGTTCATTGCATCTTGCAAGCCAAGTAGTGGGGAGGATGGGAAAGCCTGCACAAAATTATCAGGCTTCTCTCACTGGTAAGCATGTGAGATGTGATTCCATCTGTGGCTGCTCTTCAATGGCTATGAATCTGCTTCAAATCTCAGCTGGTTCTTTTGACAACAAGGGCTCCTACGTTTCGCCGTGCTTCACAATCTGACGATGGACACAATGGCATTTGTCACACAGACTGCAGCTCGTGTGCCCATCCGATCGCATTCCTCTTTGCAAAAAGTATATAGCAGAGGCGCATGTCAGTCTCAATTTTTATATGAAGGTATACATCATCTGTTTCCATGATGGGTTTGGTCAAACCCTCTCCCTGATGCTTTGACAATTTCTTGTTTAGGGAAAACTGCCAGATTCTATATAAGTGGGGTGGTGGTGGTGGTTTGGTTTTGGTTTTGGTTTGTTTTGGGTTTTCTTTTCGGTGAGGGTTTTGCCATATTATTCTCTGTGAAAGGCACCCACAGCCAATGAGACTGTTCTGGGAATACCTGGGTAGATGGTTTTCTTCTGCTTATTAAATTCTGTAGCTTTTTTTTTTTTTCAGTCACTTGCAATATGTACGGCATGAGAATATCATGTTATATATTTCAAAATACGATGCGTAAGAAAAGAGGGATGCTTTGTGCAATTTTAACAGCTCTTATCAGTGAGAGAGGATTGACTAATTTTAGTGAAATCTTCTTTAACTTTCTTTACATACAGACAGACCTGAACACTTGGAGTGTTCTGAAACAAATCGCTAGACCAAAATTTTGGTTAATTCATTTCCTGGTTTTAGGGGGAAGCCTCACTTTTCAAAGTACATTTGCCATCAGAAGAATAGTAATGCAAATATGATATGCGGCCTACCCTGCCTCAGCTATCTTCAGATCACATTTGCTTGTTTCACCAAGACAAACTATTTTCTGTTTTCAGCAGCAGAAAGACAATGAATCTATGAGGGAGCAAAATGTATTCCATTCTGCTTCATGTGTCATCAAAGATGCCAGCTATATTCTGATTACTGCACTTTTCTATTAATTCTTATGATGAAAGGGTGAGGAGAAAGAACAAAGCTTGTCTCTCAAGTTTCAGCTTGAGTTTGCAGTGCTGTCAGAAATATCATCTTTTGAAGTCCTTACTGCCATCTATACACATTCACCCATAAAAGTCTAATTGCCATTTAACTAATGGAAAACGTATTCTGACAATTTTCCACATTGCCTCACATTCATTGTATGTTCTGTTCTGCTGTTTCATCTAATATCCTCATCTTTACTCATATTTTGATAATAATATACATCAGGTTTTTAATTAAAACATTATGTAAATCAGGGCAGGGGGGGAGAAAAAGTAACAATAAAGATCAATTATATTTAATAGTTTGATGATAAAAATACACATTCCAAGCTCAAATTCACTACAAAACCATACTCAAAATATTTTAAAGCTATGGATCCACTACAAAAAACCCTGCTTCTGTAATCACCAGAAAAAAAACTAGCAGTGGTACTGTTTAAAAACATCAAAGAACCACTGTCGTCTTCTTTCCTACCTCTTTAAAAGAAGGGATTAGTTGAGAGGCAGTTCAAAGTGCAAGCCAGAGCTGTTTCAGAGTACTTCAGAATTTGGAGCAGGTGTTATTACCATATGTGCTAGTAGTACATCCAGTAGCAGCGAAAGTCATCCTGGCTTAGAGGAGAAGAAAACCTGACTCAGTATTCCCAGCAGATCTCCCAGACAATGAATCACAGGTTGAGGAATCGGAAGATATGGACAGGCAGAAATAGAAATATTTTATGAGGGTTACCATGAGGATAAAAGAAAGGGAATCATGCTTAAAACAATTCACCAAAGCAAGTAAAAAAAAGTCAGAAGTTTCTTAATTTTTAGGGAAAAAAGATTCTCTATTGAATTGACATAGAGGATATGTTTTCATGACAGAACTATAGAAGAATGACATCAGTATTGGTGTATACAAGTCATCCTTCTCTAGCCATAAAGCTGTAAGGAAAGTGACAGTACTGTAGTTACTTAAGTGTTATTACAGACGTCTAAGATAATGCTTCCCAAAATTCTCCTTTCTGCAGACTCCCTGATGCTTTCCTGATGAATGACTAGAGAATTGGCCTGTACCAAGCCAGTTTGGGGACTTATGGGTGGGTACTGTAAGATGCCCAGCCTTTTAATATTTGTCCTTAACCTTATTTGGGAATGAGTAGTTAGCTTTTTTCCACATGGAAAAGAAATCCCAATATTAGTCCCATAATTCCAGCCAGTTATCTCAAGTCAAAAGCACAAATAATTTTAAATGCAAAAGGCTACGGACAGAAGGGGGTTTGGGCCCCAGCTAGCATGCAATGTTATATGCAAATATCACTGAGATTTCATACAGAAGATGATTCTATTCAGTAGTGTAAACCATGAATAACAGGCCTGGAATCTGACCTTTTAAAAATATAAGCAAAGAAGTTGTTCCACTTGCTCTGCTCTGTGCAGCTTCACAGATAAAAAGCACAGTCACTCCCAACTTCTTGCCCTTATTAATATCACAGTTATTGCTGTGATACTTGGCTAAAAAGGCAAGGCAAACCTTCAGTCTTCCCTTACCAGAAAAGCACCAAACTCACAGTTTCAGCATACATAAAACAGTGCACAGCGGAACTGTTTTGTACACAAAGCAGAATAGGAAAGGCCAGATAGAGTTTTGCTATGCCTATTCAAGGGAAGAGAAATTCCACTTGCAAAAGAGTAAGTATGGAGACATGGCTAGTTCTTTGCATCTCTTCACCAATGCAGTAGAAGGAGGCTGGAGAAGAAATGATAACTTTGTGTCCAGCTGCATCACTCATCACACTTTGTGCCAAAACATGCGCTATGAATCACTGAAAATTTTTTTACAGTTAGTGACTGGAATTGTCTCCAGGAACTGGACATCTTAATATTGCCTGTTTATTCATTGCAGAGGAAGTCACAATCCAACCTTACTGCCTGTACCATCTCAGGATAGTTGTGTTATTTTGCCTCTGGAATACGGCACCTCCAACCACCAAATGCTATAAATTGACTTCTGCGATAGGACTGCTGCTGGATAAATATGACCAGCATGAGCGCACTGAGCAGGGCCTGCATTGGCACGAGTCATATGTTATTGCTGAGCAGCCTGTGCATATACACAGTGTAAAGCAGCACCATACAGAAAGATTATCCTACGTTCTGGGGAAAGAACATCTTGGCTGAGGTTATTACATTCGATTTAAATTCTTGAGATCTTATTCTTACAGCTGAGAAAGGAGGCAGTTTGCAATTTTCTCACCCAACTGGATAGACTGTGGTCTTGCAGTGGGACACAACTTACAAAATTTTAATGTCAGCATTGTAGATAACTGTATGCCACCATAGTCACCATAGATTGTCTTAATCGCCCATGAAGACAAATCAACAATTCTGGAACAAAATTCATCTGGCCTATTTTAAATGTCTGTGAGCTGACTCATATCCCAGAAAAGCCTGTTTTTCTCATTGATGAAAAGGGAGCTTTGGGTGACTACTTGAGAAAGAAAAAAAAACCCTGTTATAGATGTCTCCAGCCAGTCACATGAACCCTGTGCAGGGAGACTAACAAGTCACAGAGCCAGCAGGCAAGTCAAAACCTAAATCTATTCAATATTTTATACACTGATCCACCGAGAATTGTTCTGCAATCTGCTCAGCCCAAAGCAAATGAATAGTGTATAGCTGCTCTCCCAGAGTGAACACCAAAATATGGGACTCGCTGCAGGAATGACGAAGTCCACAAAAGGTTACTCATATCTCAGATTTAGACAAACCTTTCCATCTATCTTGCCTTGTCAGAGTCTACTCATTTAGGTCTGCACTATGCCTTACCTTTCTATCTGTCCAAAGACATACTCAGAAAAAGTTTTGTTTTGTGAGGAAACCAGAAACCATATTTTCTCCTTGTGACTGAACAAGATTGGAATTTGGTCATGAACTCACTGAAACTAGTGTAAATTAGGACTAATTACATCAAAATTGATGGAGATAACCTACTAGGAAGTGAGAAGGTGGTCCAACTGTTTTAAAAATAGCAGCAAAGCTTACACTACATGATTGATAGGATGATACAATTTAGTTCTAATGAAATGGTGTGGTCTTTTTTATGTAACAGAGAGAAATAGCATTGTAGCTGAACTGTTGAATAAAAGTTTTCACTTAGCTTACAGTACATTTTACTGTCATCAAAAATCATTCGGGAATAATAGTTTCCAATGAGTCTCTGTTGAAATTTTGGGATAATAAACTTTTATATCTTAATATTTATGATTCTAATAAACTATCACAATATTAAAATGAAAGATACAAACTCTGAGGTCAAAAACTACAATTTGTTGTAAGGCAAAACAATTTTGAATAATAAACCACTATTGAAATCTAAGATCACTTCCTATAATTTAATAAGTAATCCCCTTGGTGATATGTCCCGGATATTAAACTGGTTTAACTGACTTGGACCAGCTGTTTTAAATTGGTACATAACATTCTGCCAAATGATAATACAAAAATAAGCATGAAATGACATGGTAACCGTTTAAGTTCTGATTTTTACCTTCATTGCCCACCACGAAGTGCTCACAAATCAGCTAATCAGGGATCAGTTAATTAATTCGTTACTGTTAATAGCAGTGAATGACAAGTATAAAGGTAATACTCTGTTTATTAGTTCACCTATAGCACTATTGGATAAGATGTCCATTGGCCAGATGCAAGTGGTTGATTGGATAACGTGTCTCACAGCTCCCAATCCAGCTAATACATGCCAAAGCAGTTAGCGCTTTTTTCACCAAAAGCATCCAGCTGCAGACTATCAGTGTTTCCATAATGAAGTCAATATATCTTTTACTTATAAAACTTATTCAAAGGATACTGTCTGAGAGGAAAAACATTTTCAAAAGGTTCTGTCATATGCGACCGAGAATACTCCATACATGTATCTTTCATTATCTTTCAAAGACACTTGTGTTAGACTAGTCAGTCATTAGAGGGGATGGCAATTTTTCCATACTTTTTCCATATGTATGTTTTCTGATGCACCAAGTTCAATCTTTTCAGTCCTATGTGTGATACACAATGGAAACTGCCTTTTAATAACTACTTTAGAAAGATGATGAGCCAAAGCTAAAACCGTGCCATATACATCCTTCAAATCAAAGATATTCAGTGGGTACAGTTTACCTTACTGCTGGGTGAAGAAGTTCCCTGCCCACTGCAAATGAGCTTGTGATACCTATAATTTATTGGAAAATGGAAAAATACTGTTCAAAGGTATGGTATAAGACTATGCACTAGAACAGGGCTTTGAAGTACATGGAAGTACAAGCAGCAGTCACCACAACTGACAGAGACTAGAAACGCATGCTGTCTGACTCCTAGCACCGGTGCTAATGTCTTTGGGTGAGTCTTTCCTCCTCTGGTCAAGAAATCACACATTGTGTTGGTCATGCAATAGGACAGGCTGCAACCACTACAATGCAGAACCACATCCCACAGACTCTGCTGCATTTGAGAGCTATGTTGGCTTGAGGTCTATAAAAATGACAATTTTATTTACACAATTGTTCCATTATGCTTTACTGAAGGGAACAGAGAAGATTGCTTAACGTGCTTCTCATTTGTTTATTTGTTTTTCTTTATTGGATAAAAGTAGTCCTCAGGAAATAACTAATGTAACTGACAGCACTGACTTGAAGAAGGGATGATGGCAAACAGGGACAGTTCTGTCTGAAAGTAGTGAATGGCAGGTTGTCTACCCACCCAGCAAATCCTTCTTCAAACAAGTGCCCTCTGTGGGTGGAGAAAAATGACCAGGAATATTTCCATTTGTGAAAGAATTGTGGTCTAACCTTAGATCAACTGATCTAATCAACATTAATCCAAGCAAGCTCATAACCCCTTTGCAAAAAAGCATAGACTGCATGAGTTTGAAAGCTGACTCAGGAAAGTCAGTTATAGAAATACAAAATGCAGGTCTGCACTCAACATTTGTCACTGACATTAATGAAATGGCAGTTTAGTCTCTGATTAAAGTTAGATTGGGTTGGGAACATAACGATTTCAGAAGAAATAACCATTGGTTATTTATTTGCAAACGCTTAGTGGTGTCAAATACTGTGTACAGGCCAGAAAAGAGCTGTGTAAAAGTCTCAGTCAGTGCTCCTAAAAGTTTGTGCTGGCTCATTAGAGTGTGGCTTGTGGTCTGTAGTGATCACAAAGAAGCAATGTCTCTCTGCCACTCATTGAGAGATGCCAAATACCTTCTGAATTCTGCAGTCGTTGATCTAACTGAGGCTGGGCGCTGAAACAGCCCTGCCCGATCAGATTGGTGGAACAGCAATAGCATCTCTTCCAAATATAATATTTGTGGTTTTCCTCTTTCATTGAGTTGACTGAGTCAGGGTAAGACACTGGAGCAAATGTAAAACCCATCAATTTAAAAGTGGCATCTTTGTATCTGATCCTCGTCTGACATAGATGGGAAATATCCCTATGACGATAAAGTTGTACCTTTTTACTCCAGGCCCTAAAGCAGCTGAATTTCTCAATTTCTGTAGTTTAGAAAACACAACAAAATGCTCTAAAAGTAGGAGTTAGGATTGTTCTGTTTTGTAAAGAACCAAACACTATGGGGGTCAGGAATATTCTCAGCTGTTGTTTGAATGTGATTGAAAGCATTTAATTCACTGACTACTCTCAGCTATATAGGAACACACACACACACATGCATATACACAAATAGCTCTTGAAGGAAATCAGAGCATCTGAAGGAAAAGGTTTACTTTACTCTGGGTGATCTCAGCTACATTATTTACACACAAAAATCTCTTACAGGGAACCATAAAAACGCATCAAAGTGCAATGACTTTCTTGTGCCACTGACTTTCAAGCTTTACAACAGATTTTTGCAGTTTATCCTCTCCTCCTGGTCACTCACTTCCAGATCTCATTACAGAGTGCATGAAAACTGAAACTTTTCAGGAAAAATGTTGTTAAATATTTTATTTTAGAAACTGATTCTTCTCTGCTGAGTTTTTTGCATGTTTTTATAGAATTTTTAGCCGTCTCCCTTCTTGCTCTGTAAGGGACTCCTTCAAGAGATCTATACATATATGAATATCATGATGGTATCATCACCTTGTGCTTTGTGGGCCTCATGCTTTGGAAGCATTAAACTAATCTAAACCATGATCTTTCCTGTTTGCTCCTCTCCTGAGCAGGGAACAAGGCTGTGTGCAGAGCTATCAAGCACCTACAGTAGGTAAGGTCCTTGAGAAATGTCCTGGGATGATCTGCTTATGGGACTTGCCACAGCCAGGAAGCACTGGATCTAACTGTGCATGTTTAGACACAAATTGGATCAGGGCAGGACAACTTTTTTGTTTGTTTGCAAAAACTTGCCCTGTGCACTATTACATACTTGTACATAAGAAATCAAGGCTCAGGAGACTCAATTTCTTTTCGTATCTGGGCCTGAATAAATTGCCCCAGACCTTGGGTCTTTGCCAAGATTTGCTTTGGGATTTTTAATGGGAAATAAATACCTGACATTAATGACAGGGTAGCAGTCACGTTATGAATATTAGGATTGCACAGGCAGTTCAGCAGAAAGAAGATGGCACACTCTTCAGGTTGTTTTCTGGACTACCAGTGGATATAGTGCACACAGAATGGTAAGGCACGCCTACACTTCAGTTTCTATGTGGGATACCTGCACTTTGGGGTTCGGAATTTAAGCACTGGTTGGATTCTGGTTATCCACAGCAATTCATGCTCAGGAAGAGGTGGAAACATGAGTCAGGACCCAGAAAGTCATCTAGCATCTGTGGGAGGATGTCTGAGTGTCTTGCTGTAACAACCTCATTGCAATTTCTCGTCACCACTATCTTCCTTTGCAGATGGAAGGGAGGAAGGGAAAATCATTGCTTCATTTTATAAATCAAAAAAAGTGCCTTTTATTACCACATCTCGTCTTCCACAACTGATAGCAGACCCACAATCTGGCCTGAATTTGGAATAATATACTTTCCTTCCTCTTTACCACTCTCTTTACCTCTGTCTTTTAGGCACTTGCCCCTCTTGACATGTCCCCTCCAAGATGTACCTACTGAAAGTTAACATTTCATATTTCAAAGACCTGCAAGACTGTTGTTCTGACTCGAATCTTCATCATAGCATGCTATTTGTATTGACTGCTGTGCCTCCAAATTTCTGAATCACCCTTGTGTGTGTTTTGGCTATTTCCATCATTTTAAGGCCCCCTTTTTCTTTATGAGCTCACCTGGAAAATCGCAATAAAACTTACAAGCTTTAGGAGACTTGTTTTCCAAAGTTCACTGCAGCTCTAGTTGTTCTTAAGACAGCTTATCACTTTATCAGGCATAAAGCATTGTTATAATTCTGTATGCCTAAATATATGTGGTTAAATGAACAAAACAGTTTGCTTTGTGCAATATCTATTCAGCACAGGGTCTGTTGAAACACAGGTGACAAAAACCCCAATCATTTTAGTTGCTCTTTCTAAAGCATCTTATACATCCCAACAAAATAAATACTTTATCTTGCTATGTGCAAGCTTCAGCTTGGAACAGGAACACTGGAAGTTCAGTTCAAACAGCAGTAAAACACGAAAATCTTAAAAAATTAAATACATAGTAATTCATCTAAAGACAACATGCCTATGACAAGTTTGTTCTTTGCTGTTAGATACAGCCCTTTAATGTTAGATACAGGTTGCTGACTTACTCTGTCTACCAAAGATGGTCTCTCTAGACCAAAGAATGGTGGCAACCTGGAGACAAGCAATCATGATCTGCCCTCTTCTAAGAGAAACAAAGAAAATTCCCAATTAGTCACATAGTTTGTGCTTTAAAAAGACATAATTTCCAAAAGGTGAGGAATGTTATGAGCAAAATTCCTGGAAAGTGAAAAGTAAGCAGAGAAGTTTGAATGAAACTTAGGCATTCTTTTAGAAGAGTTTATTAGATGGGTAAATCCCCATGATTTCACAATCAAGAAAGAACTTTTGCTAAAAGCCCAACCTCATTTTGTGGAAATTTGGAATATAGAAGCAATGTATAACATGTGAAAATAGACAGAAATGGCTGATTTAGTTAGCAGCATGAATGAGAAATTCTGAACAAAAGAATTAATATGAGATGCTAAAATCTTGGGAAAATAATTGCTGTCTGTTGTAAAATTATTCCATTCCCCTTTAACACAACACTATCTTTAACAAAAAAGGAAAGAATATGTTAAATTTTTATTAACAAGATGATAATATGCTAGAAGTCATTTAATGCTGTCATTAGTTAAGGATGTTAAATGTGTTAATGATGATAAAGAAAAAAAATAAATGTTCAGTAAACATTGACTTTTAATACTGGGAGAAAACCAGGATCATTTAATCTCTTCACATGAGGATGATTAAGATCTTTCCAGTCCTTCAGTTACTAAGAAGGATTTTAGACAAAAACTACTAAATATTTTTAAATCACTAGGCCAGATAGCTTGCATCCAAGAGTCCTCAGCAGCTTCCCAAGGAGGCAGCTGAATCACTGTTACTTGAAAAACTTGAAATACTGGAGAAATTCCAGAAGGCTAGAAGAGTACAAATACTGTGCCAATATCCAAAAAGATTAGATTAGGCAAGTTACTGGACATCAATTCCAGCCAAAACAATGGAAAAGCTGATAAAGGAATAAACTGGTATGATTAAGAACTTGCTGACAGTTCCCAAAGGTAACCAGCCCCAGGGCGCACTTCTACCTCTAGCGTCAGCTTTCAAGGATTGCCTGAAGAGTGACCACACCCAATGTAAAACATTCCTAAAACTTTGGGAGAAGACAGTTGTGAATGACACAAAAGCTGGTGGAAGAGCATATAATGGCACACAAATTTAGCTGACTTATTTAGCCAGGTGAGACAATTTCAACTAACAATTTTAATACCAAATTTCTGCAGCTGTTCTAAAACGGATCTTAAAACACAAACAACAGAGAAGAAGTTCCTAATGTGATTCTGAACCCCCCCCCCCCAACATATATGAACCTTTTATTGTATAAATTGAGTGACAAATACAAGCAGGGTGATGATTTTACCTCTGTTTGTAATATTGATGAGATTGATACTAGAATATCGCATACACATCTGGTGTCCATATTTGGTGAAAAGAAAAGTTGAAAAATTGGAAAGGATGCAGAAAGGAGCTTAAAAATCATTTCAGGATGGAGAAAATGCCTTATAGTGGGGCACTGGAAATACTCAATCTGTTTAGATTATAGTAGATTTAAGGGTGGCTTGATTATATATGCATGTACATTCATTAGGAAAAACACTGAACATTGAAAGGACCTTTAAACCAAAGAAAAAAGGCCTAAAGAAAATCAATGGGTACAAGCTAAAACCAGACGAATTCAGCTTGGAAATACGGCACATTTTTCACCAGTGATGGAGATTAGTCAGAAAAAGCAGCTACAAAGGAAAGTAGCAAATTCTCCTTCCCTTCGTGCCAACATTGGCTGCGTTTCAGAAAGATGTACTTTAGCCAAACAAAGCCTATTCTTTAGTCAGATATTTTTGCCCAATTTAATATATTAAATTGCCCAATTATTCCTTCTGAATTTAAACACTTCGTGTAGGTTACAACTCATTTAACTTTAGTTGTCTGTAATGCAGACATCTGAACCTTAAGTAGCCTAAGGTTGCTTCAGAGTCAACACTTGGGGGGGCTGGATTCATCTCACCAATTTTAGAAACCTGCATTAGGATGAGAGTAATCCTGAAAAGTGCCTGTTTCTCTCTATTATAAAGGAGATGCTATAAAGGGAACAAAAAGGAGTAAAGGGAATTTGAATAACTAGCTCTGATGTAGAGATTTCCACTGAAAATACATGCATACATTGAGGTGAATCCTACCTAGGTTTTCTGTCTGAGTGTCAAGAAGGCTTTTTGACAAACAATCCTGAGCAGTAAATCTAGTTCAGCAGGAGAGGCAGTACCTGGATTTCTGCTAGGGTTAGGTGAGGTGGAGGTTTACAGCATTTCTTCTGTGCTTGAGGTGTAGCTGTTTACACGTATTTATTTAAATTTTGCCTTCCATCTGTTTCAGGCTCAAACATATTTTAAAACCTAATAATAAAAATTTATGCTTTCCCTATGTTTTAAAAAGAGATTTTCAAAAGGGTATTAAAGATGAGGCATCAAATGTCTTTATTTGCTAAGGGCCCAGCTTTCCATTGCCACCCAGTAATCCAGCCCAGTGGGAAGACACAACAAAATGATATCCAGTGTGAAGTAAGATCTCACTGTGATTCTGAGTTTTGGGATGTTTTCCTGTTTGCTTTGCTCACTCTAAAACAAGGCAGAATAAATATTCCCAACAACAGAAGAAAAACTGAGAATGAAATAAGTCACAGCTCTTAATGGACAGCAAGCCTCAGTCACTGGGAGCAGGCACAGGAACACACACAGAGTTAAAGGACTTGTGCAGATTGAGAGGTTTTGTGTTTGGAAATAAGCAAAATCTCCTACATCAGAGCCCTGGTCAACCTTTTACACAAACAACACAACTTGAAGCTAAGGGAAGATTTGCCTCAGGAAGGACTAGAGGGTTGGATTCAATGTACTGTTCGTTATGGCTATTTTCCTTTTCTTTATGAGCCACCTGGGAATCTATCTTCTTGTTTCAACTGACATGAACTATTTTGTTTCAACATTATTTTTTACTGTTCTAGCCTGTATGCTTTATTGATGTTGATTATAATTTGGTTGCTCACCAACTTAAATTGAAAGGAAAAGCTGCAATCCAAACCCATTTCTGTAGTGATTTAAGAACAGCTAGCATGTACGATGCTTGGACCAAATTTCTCATTAAATAGTTATTACCAAATTATTTTTTTTAAGAGACCTTTTAATATTAAAGAACATTTCACCTATATCTATTTTAAGGTGTACAATGCTTTTTCTAGAGAGACTACTTACTTATATGAGAACATTATACAAACAATGAAAATTATTAAAGACTTAACAGAGGCACTTGTGGAGCATCTAAAAATGGTAGGATTCAACTTGAACATTATACATTAACTCTGTGTAATAATTAATGTTATAGATATATGTAACTTGGAACATCTATTTCTCCTTACTGAAAACAGTGAAAAGATTAATACTGTTAAAATAATAACAGAAAAATTTTCTCCCTAAAAATCACCTCATTTGTGGAACTCCTTGCTACAATATAATTGGGAAAAAAATCTCAGCATGTCTTTTTTTAGATCACATTTTTAAGATTGCTCAGAGTACAGTTATAAAATAAACCACATAAAGACTTGGAAATTCACTGGTTAACTATCTAATTAGTGAGCTAACACACACTTTAACATCTTCTTGAAGTTGAAAATACATTTCTCTGTGCTGCTATTTCTATTATTTATAGACATCAGCAAAGGCATACAAAAAATTACACCAAAATCAGGTCAGTGAGGCAACCAGGGGAGGTGCCCTGCTGGACCTGCTGTTTGCAAACAGGGAAGGACTGGTGGTGATGTGGTGGTCTGAGACCATCTTGAGCATAGCAGTCATGAGATTTTAGAGTTTTCAGATCTCAGAAAAGGAAGGGGGTCAGCAGAACCACTGCTTT